>NC_057727.1:36039460-36225792 GCF_004010195.1 Chiloscyllium plagiosum | reverse complement strand
ACCCTGAAAAAGCGCCAAACGTGTGAATGCATTGTATCAGGCAAGGCACTGAGACTGCTGGATTTGTCAAGAAAATTAGAACATCGTCTGCATACAGCGAGATCTTATGTAATTTTGACCCCACTTCTGGAGCTGATATATTGAGATCCCCACGAATGGCCTCTGCCAACGGTTCAATCACCAACGTAAAAAGTAATGGTGAAAGGGGACAGCCCTGCCGGCTGGCCTTAGAAATATTAAAATTGCTTGATCGTACCCCATTGGTAATGACCGCAGCGAGAGGTACACTGTAGAGAACCTTTACCTATCTTATGAAAACTTCACCCAGACCAAACCGGTCTAGAGTATAGAAAAGGTACGGCCACTCAACTCGGTCAAATGCCTTCTCTGCATCTAAAGAAATCACCAATCCCTGTATTGACTGCTGTTGGCGTGCTTGAATTATGTTAAGCAGCCTCCTAATGTTATTGGAGGATCTGCGACCCTTTAGGGTCCGTCTGATGAAGTCCGTCTGATCCTCTTTAATAATAGAGGTTAACACAGTCTCCAGTCTTAACGTAAGAGCTTTAGAAAGGATCTTAAAGTCCACATTTAAGACCGAAATGGGCCTGTATGAAGCACAGTCTTCCGGATCCTTCCCTTTTTTAAGGATAAGTGAAATATTGGCCTCTCTCAGAGATGGTGGGAGACAAACATGACTGTATGAATCATTAAACATATTCAGCATCGGGCCTGACAGTATACTTATAAATTCCTTATAGAATTCACTGGGAAGTCCATCAGGACTGAGCGCCTTTCCACTCTGAAGCTGCCTCACAGCTTCCTGCACTTCTTGCTCTGATAATGGGGCATTGAGAAAGGACTGTTGTTCGGGAGTCACACCCGGGAGCTTCAGATCTCTAAAAAAGGATTCCATTTTGGCCTGCCCCCTCCTCACAATTCTCAGACTGATATAATTTAGAGTAGAATCTTGGAACGCCACATTAATCTTTTTGGAATCACATGTTAGGTTCCCAGACCCTTCCCTAATCGCTCTAATGATTTGTGGGGCACTTCTCTTTCTGGCAAGGTATGCTAAGTATTTGCCTGGCTTGTCACCATGCTCGTATAACTTTTGCTTTGCAAAAGCCAGCTCCTTCTTTGCCGTATGCGTGAGCAAGGAATTTAGTGCAGACCGCAGCACTGTAATCCTCTGTAGTTTGACCAACGAGGGTCTGTCAAAATATGCCTTCTCGGCTGCCTTCAACCGTGCTTCAAGGAGACGATGCTGCTCACCCTTCTGCCGCTTCCTTCTTGTGGAATATGAAATAACTAACCCTTTGGCATAAGCTTTGGCGGTTTCCCAGAGAACAGATGAGCTATCAACCGAGCCTATGTTGATGTCTAGGAATGCCCGAAATTCCCGAGAGAAATACTCCACAAATTTGCTGTCCATGAGAATAAAGGGGTCCATTCGCCAGTACCTTGAATCCACTGTAACATCCTTAATTTTAACCATGAGGTACACTGGAGCATGATCAGAAATGGCAATATTACCAATCGTACAGGATGCCACCAGATCCAGGGTTACCGCAGAGGTCAGAAAATAATCTATCCTCGTGTGACATCTGTGCAGATTGGAGAAAAACGTGAAATCCCTACCTGTAGGGTGGAGACACCTCCAGACGTCCACCAATCCTAATACCCTACACAAACCCAATAACTGTTTAGTTTGTGCCGAGGGTATCGAGGGACCTTTAGACAACCTGCCTACTGTGGGGTCCATGAGACAGTTAAAATCTCCCGCTATAATGATTTGCCGAGACTTGAGACTTATCAGTTTCGAAAAAGCTTCTACCAAGAATTTAAGAGGATGAGCTGGGGGACAATAAACATTTAAAATGCCATATTCTTCCCCATTTATCAAAGCTTTAAGAATTACAAACCTCCCAAATGTGTCTTTAACACATTCCAACAATTTAAATGAGAGATTTTTCCTAACCAATATAGACACTCCCCTATTTCTGGTATTAAATGATGAAAAATAAACTCGGTCAAAGCCATTCTGCTGTAATTTCAGATGCTCCTTGTCATCCAAATGTGTCTCCTGTAACAAAGCAATATCTGCTTTCTCCTTTCTAAGACTCAAGAGTACCTTCTTCCTCTTAATTAGTGAGTGACTTCCCTTGATATTCCAGGTACATCATTTAATTAAATCATTAGCCATAATCTTCTGCAATTACATTTAAATTCTAGAGAGGAAGAACCCGAACCACAAATTGCTGAGCCTTTAGTGTCGCATGATCCACCAAATATAAAAACTAGATTAGATTAGATTACATTACAGTGTGGAAATAGGCCCTTCAGCCCAACAAATCCACACCGACCCGCCGAAGCGCAACCCACCCATACCCCTACATTTACCCCTTACCTAACACTACGGGCAATTTAGTATGGCTAATTCACCTGACCTGCACATCTTTGGACTGTGGGAGGAAACCGGAGCATCCGGAGGAAACCCACGCAGACACGGAGAACGTGCAAACTCCACACAGTCAGTCGCCTGAGGCGGGAATTGAACCCGGATCTCTGGCGCTGTGAGGCAGCAGTGCCACCGTGCCGCCCACAACTACATAAATTACATAAACTAAAACCACTACACTTAACAAACATACAAAATGATTAAAAATAAAAAACAACAAAAACCAGAAAACAAACCAACATATAAAGCGCCAATAGCGCTGAGTAGGTGAACTCACCCCCTGCCCGGAGGGGGCAACTACCCATCCCGAACAGCCCATAAATAGGCATCTAACCATCTCAACCACCTTCACTTCTCCCAGCTAGAGCCACATCGCAAGCACAAGCTAAAAAGAATAAACACCCCATAGAATATCAATATGAATAAAAAAAACATTCTTTTATAAAAAAAAAGGGAATAAATACCCCACCCATCCTTTGGTATGTGCTAACTTAGAAATTTAAAATGTACATCTTAACCACCGCCAGACATAGTTTGAACCAAATTATTATCAATAGAGGTAAAAAAAAGGGGAAAAACAAAGCTCCAACTGGATTTCCTCCATTTCTTTTACAGAATGATAAACGCATACTCAGGCAACGATATTTATACATACTACAATTGTTTAACTTAAGTTAGTTTGTCCACAAGGTCTCTTGCCTTCTCCGATATGTCAAAGAAATGCATGGATCCATCCTTCAATCTTCTCTTGACACCATCATACGATTTTCGTTTCTGGGTCACCGCCGCTGAAATGTCCTGAAAAAACATGATCTTAGACCCCTCGTAAATTAGGGCCTTTGGATCCTTCCCCGGGAGTCTGGAAACCTCCATGACTCTCTCCTTATCCCGGTAATGATGGAACCGCACCAGGAAAGGACCAGGGGGATGACCCAGACCCGACCTCCGTGCTGCGACCCGCTGAGCCCTCTCTAACTTCAATCCTCTCATGCCAGTCTCCAAGTCAAGGAATTTCGGATGCCAATCTTCAACAAATTCCGCAGGCCACTCACCTTCCTTACCCTCAGGCGGACCGATGATCCGAATGTTTTTTCTCCCGCTCCTGTTTTCAAGATCATTCACTTGGTCATGCAAATTACAAACTTGCATCTTCAGGGCTTGGATCTCTTCCTTGGCATCAGCTTCCACCACTGTGACCCTGTGCTCCACCTCATCCGTCCTCTTCTCCAGGTCTCCCAGCTGCTGCTCATGCTTCTGCAGCATGAGAGAGACTGGAGCCAGCTTCTCTTCAATCTGTTTCCCCAACATCTCGCGAGTATTTGAGAGCTGGTTCACCAGGTTCTGGAGAGTAATCTGCTCTGAGGCTGCTGCAGGCTGAGCTGCAGGCCCGGCCTCAGATGCTCCTCCTCCCTTTTTAGGCATTTCTGGACAGCTGAAAATACAGGTAAGTCAATTTTTAAATGTTTCTTGGGGCTCCACAATCTTTCCAATACCCCAAGAAATCCTGATGACCTGGGTTGGGTGGGTTAAAGGATTGCCCTGCTCCTGCTGCGATGTGAAGCTCTGCAGTGTCATCTTCTCAGATCGCCCCTATCTTGGATCCCCCATGTCGCCAACTTTTGAAAGACCTATTTGTGCTCAATTTCTACTTCCTGTTACCCAGCTGATATATCCATGCCAACATGCTACCCTGAACGCCATGAGTTTTTATTTTCCTCAATAATCTTTGATCTGGCACTTTCTCAAATGCCTTCTGGAAATCTAAGTTCAGAACATCCATCAGTTCCTTATTATCCACATTTAACTCCTCACAGAACGGAAATACCTTGGTCAAAAATGATTTCCTTTTCGTGAAACCTGTTGACCCCTCCTGATTACCTTGAACTTGTACAAATGCTCTGCTATAACTTGTAGCATATTCCCTGTAACAGGTGTTAGGCTAATTTGCTTGTTGTTTCCTCCTTCATATTTCACTGACATTTTGAATTTCACTAACATTTTGATTAAAGGAGTTACTTCAGCTACCTTTCAATCAAATTGTATCTTCCCCACATCAAGGGAGTTTGGGAAAATAAAGTCAATGCATCACCTATCCCTTTAAACATCTTTTGAGACCTCGAGATGAACTCCTTCTAGACCTGGGGGTTAGTCAACCCACTGCAACAATTTACTCAGCATCACTTTGTTCTTTCCTTCCATATCCTACTGCTTCTGGGATGTAAAGACTGATGCAAAGTACTTGTTGAACTGCCATTTCTTTATTTTCCATTATTAATTCCATGGTCATATATTCCATAGAATCAATGTTTTTATATTTCCAACTAGCTTCCTCTCATCTAATGTTTCCCTTTGGTTATTCTTTACTTTTTGATTTTTTTAATGAATTTTCCTTATACCTGATGACTTGTGGCCTTGGTTTATTCCAATGATAACTATATTTTCCTTCATTTCTTTTGCAATTTGTTGCCATTTATTAAAAGTTAACGATGAAAAACATGTTGGATATTAAGTGATTAAGTACTTCAAGCACACACTTCTGAGACATTGAGTGTCAGTTTGGGAGTATGCAGGTATTTGCAATGTTGCAATCTGACACTCATGCAATATAAAATATCAAGGTGGTCCTGTTACACAGTAGGTCACATCCCTGTCTCTGAGCCAAAAGCACTAATTTCGGTTGCTATTCTGGGTCAAGGTAATGTGTTCATAATGTGGTCTGGCAGATTGATTATCAACTTACAAATCCTTCCAATGTGCTTGTAGGAGTATACAGACTCCTTGATACAGCATGGCATTCCTTCAAGCTACGAACTCTGGCTTCAGGAAAAGCTAAAGAAATCAGGCAAGCGTGTGCTTTGTCTGCCTCTTGTTACTTGACACAGAAAGTCTTCGCAAACTGAGTCTAAATGGTTGGCATCTGTTTTTCATTTCACCATCCAGCTGTCAAAAGTTTAACATGGAAAAAGGCAGTTAATTTGTGGCAGTCCAGGTATTCTGAGCTGGAACTGTTTTAGTAGATTAGATAGAAAGTTTAATTAGGAAAGTCAGTGAAATGGCCAATGTCTTTTTGTCTCAGGAGAGTCATTGGACTTGAAATATTAATTCTGCTTGCTGCTAGACCTACTGAGTTTCTCCAGCAATTTCTGTTTTCATTTCAGATCTTCAGCAATTCTTTGTTTCATTTTAAAGCAGTCCTCTATATCTATGTTTAGTGACTGATGACCATGGTAATCAAACTGAAGAAATAAAAATTATGATCTATCATGCTAGTTTTCACATTAAGATCTGACTTGCCCAGTATTACCATTGGGTAGGATCATAAGGAGTGGATAGGTATTATGTCCGTAGAAAGAGCAAACTAGATATGGCCTTATGTTGTCACTTTCAAAACAAAAGTAAAATCAGAAATGAAGTATTTGTGAGCTAGATGCCCAACATTTGAATTACCTAGAACATTTGAATCTTTTATTAAGTTTCATGGAAGAAATTTCCAAAAGACGTGCTTATTTAGATGTGTATGAACCATAATTGGACCTCAATAGATTTGGAAATACAGACCATTAGTCCATACAGGAGTAAAAAATCAACTTGAATAGATTATGTCTTTGAAAATATATTTTTATTAAATTTTTCTTCTTTTGAAAATTATAACAAATACAAAACCAAACAATTCAAACCTATATTGAAAAAACAAACTTGTTAATTACATAAATAAATAATAGCTAATAACTAATCGAAAACAGGAAAATCTTAACAATAATAATAATGATAATAACTATAACACAGCCCAGCAAAACAAAGCAATAGCCCTCGATCATCGAGCATGTAAGTTTTGCACATATTCATACCTTCGTATTTCCTCCACTCTGGATACCAAGCCCATTACATAGAATTGCCAATGCTATTACTAGTATGGCAGACAAATCTGTACCCAGAATAGATTATTTTTAAGATCATAAAGTTCAATTTTGAGCTTCCTCATCCAGTACTCACATTTAAATTGCTGGAATTTATCAAAGTTTCACATATGGTTAGGCTCCTGATGTTAATAGTGTTTGGTTCTGAGAAAAATACACCCTTTTTGGATTCTAGGGAAGCAGTCATTTTCAGAAGCCTTGATTAGGTACTCCATTAATTTTCACTGATGAGCAAGTTACAAATTGACAACTGTCCTGGCATGGTTCGATCATGCAAAAATAAAATTGCATGTCTGTATTGTCCTTATCAGTTTGTCTTTGGGAAAAGTCCCATATTACCTCCTTTGCATTGGTCTAAAGGGCCATCAAATAATTTCATTTTTTCCTGCATGCGTGACTGTTTTCCATGCAAAATAATGTTATGAAGGCTATGTTTTGGTCAAAAGTGTTATAATATTGTCCAAGGTCAGCTCTTTCATCATGGGAATTTATTATAGTTTAACAGATGCCCATGAAAAGTGGAAATGTCCAAATAAAGCAATAAGATATTATGGTAAGACAATAGTTTGACCTCTATGTTGGAGAACCAATAAGGTTTATGCATCTCAGTTAATTGGTACAAATTACAAAATTTTTGTATTTCAGCAGTGAATAGAAGGTAATGATTCATGCTATATCTCTCATAACTTGACAGTTCTGAGGAATAGAATACAGCAGTACAAGGGCCGGATGATAATAAGTAGAATGACACTGACAGGACATAGCTGTTGCTATTGCATCCAATGGATAACTGACTAGAGTGGGGACTTGTGTGATGTGCAAAGCAGAAAGGTCCAATGAATGGTGAGATGCAACTATTGTAGGGAGAACAGGGAAAGCAATCAATAATTTTAAAAACTGGCAATGTTTCAAAGATGATGGACAAAAAGTAAGATCAATGCACCGATAAAGTAGAAAGAATAGAAAGCAAGAATATGCAATGCAAGTTCTAAGTGGATCTTAGAAAGACTCGTACGAGGAAATAATTACACGCTAGCAGTGGGCCTCCAGTCATGAGAGAGAGAAATCCGAAGGTAGTCGTCCAACAAGACACTAAAGTGCAAGCAGAGTTTGTAGCTTGATTAGATTATGCAACAGAGCAAAGACCTCAACAGCAATCTAGAACCATTAATATAAATAGAAAGCCTTATGGTTGTTTTGGTGGCTGCCAGCAAATTAGATGATAAGTTAATAAGATAGGGGAAAATATGGAAGTTGAAAGGAACTTCGTGTCTACTCTATATTAGCAGAAAGGATGCTGTCAGCCTGATCACATTGACAGATATGTATGGAAAAGGTCCTCCCAGGTGGTACTTGTAAAGCTAAAGAGAGGAGTATTTCAGTTTCAAAGAACAATGTGGAAGTCAGAATGTTACGATGGACTCTCCCATGGTGAACAAAAATTCCTGAAAATTTTCTTTGTTCTGTTGATCACATATTTGTGGGAATAAAGGTTGATTGCGACAAAAGCTGCTTTTCTTTTTGGAGAAAAAATATTCACAAGTGTTTTTGAAAACACTAAAAGAGACAAGTGTTGTAAAAAAGATGCTTTGGAAATTAAGCTGACGTGTTAATGGATTTTTTGATACATAGGGATAAGTTATTTCTCAGTTAGATCTGCCTTACTGAATGTAGACTGTACTCAAAAAAACAAATCTAACAATGTCTCACCATAAATGAAGGTCTCGGTCATTGTTATGATTCATGTTGATTATTTTCCAAGAGAAGGTTCCGTGGTTTGTGAATAGTTTGGTATAAATACAATTAAAGGAAAATTCAAGATTGGAAGTCAGACTTTGGTGGCCTTTAAATATATAAGCTTAGATGTGAAATAGAATAGGTCTGAACTTACCTTGAATCAGAAAGCTTATCTAGAGAGTGCTGCCTCATATTTTGATAAATTATGTTTGGTTGTCACAGAGAGATGATGTTACATCTAAAGGAAAGACACCAATTAAGAATGTTACTCATACAGTTGAATTGATTATGCACTAGACAAAACCAGATGCATGTTTTCATGTCTTGAGACTTAGTATTTTGATGAATAAGATGAAACATGTTACAGTTGAGGATGTTATGGGAAAATAAAACAGATAACAAAATTAAATATGGAGAAATACTTTATTAAGTTTCCAGTCTTATAACCAATTTAATAAATTCAATTCCCTGATGTATTCAAAATAATAGAACGAGGGACACTAGGAGTTAGTTTGGAAAGAGCCAAATCTCTCACTAAATCTCGTATTATGTAAAAAAGAATTTCACTTCCTACTTCATCTGGTTGTCAAATATTTAACAATGGAGGTTGAAAGAGGTTGTACTAGCGATGGAGCAGACCTATGACCAGAAACTCCGTACAGGGTCAAGTATAACACTAAGGTTGCAAATGGCTTGGTTCAGCTTTGGACAGTTTCTGGGAATAAGGATGGAATTGGCAGCGAGGGCGTGTAGTTTGTGAGGTGCACTGATAGATATCTGCCCAATTTTTTTGTTGAACAAATTTTCTGCTTATGCAGCAGGGTTACCAGATGAGTTGTTTGAAAAACCTCCTCAACCAGGACTCTGTTTTTGATTTGAGCGTCCTTGAATGCATTCTGCAACATGCTACATGCGACAAGCTCAGCAGCAACCGAGCCCTGCACAAAATAGAGAAGGCTGTCTGCCAGCTTAAGAATAACTAGGCTGCTAGAGCAGATGGTATCCCCACTTTGTCTTTGACATGAGGATGCAAAGAGATCCTGCTGCAGCTACACACCCTTGTTTGCCTTATCTAGAAAGAGGAGAGCATCCCAGAAGATCTCTGAGATGCCACAGTCATGAGCATTTTCAAAAAAAGGGAACAAGTTCAACTGTGGTATCCATAGAGAAATCTCCCTGCTGTTGACCAATAGAAAAGTCATCGCTAAGGTCTTCCTGAACCATCTCTTCCCTGTGGCTGAGGACTTCTCCCAGAATCGCAGTGTGGCTTTCAGCCACCAAGGGGCACAGTAGACTTGATTTTCACCACACGACAGCTGCAGGAGAAATGTAGAGAAAAGAACATGTACATGGTCTTGACATCAATCAGGAAACATTATGGAGCATTCCTGTCCATTTTGGTTGCACCATGAAGTTTGTCACCATTCTTCACCTGCTCCATAATGGCATGGAAATTGGAGCAATGACAAATGGCTCCATCACCAATCCATTCCCTGGTGTCACTCAGAGCCATGTCATCATCCCAACACTGTTCTTGATGTACCTCACTGTAACATTTCATCTCACTGCCAAGAAGCTACCCACTAGAGTGGAACTAACTTATAGAACCTGTGGGAAATTATTCAACTTCTGCTGCCTTCAAGCTGAAACCAAAGTAACCTCAACCAGTGTCACTGAGCTGTGGTACTCTGATGATGCTTGTATGTGTGCAGTCTCAGAGGATACACTCCAGACTATCATCAGCACCTTTACAGAGACATATGAGAGCTTGGGTCTCACCCTGAACATTGCAAAACGAAGGCTGTCCACCAACCTGACCTGGCCATCTCCTTAGAGAATGTTGACCACTTTCAGTACCTCGGGACTGTCCTGTCAGCTAAACAAGCAGTTTAGCATCGTGTGTTGGTGCAGCCTTCAGCCACCTGGGAAAAAGGGTGTTTCAGGGCAACAACAACAGATCCGACATCAAGATCATGGTTTACAGAGCTGTAGTGGTTCCCACCCTTCTATATGGCTTTGAGACGTGAAATGCCTACAACAGACACCTCAAGGCACTGGAGCAGTACCACCAATGCTGCCTGTGTGAGATCCTGTGAATATGCTGGGAAGAAACCAGCAACAGTGTCCTTGACCAGGCCAATATCCACATGACCAATATGAGACTCCTCAAACAGGTGCTGTACTCCCGGTAGGTGAGCCTCAGGTGGACAGAGGAAGCGCTTCAGTTTACTTTCAAGGCATCACTGGTGAAGTGCGGCATTCCAACAAACATCTGGAAATCACTGACCCAAAACTGCCCAAAATGAAGGGGAAGCATCCAGGAAAGCATCAAGCACCTCCACACTTGCTGTCAGGAAAAAGTGGAAGCCAGTTGAAAACATTATAAGGAATGCGCTGCCACATCAACACCCCACCCACCACTTTCCTCGACCATCTTCTGCCCCATGTATAATAGAACCTACGGAAGCTGAAATGGCCTGTAGAGCCACTTAGGTATTCACCCTAAGAATGGAAGATAGTCATCCTTATCTGCAAGGAGCTGCCAATGAATGACAAACCAGAGACAATTGCAGGGTTTTAAGTTTGCAGGAAAAGAAACAGAGAACTGTGGATGCTGTAAGTCTGAAACAAAGACAGAAAAAAACAGAGTTAACATTGTGGGTCTGTTAATCAGAAGAAGGGTCACCAGACTCAAAACATTAACTCTGCTTTCGCTCCACAGATGCTGCTGAGCTTCTCCAACTGTTCCTGTTTTTGTTTGAGCTTACATAGTTGGTTTGACATGAGGAATTGGTGAAAGGTACAGTTGATATGTATGGCATCGATGTAAATTGTAAAGATTTGTTTTAATACTGTCGCAAAAGGGCAGTTTGTCAGCCAAGATCACACAACACCCTCTATAATAGCACTTGGAGTGTTATTGAAGTTCACCATATTCTCAAGGGCAGTTTGGGATGTGCAGTGCAACAATGTTTGCCCAATGCGCTCATGCCATGAACAAATTTTAAAGAGTTAACAAATGGGAGGGAAGCAAGGAAAGATCCTTTTTAAGATAATTCTTTCCTGAAGAAGGGCTAATGCCCGAAACGTCGATTCTCCTGTTCCCTAGATGCTGCCTGACCTGCTGCGCTTTTCCAGCAACACATTTCCATCTCCTTTTTAAGATAGCCATTCAAAAGATAATATATTGGAGCTAAAAGAGAAATTATTGTATCTGATTCTGTCACTACAACTGGATAGATATTGAAATGTCTGCAGAATGGAATTGCAGAAGATAGATGCTGATGACGAAGGTGTGATCAATTGTGTCAAAAGCCACAGGCAAATTGATAAGGATGACCCAGATTAATTTTCTGTAATGGCAGTCACATAGATGTTCTTTGATAAGGGCAATTTCAACATTGTGATAGGACAGAAACCTGATTTGCACCTTCAAACATGGGATTCCGGGAAATCTTTATGAATTTAGAAAGAAACAGCTCAAGGACTTGAGGAAAAGGAGGTTGAAGGTGGAGCTATAGTTTGCAACACCAGAGGGATCGAGATTTTTTCTTGTATCAAATTTGTATATCGAATCACCTACTGCAACTGGAAACTGCAAATTCAGCTTGGGTAATTGCACAGATGCGTACCACCAGTATGTTTCTTTTATTTTAAACCTCTTGTAAGATAGAGTACATAACAAGGATGAAAATCCTCCTGTCAATAAATTATACTGAACAGTTAAAGGAAAATCCTGCTCACAAAGTTTTATTTAAGGAATGACTGAATTCTGCACTTGTAAGATTGGTGAATAATGT
Source organism: Chiloscyllium plagiosum (assembly GCF_004010195.1). NCBI lineage: Eukaryota > Metazoa > Chordata > Chondrichthyes > Orectolobiformes > Hemiscylliidae > Chiloscyllium > Chiloscyllium plagiosum. The sequence continues at coordinate 36,213,877 of NC_057727.1, read as the reverse complement.
TTCATAGGCTGCAGGAAAGTTTTAAATCTGACTTTGTGTTATGTGCATCCAAATAATTTTGTTTGATATTTAGGAGAGCTATGTCAAGAATTATAGCTTATAAAAGACAAGATGCCATAAGATTTCAGAAATACGAGGAAAGACCAAATAAAATGGGTCTTCTTTTTCCCAGTTATAACAATGTTTTTTACAGATAATATACTAGAACTGTTCAATGTTGTAAAATAAAGGTACATCGTAGCTAGAATGCTTCTTTTTCTTGTATTTGAGCATCAAATCAAAGATTTATAACAAACATCAGGCTAAATCCCTTAACAGACAGTTGTAAGGTTGTGGACTTAATTTCCAAGGTTTGTGGTTGATGCGAGCATTCAAGATTAGATCAGATAGATTGATAAAGGAAAAAGAGAAGTGGCGAAAGGAGCAGGGTAGGTAACTATGATTAAAGCTAATTCCTTGTGTGTAGCATAAATAAGACCATAAGAAATAGAAGTGGAAGTAAGGCCACTCTGCCCATCAAGTCCACTCTGCCATTAAATCATGGCTGATGGGCATTTCAACGCCACTTACCCACACTCTCCCCATATCCCTTAATTCCTTGCGAGATTAAGAATTGATCAATCTCTACCTTGTAGACATTTAACATCCCGGCCTCCACTACACTCGGTGACAGTGAATTCCACAGGCCCACCACACTCTGACTAAATTCCATCCTAAATTGACCTATGAATCCTAGTATCCCTGCCTGATGGAAACAAATTCCCAGCATCCAGCCATGCATTATCTTGTAAGTTTCTATTAGATCTCCCCTAACCTTCTGAACTCTAACGAATACAATCCCAGAATCCTCAGCCGTTCATCGTATGTTAGGCCTACCATTCCAGGGATCATCTGTGCAAATCTCCACCCCTGGACATGCTCTAATGCCAGTATGTCCTTCCTGAGGTGTGCGGTCAAAAACTTGACACAGTATTCTAAATGGGGCCTAATCAGAGCTTTATAAAGTCTCAGTAGCACATCACTGCTTTTATATTCCAACCCTCTTGAAATAAATGACAACATTACATTTGCTTTCTTAACCACGGTCTCAACCTGCAAGTCAACCTTTAGAAAATCTGTACTAACATGCCCAGATCCCTTTGTACTTTGGCTTTATGAATATTCTCACCATTTATAAAATAGTCCATGCCTGTGTTCTTTTTTCCAAAGTGCAAGACCTCTCATTTGCTCACATTGAATTTCATCGGCCATTTCTTGGATCATTCTCTTAAACTGTCTAAATCTTTCTGCAGCCTTGCCACCCCCTCAGAACTACCTGCCTGTCCACCTAACTTTGGATCATCGGCGAATTTTGCCAGAATGCCCCCAGTCTCTTCATCCAGATCATTTATATATAAAGTGAACAGCTACGGCTCCAACACTGATCCCTGCAGGATACCACTTGTCACCAGCTGCCATTCCGAAAAAGAACCTTTTATCCCAACTCTCTGCCTTCTGTCAGACAGCCAATCCTCAATCCATGCTAGTAGCTCACCTCGAACACCATGGACCCTCACCTTACTCAGCAGCTCCCTTGAGGCACCTTATCAAAGGCCTTTTGGAAGTCTAGGTAGATAACATCCATTGGATTTCCCTGGTCTAATCTACTTGTTACCTCTTCAAAGAATTTTAACAGATTTTTGTCAGTCAATGTTTTGATCAGTTCTGTGACTGGGTCCAGATCTCAATAGATCATGCAGTATCCAAATCTAGTATTTGAGGTGTAGCTTTTTGTATATGTGTTGCTTGATGGCATGCTTGATGACTCAGTTGCTGTCGCAATTTAAATTGTATCTAGTTTTAATGTTCAAACCTTCAGCCCTACAACGAGGTCAGCGTTTGTAATCTTTTTATATATTGGGCATTTAGCTGCTTTTTATTATCAAAGTAGGCTGAATTAGCTAGACATTGGTATTCATTCTCTTGAATGAGATCTTCCAAATGGCACTTGCAGCTGAAAATGTCTGCAAACATTTATTTGTTCTGCTCATGTGCTGTGTTCTACTGCAGTTGAGGATGGATATGTTCAAAGAGCTCTGCCTGTTAATTGCTTTTCAGCACCACTCTTGATTTGACAAAACATATCTACAGGAATGTATTGTGGTTAACTTATTGTAGCACTCCTTGCTATGCCTGTAGTTTGGTATCTTTTGTGTTTAACCTGTCAGGTATCTTGGTGCTACGTGGCTCTGTAATCCTCTACAGCTGGGAGTTGGGTCTTGAAATGACAGATTATGGTCATATATCATCCTGTTTGTCAGAGAATCTTGTGGATGCCCACTTGCAGGCTACTCGATCTGTTCCTCAGAACACTATTCAGTGGAGTGTGCTTGAATTATGAAGGAGAGATTTTATCTTCACTTAGACACCAGTGGTCACTCTTGGCAATGCTATCACATATCCGCAACTGGAAGGCTGATGAAGAAGGTGTCAAGTATAAATCACTTATTGCATTGATTTTTTTTTCACGCATGATTCTTTCTGGTTTCAATGTTTAAGAGACTTTTGAGAACTTTTGGTGACCTTTTCAGATTATACTTAAGTATGCTTGATTAATAGTCTGAGATGTTTGGTGACAGAAATGACTGTGGTTTTGATCATATCTGGCTGTTGCTCGAGACAATTTAGAGAACCTTTCTAGTTTAATTGTGCTTATCTGATAACTTTAGACAACTCTAAAAGTAAACACATATTGTTGAATTGGAATAATATGTGGCTAGTCAAAGTGGAGTGGCAGGCTTCCTTCTCTGAAAGGCATTGCTGAACCACTTGTGTTTTACTAGAAGCTTTAATGGCTTACAAATTACCAGAATTATTAAGTTCAGTTTTGCAGATTATCAGAGTGAGATGTAATCTTAACTTCTGGGTTGCTGAATGTCTGCACTGCATCAGTTTGCATCAGTTTGTTCTAAATAAGAGGAATTTCTTTCAAGTGTAAAAAAGAGGTAAATTCTATTTCTTTATCCATAGAATAGCTGAGGATATTTTGCCTAGTATAGGAAGCAGTTTTTTCGTAAAGAAATCATCTGTACCGGTATTACAGAGACAATTTCTTGATATTTGTGTCATATTGATCTTTGTATGATCCAGATATGTTGGCAGGTTATTTTCTTGTATTAAATAAAAGCAATGCATAAGCAGCTTTTAATGCATATTTTCAAAAAACCTAGGGTTATTTTGTGCTTTTTAAGTTTTATTTTACACATCAAAAATCAGAAGAAAATTGGGGGAAAATATTAGAACCTAAAACCATAAATTCAGAGTACATCAGTAAAAATTGTTTTTTGTTGGAACATGGCTAATTTCAAGGAAACAAAGTAGTGTTAAGCTAACTGGCATGATATTTGCAAGTTAAGAATGGGAACAAATAGGAACATGTGAAAAATAAGTATACTGGAAAAGTCATAACATATGTCTATATCACCAGCTGTTTAATTTCCAATATAATTTGTTTGATTATATGTTGATCAGACAGTGTTTTCTTCATTTCAACTACTTATTTCAAATCTGTGCTTGAAATTCCATGGCCCAAGTTATAATTGTCAATTCCACTTGCTATCTTCTATTATCATGGGTACTGTTTCAACTTTATTGTTATTATAAGATTATTTTTGACTTAGTTCTTTGTGGCTCTATAAATAATTGTGTGGGAGATAAAAAGACATAGTTAAAGATTTCTACATCATTATCTTTTAACATGATAGTTGAGAAAACATACAGTTTAACTTTCTATGTGAAAGCTTTTTAAAGATGGAAGCAGCAGCATGGAAAAATGAACACTATCCTTCATGCCTTTGTAATTACAAAACTTTGTAAGATTTGTTTTAATCTACCATCAGACAATTTCCATTGCTCTCAGCCAGATCTGTAATATAATGAATGGTCTTAGCTTTCTGTGAATATTTGGAGTATCTCACCTAATTAGCACCACAGAATTAATGAATTCTGTGAGATCAAAATGAAATGCAGAAATCAAAGCATAACAACTATTTAAAAATCATAACATATGTTTAGAGAGCACAGTCACTGGGAAGATTCACTGCGGGTGTGCTACCATAATCTGCATTTATTGTTGAAATCTCTTTGTTTCTATCAGTAGATGTTTTATATCAAAAAGTGGAAGCACAATTTGTCAAATTGCCCAAGAGTCTTAACAGGGTTAAAGGAATGTATTTATTCAGTAATGCATATCTCCCACAAAATTGCCAAATATTGTCCAGATAATGTTCGGTTGTTTTTTACATTGCCATTTTGCATTTGAAATCCATATTTCTCCTGAAGTCATATATTTGAGACTTGTCAGTCCTTGACACGGATATTGACTTTTGCATGCCTTTTTATTAATGGCAGCAAGAATCGAAACAAGTAAATGGGTGGCTGCACATTCATGACCATGTTTAAATTGAACTCCTACAGCAAAATCTGGAGCCTGAATTAAAATTAATTGGTGCTGCAAGGGTTTCCCAAAGATTCAGACACCTGGCAATGAAAGGAAGGTGGGAACTGCCAGCATTCATAGAGTAAATGCTTTTCCAGCGTTCCTTGAGATCTAGAAGGAGTAGGTGTGCTTCCTTCAACTCTTCCTAAACAAATGGGTTTATTATGACCCTCCTGTCTCCCACTTGAAGACCATTGTCAAACTACCTCCTCACCCTACCCTCCCCCACTCCCCCAAAAAATTGCCAAAAATTGCTTTTTGTTTTTGTTGACCTATTTTCAAATCAGTGTATTCAAGATGCTTTCCTGCACCCTCAAGTCCTTCTGCTATTTCTACTTAAGAAGTACTGTTTAGTTTATACTACTTGTCAACATTGTTTCCTCCCAAATTGTGCCATTTCATGGTTACTTGCATGGATCTGGCACATTTCTGCTCTTATCTTTCATATCTTCTTGCAAGTTGCTGCTAGCCTATGTACTGTTTTACTGCATTGTCAAATTTTACCAAATTTTGGTCAGATCCCACTAGCAAAATTCACAATATTTCTTGGAAACAATGTGACAATTGTCATTTCCTCACCACATATGTGCATTATCATTATTACACTATCTAGTTTGCAGCTTTTTTCCTGAAAACGACATTCTCCTTGATTTTCACCTGTGTTCAATCATCATTCTTAATGATCTGCTACTTTATCTAAATACAGGCAGAAATAAATTTTGACATTGCCTTTTGTTGCATTGTTGCTCTTACTTCCTTTTAATCTAGTATCATCTTAAGATGAATCAAATTCCAGCATGAGAGTCAATTTCAACTACATAAATGTAGGTTCTTTGCACTTGCCATATTATTTTCACTCATGCTGAGTTTAAGCAGTTAATAATTATATTTCCCAGTACTTTATGTGTCTTGGAAGTTGCATAGCCATTGTTATTCATTGCAAGGTGCTTGCACACTGTGAAGCAATTGTGATGCATATTAATACATGAAAAAGCAAATAGAAAGCAGCCATTTATGAAGCATAAGCAAATCTGAAATAAAAACAGAAAATGTTGGAGATTATATTAGATTACTTACAGTGTGGAAACAGGCCCTTCGGCCCAACAAGTCCACACCGACCCGCCGAAGCATATACCACCCAGACCCATACTCCTACATTTACCCCTTCACCTAATACTACGGACAATTTAGCATGGTCAATTCACCTAACCTGCACATCTTTGGACTGTGGGAGGAAACCAGAGCACCTGGAGGAAACCCACGCAGACACAGGGAGAATGTGCAAACTCCACACAGTCAGTCGCCTGAGTCGGGAATTGAACCCGGGTCTCTGGCGCTGTGAGGCAGCATTGCTAACCACTGTGCCCACTTCTTTGTTTATTTCTTTTTTTTTCTGAAAAATAGTAACATCAATATATTTGTACCCAGAACCCTTTTTCATTTCTAAAAACAGCCAAGACTTGAGTTTAGAGTGCAGCATTATGAAGTTGCAAATGAATCAGAACTTGACAATGTAGAAGATAGTAATGCAAATATTGTGAGGGTTCAGAATGCCATAGAGAGCATTTTGAAGTGTGCAAAAGCATGACAAATGGAACTTAATGGGGACAAATATGAAGTGATATATTTTGGCTGAGGTAATATGGAAAGATGTGACAAATGACATGATTTTGAGAAGGGTTTGTGTTCTTTTTAAATCAATGCAAGATGTGGTTATTGCTGAATGGGCCAGCATTTACTGCCCATCTCTAGCTATACTTCAAAAGGTGATGAACTGCCTTGTTCAACCACTGCAGTCCATTTGCTATAGGTAGACTTACAATGCTATTAGAGAGTGAGTTCCTGGATTTTGACTCAATGACATTGAAGGAATGCAATATGTTTCCAAGTCAGGATAGTGAGTGGCTTGGAGGGGAACTTGCAGCTGTTGGTGTTCCCATGTGCCTGCTGCTGTTGCTGTCTAGATGGTAATGGTTATGCGGTTGGAAGGTGTCATCTAAGGAGTCTTGATAAGCGTCTGCAGTGTGATTGTGGATGGTAACCACTGCTGCTACTGAGCATCGGTGATGGAGGGAGTGAATGTTTGTAGATGTCAAGTGGGTTGCTTTGACTTGGATGGTATCAAGCTTGAGTGTTATTGGAGCTGCACTCATCCAGTCAAGTTGGGTGTATTTGCTTTAAGTACAGAGAATTGAGTGTCCATCTGCACTAATCTTTAAAGCTGGCACAGCAAGTTGGAAAGTAGTTTTAAAAAGTGGTCATTTAGGGTTATAAGTGGCATAGAGTGCAGATGCAAAGTGATCATGTTGGAACTTTATGAATTACTTGTCGTAGGCCTCAGCCGAAATAATGCTGACAATTCTGGATGCAATATTTTAAGGAAAATTTAAAGGCTTGAGACACGGTGCAAAGGAAGGTTTACCAAGATGTCCTGAGAGTTTTCAGTTATTGTTTGAAGGTATACAGTTATGCTTAATGTATTGGCTGTACTGTCACAGACGTGTGGCATCCACCTCTGCTATAAGTGTCTTTCCATGTAGTTTTGGGAGCCATAAAAGCAACATTTGCTTGTATCATGGTGTTAAAGCAGTACAGCTGACAACTTGTGGATTATCACAGGTGCAGGAAAGAAACAGTAAATAAGTACAAAAGTCTGCAAAAGGTTTGTATTGTTAGGTGAGTCAAAATTGCAGTGCATATTCCACTCCAGGCTACTGTGGAAACTAAAAGAATTATGAGACAGAATTTGATTTTTTAAAACTCCGTGGCAAAACTATTAAATAGCAATAAATGGGCAGCAGGGTGGCTCAGTGGTTAGCCCTACTGCCTCACTGCACCAGCAACTCAGGTTTGATTCCACCCTGGGGAACTGTCTATGTGGAGTTTGCCCATTCTCCCCATGTCTGCGTGGGTTTCCTCTGGGTGCTCCGGTTTCCTCCCACAGTCTAAAGATGTGCAGGTTGGGTGAATTGGCCATGCTAAATTGCCCATAGTGTTCAGGGATGTGTAGGCTAGGTGCATTAGTCAGGGGAAATGAAAAGCAATAAGGTAGGGAATGGTTCTTTGGCCAGTTGGTGTGGACCAAATGGCCTGTTTCTGCACTATAGGGATTCTGTGATTCTAAGTGTATGTGAGTTGCAACCCTAATATCAGTGCTGGGAGAGAATGATTCAAAATATACGCAGTCGAGATCTCATTGAGGAGCAGAAAAGCCAAGGAAGAGAGCTTTTATGTAACCAACACTTGTCGGAAAAAGTGTAATATGTAAATTTAATTTGTAATTGTTGGATAGAAATATTGAATTTAGATAATTGAGAAGTGTCTGATAGAATGATGAGGTAGTTCCTCAAGCTTCTATTGAGCTTCACATGTTACTTATGACTGTAGAGACTTAATGTCTGTGTTCGGAATGTGCAAACCAAAATTCAGTTTGGGAAAATGTCATAGTCTATGGCAAGGTGATTGTACTGACCATTGACTTTGAAGTAAACCACTTGCAAATGACTGTTATTGCTTGAATTCCTCCATGAATTTGAATCTGGCAATAAGTCAAGGGTATCTCAAGGCATTCTGCAATGGCAATGTCATCATTTAGATTAAGCAGCCAATCACATTGAAACATTTTCAGACAGCAAGCCAGAAAATAAAATTAATTGGATATCTTTCAGCTTTTATAAATTTTATAGAGTGCAACAAAGATTGCATTATATATAAAAGAAATTGAAATATTGTATGCAAGCTAATATGTAATGGCATTAGACAAGTATAAAATACATTTTCCTGGACCAAAGAAGTTCTCAATAATTTTATACCTTTGAAAATCTAGTTACATGTCATTGACAAGGATTCGTTCTTTTCCAAGTTTTACTAAACAATGTCACGATAGCATAATACGGAGGTTCTTGACAATGTAATGCTTTCTAAATTGTTTTCATTTGTCAGGAAATGGAGGAACAGAGAATTATTTGTAGGTACATGAATATTTTAATGTTTAACTGTGCACATACATGCCAGATTCACAGTTACAATAACAGTGAACGCTGACAGTTTCACCATTATTGTAACTGTAAAATCTTAGCCATGGTTGACTCATTCACACTGATCAGTACTCTGACAGTTATTATAAATATCAATGTGAAAATATGTACAAATGAGATCACAACGGTTGTAATCAAGTGATTGTAAATTTGTGCTCGCAGGAGAAGTGACTTGGACCAGACAGTGAGGATCAAAAATGATGTCAATCATGACTTTAGTAACATTAATAAGATTACAGAAGTAGATTGTCAACTTGGAATCAAATGAACAATAAATAACTTGTGCCTTACAGTGTTTTACATTTATTTTTAGGATCTGCAACATAGTAAAGTTAGTTGATATAACCTTTCCCAAAAGAATTCCTCATTTGCATCACCAGACACGATAAATATGCACCACTGACCTTTCTGAAAGCCTGTGGGGAGCGACTATGATGATTTCTGTGTGAATAAGGCCATAGACCATGATAGCCGAAGGATAACACTGAAGAACAAAATACAGAAAACAATACAGAATACTGAGGAAGTGTTCAGCCTATTCCATGAAGTAAATAATGTGGTAATGAGTGAGAAAATGAGTCATTTACATAGGATCATAATACTTACTTACAGCATAGGTAGTTCAGCCTATTCTGCTGTTCAATAAGATTATGACCAACCTTGTTTCAGTCTCAAGTCCGCTTTCCTGACTGCCTCAGAATCCTTAATCTATCAACACTGTACGTTGACCTTGAAATAAATATAAAAACTGAGTCTTCACTGTTTTTCTAGGAAATGTATTACACAGACTGAGACAAGAAAAACCATTTAATTTCTGTCATAAAAGCAAAATCTCCTATCTTAAACTATGTTCTCTAGCTCTAGTTTGTCCTGCAAGGAGGAGCATCTTCTCAGTATCGGCCTTGTCAAGTCCCCTTAGGATCTTATTTGTTTTAATAATATCACCTCATTTCTCTAAACTTCAATGAGTCAAGGGCCAGCTGATGAATCTTTCTTCATAAGGTAAATCATTTCTAGGATGAAAGGCTTAAGTCAACCTTCTTTGAGTAGCTTTAAATCAATTACATTCTTTTTGAAATAAGACTAAAACTCCACACAGAGCTCTCGATGTGTTCTCACCAAGTTCCTCCACAGCTGCAGTAGAGCTTTCCTGCTTTTCCATTTCCCTTGAATTGACGACAACAATTTGCTTTGCTTTCCTCATTATTTTCAGTATGTGAAACATAGCTTTTCTTGTGCCAGGTCACCCAGCTCAGTCTCTATGACTAAGTTCTACAATCTCTCTCTATGTATTTATTTTTTGCTTCCTGCAAAAAATGAACAAGTTCACATTTTCATATATGTATACAACATCTGCCCATTTTCTGACCACTCAGTTTATCTATCCATATCTTTGTGCAGAGACGCTACCTTCTCTTGAGAGCTTATTTCCTTGCCTGTCTTGGTGCCATTGATAAATTTACTACCATATATTTGGTCCTTGCATCCAAGTCATTGGTTGTAGGTCGTTAAACCCATTAGCCCTGACCTTGTGGCATTCTACTAGTTATAGATATCCACCCAAGAAAGACACATTTATTTATTTAAAGGGTGCCTTTACTATGAGGTTATTAATTTATTCTGTCTCATGGCATGTTACTGATTTGTCCCACTGAAAAATAGATTAAAGTGATCCGTGATTACCTCCATATCTTTTTCACAAGCCCCATAAACTATATTATAATTATTCACACAAGTGACTTTTAACTTTTCAATGTGTTTTCTCTGTTGAACCACATTCTACATGTTGATATTTAGAACTAAGGTCTTCTCTTCATTTTGTATAATGTAATTCATTCTTGGTTAACAGAGCTACCCCTTCACATTTCCCTTGTTTTCTGCCCTGGCAAACTGTTATGGACCCTTGAATATTCAGGTCCCAGTCTTTATAATAGAAACATGGAAAATAGCAGTACGAGTATACCATTTGAACTTAAAAGCCAGATCCACTATTCATTCTAATTATGGTTGACCATCCAACTCAATACTGTGTTCCTGCTTTCTCCCGTATTATGAGCTCGTTTTCTCTAAGATCTATACCTAACTCCCAGTTGAAACCATTGAATGGTTTGACCTCAACTGCTTTACGTTATAGAGAATTGTAGGTGTGTCTCTACAATGGTACTTGGATCATCCAGACTTATTGTATTTGAGCTGACATGGCTTTGTGTGAGGAAAATTGTGGCTCACTAACTTGACTACGTTTCTTGAAGAGGTGACAAAGAAGATTGATGAAGTCAGGGCAGTAGATATTGTCTACATGGACTTCAACGAGGTGTTCATCAGTATTCCGCATGGTAGACTGTTTAGATCATGTGGGATCTGGGGGAGTTAGCCAATTGATGTCACAAGGAATTAAGGGATACGGGGAGAATGCGGGTAAGTGGAGTTGAAATGCCCATCAGCCATGATTGAATGGCGGAGTGGACTCGATGGGCCGCATGGCCTTACTTCCACTCCTATGTCTTATGGTCTTACGGTCTAAAAGTAGGCTTGAGGGTGTTTGCAGACTGGAGGTCTGTGACCAGTGGTGTGGCACAAGGATCGATACTGAGTTTACTGCTTTTTGTCATTTATATAAATGATTTGGATGTGAATATAGGACGTAGGATGACTAAGTTTGCAGATGACTACAAAATTGATGGTGTATTGAACAGTGAAGTAGGTAACCTCCGAGTACAACAGGACATTAATCAGAAGGACCAGTGGGATGAGGAGTGGCAAATGGAGTTTAATTTAGACAAATGTAAGGTGTTGCATTTTAGTAAGGCAAGCCAGGGCAGGACTTATATACTTCATGGTAAGGTCCTGGGGCGTGTTGCCAAACAGAGAGACCCAGACGTGAAGATATATAGTTCCTTGAAAGTGGGGTCACAGGTAATAGGGTGGTGAAAAAGGCATTTGGCATGAATGCCTTTATTGGTCAGTGCATTGAGTTAAGGCATTGGGACATGTTGTGGCTGTACAGGACATTGGTTAAGTCACTTTCAGAATACTGCTTTCAATACTGTGTTAAACTTGAAAGGATTCAGAAAAGGTTTACAAAGGTGTTGTCGGGATTGGTGAGTTTGAACTATGGGAAGAGGCTGAATAGGCTGGGGCTTTTGTCCCTGGAGTGTCAGAGCCTGGGGGACACAGTTAGAGTGAATAGTCAAGGTCTTTTTCCCAGGGTAGAGGAAAATGCTTTAATTAATGGCCTAGAGGAGTGTGAGTAGAGGGGAGGTTAGAAATTTGATTCAGACCATTTTTGTGCTTGAAGTAGATGCAAAATGAATGTGTGAGACACGAGAGAATCTAATGCTCACCCAAAATTGGACCTCAGGAGCAGAGTACCACAGATCTACAGTAATGTCCCGCTATTCACAAAAGTTATGTTTGAGGAGACTGCTGCAAATTGCAAACACACTTAATAATGGGAATCAGTGGGATAGGCTCCGATCAATGAAATTTTGAAATTTGTGTCAAACATTTTTATTAAGTTTGAAATTTTCCAGTGGAGGAATTCATTACCCCATTCATGAGTCAGATCCCCGGCATGGTCAACCACACTAGTCAATAGTCTGTTTAAATGCCTCACCAAGTCCTCATATACTTACAATGTTGAAACAATTCATTTCCTTCAACACCAGCCCATTATTCCCAAACCTGGAGGGCAGAGGTTTAAGGTGAGAGGGGAAAGATTCAAAAGGGACATGACTGGTACCTTCCTCATGAAGAGGGTGGCATGTGCATGGAATGAATTGCCAGGGGATGCCTCAAATGCTGGCAAATGCGACTAGATCAGTTCGGGCAATCTGGTTTGCAAAGACGGATTGGTTCAAAGGGTCTGTTTCCATGCTACTACTCTTTGACTCTATAACTCTAATTGATCAATGTTTTTATGCATATTTAGCAAAGAGCTTATTTTTACAACCTCTAAGCTTATCTGCTGACATATTTTTACAATGTATGCTCTGTCCATTCCTGTCTTATCATTACTGATATAGGTATTGTTATTTTGTGACTATTTTTCTCTAAGGTTTTAAGGAATATGATTTATATGTATTCTAATTTTTTTAAAATTTGGAATTTTGAAACAGTGGCATGTGAGTTTTGTTTTGTGTGTATGAAGACATCAGTGATTAACTTGTCAGTATTCCTGGAGCTGTCTATTTTTTTGAAAACTATAGTAAGGGAATATCAATGAGAATTTGTTTGCATTGGAAGAGTTTTATAAGCAGGCAGGAGAAGCATTGAAGAACCTCAGCTTGTGTCCCATAAGGAGGATCAGAGACTTTAATTTTGGCTTTGCAGAAGCACCCATGGCATGCATTGATTTTGATTTCAGTTCAGTAATATGCTTGTTGAAGTTAGATGAATGAAACTGTTTCTCATCAAAGAGAATTAGTTCAGAAAGGTTAGGCAATAGGTTACTTCAGTAGAAAAGCTTTAGTTTCAAAGTTCCAGATCAGAAATGTTTGATTTGAACCCTAAATGAGTTACGAGCAGTTGAAAAAATGTAGGCTCAGTAGTGTGAATACTGAAAGAAGAAGCTATTAGAAGTTTACATCCAGGAATTAAAAGCAACAGTTAAGTCAAACAAATAGTTGTGATAGAGAGAGAAATTCTCCCTGATTTTAAATACTTTAAAACGATTCTTTTGGAAGAGGTGAAATCTTCAAACTATGCTCAATTTGGTTTCTTCTATTGTATCTGGTTTTCTGTATTAAACTTCTGTTTTAATATTAAAACCAGATCTGTAGCAATGTGTGCTTGTGTTTCAGTGAAAGGTCACTTCATTTGGCCACTCCACTGATAACATCAGTTGGGATCATAACATGCGCCCTATAATTCCTCACATCTTTTTTCACTTGTTCTCTTACTCTTACTCTTATGGTTTAATGTTAAAAAACCCTCTACCACATGGACATATGAAAGGCTCCTTTTTTCTGTTTGTTCTTGTGACACAGGTATTGCTGGCTGGGTCGGTATTTATTGCCCACCTCTAGTTGACCTTGAGAAGGTGTGGTGAGTTTCCTTCTTGAACTGCTGAGTCTGTATGCTGTAGGTAGACCCACAATACTGTTAGGGAGAGAATTCAAGGATTCTGACCTCGTGACTTTAAAGGAATGATGATATACTTTCCAACCAGGATTGTAAATGGCTTGGAGGGGAACTTGCAGAGTTCCAATGTCTCTGCGAGCCTTGTCCTTTTAGATGGTAGTGGTTATAGGTTTGGAAGTTGCTGACTCAGGATCTATCTTGATTTTCGACAGGGCATCTCCTCGGTGGTAAAATCACTGCTACCAAGCATCAGTGGTGGAAAGTGTGGATGTTTGATGATGTGGTGCCAATCAAGAAGGTTGTATTGTCTTAGATTGAGTGTTGTTAGAGCTGTACTCATTCAGGCAAGTGGGAAGTGTTGTATTACACTCCTGACTTGTGTCTAGTAGATGATGGACAGGCCCTGAGGGAGTCGAGAGGTGGGTTACTCGCTACACTATTCCTAACTTTTCCTGTCATGAAGCTACTGTATTTATATGGCCAATGAATTTCAGTTTCTGGTCATTGGTAAACAAAAGATGGGGAATTCAGTGGTGCTAATGCCAGTGATTGCCAAGGAGGGAGATGGGGGCGGGGGAGCGGTGGTGGTTGGTTAAATTGTTTCTTAATGGAAATGGTCATTGCCTGGCATTTGTATGTGGCGCAAATGTTACTTGTCACTTTTTAGTCCATGTCTGGATACTGTCGAGGTCTTACTGTGTTTGGACATAGACTCCTTCAGAATCTGAGAAGTTGTGAATGGTACTGAACATTGTGCAATCATCAGTGAGCTTCCCCAGTTCTAACCTTATGGTGGAGGGGAGGTCAAGCAGCTGAAGCTTGTTGGGCCGAGATGCTACTCTGAGGAACTCCTGGAGAGATGTTCTGGAGCTGAGACGACTGACTTTCAATAACCACAACCATCTTCCTATGTGCCATGTGTGACTCCAATCAGCAGAGATATTTGCTAGGGCTCCTTGAAACTGTTTTTGGTCAAATGTGGCCAAAGTAGTCACTATCAAGAGTAGTCACTCTCACCCCATCTCTAGCATTTCATTCAGCCTTTTTGTCCATTTTTGAACCAAGGCTGTGAAGAAACCCAAATTGAGTGTCACTGGGTAAGTTCTTGTTAAGCAGCTGCTGCTTGATAGGACTGTTGATGACACCTTCAACGAATAATTTGGATAAATACAAGAAGTAATCGTCTTAATTGTATCTTAGTTTTGATTATATTTACTATTGATATTATCAGAATAATTAGTATTTTGATTTTAAAAGTCACCACCATTTGACTTTGACTACAACAATTACAGGTGCCATGCTCTCAAATCAATAAACTTGCCATGGAGCAGACCAAGCTCATAAAATATGTCTGCTTAGGGAATTTTTTCAAGATTTAAGCAAATGAATAAATAATTGAGATGAATTATGTTGTAACAGGGTCTTTTGTAATGAGGTCAGAGCAAATGCAGTAGTTACAAAGTTCTCACTTGGTGGCTAACTTAAATTGCAGAATGTGCTGAAAATACAATATCATTTCAGAATGATGAAAATAACATGTCAGTATAGTGGAAATGTGATAGTGGTTCATTCAGTCAATGTAACAAATAAGGTGACTACTGTTGTTAACCAGATCAGTTAGATAATCAAAAATGTTAAAAATTAAAAAGCCATTGTTGACACTAATAGATCTAAATGCCTAACAAAGGGTCAGATCAGTGGTGAGAGATGATATTAATGCATCATGTCAAGATTGTATCATCTTGTCACCTATTTATATTGCAGCAGCACAAATTATGCTATTAATCAGGAATATCAGAAAGACTCTTAAACAAGAAAAATGATTAATTCAGAGTTTTTAGTACAGAAACTGTTAGTTCAAATGACACAATGATAAATATCAATTTTACCATTCTTCCTCATTAAGGTAGTTTCTCAAATACATTCACATAGTTTTAAGTGTTTAAATACATTATTAGTGAAAATTGTGATGAAAATAGAAATTTAATGAGATAATATCTGATGCTTGACATTGTAAATTCCTTTTATGTAAAGTTTATCATCTGATGCATAATCTTTTCCAATTAAATATTAACACAACAGGACATGCTACATTACTGTCAGTTACTGCTTGCAGCAAAAAGAGATGTTATTTATCCATGGGATTTGAGCATTGTTGACAAGGCCAGCATTCAGGACTGATTTCCATTTTGCCCTTCAGAAGGTGGTAGTGGCTAACGTCTTGAAACAATACAGTTTATGTGGTGCAGGTGCACTCACAATGCTAGTGTCCAAATAATGTGAACAAATGGTGACATAATTCAAAGTTGGCAATTGTTTCTATTGTGGTACTCCTTTGTGCCTACCATCCTTATTCTTCTAAGGGATGGAGGAGGAATGTTTAGAAGGTGCCTTTTAATTAGTCTCACCAAGCTGCTGCTGTGTATCTTGTAGATGATATTGCTGCCAATGTGTGGTAGTGGTAAAGGGAGTGAATGCTTAAATGGTGCACCAGGTCCTGACCAAACAGTTTGCTTTGACCTGGATAACATCAAACTTCTTGAGCGATGTTGGAGCTGCAGTCAGCCAAGCAAATGGAGAATAATCCATCACAATCCTGGTTGGTGCATTCTGGATTACAGACTTGAGGAAGTCAGAAGATGATACTTGCTGCAGAATTTCCAACTTGTAACTTGCTGTTTTAGCCACATATTTATATGTTCAATCAGTAAAATTTCAAGTCAATGGCAACCTGGAGGATATTGTTGTCGGAGGATTCAGTGATGGTAATCCCACTGAATTTTATAGAACTTTAGAATGGTTACAGTATGGAAGGAGGCTATTTTTGCCTGTTGTGTGCAGGTGTGCTGGCCCAATGCTTTAGTCTCACTCGCCTGCCCTTTCTCCATTGTTCAAACTTTATTGCTGGAGCAGCACAGCAGGTCAGGCAGCATCCAGGGAACAGGAGATTCGACGTTTCGGGCACAGGCCCTTCTTCAGGAATGAGCAGAGAGTGTTCAGCAGGAGAAGATAAAAGGTAGGGAGGAGGGACTTGGAGGAGGGGCGTTGGAAATGTGATAGGTGGAAAGAGGTCAAGGTGAGGGTGATAGGTCGGAGTAGGATGGAGGCGGAGAGGTCAAGAAAAAGACTGCAGGTCAGGAAGGCGGTGCCGGACTAATGGGGACAGGACCGTGTCGAGGTATGCCGAGATGAGTTCGGTTGGGCAGGAGCAGGCTGAGACAACCAACCCAACCACCCTGTGGTGATGTGGGTGGAGGTGCAGGTGAATCTGTGGCGGATATGGAAGTTTCCTTTGGGGCCTTGGAGAGAAGTGAGGGGGGAGGTGTGGGCGCAAGTGTTGCACCTCCTGCGGTTGCAAGGGAAGGTGCCGGGAGTGGAGGTTGGGTCGGTGGGGTGTGTGGATCTGACAAGGGAGTCGCGGAGGGAGTGGTCTCTACGGACAGCTGATAGGGGAGGGGAGGGAAATATATCCTTGGTGCTGGGTCTGTTTGGAGGTGGCGGAAGTGACGGCGGATGATGCGCTGTACATGGAGATTGGTGGGGTGGTAGGTGGGGACCAGTGGGGTTCTGTCCTGGTGGCGGTTGGAGGGGCGGGGCTCAAGGGGGGAGGAGCGGGAAGTGGAGGAGATGCGGTGGGGGGCACCGTCGACCACGTCGGGGGGGAAATTGCGGTCCTTGAAGAAGGAGGCCATCTGTGTTGTACGTATTTTGAACTGGTCCTCCTGGGAGCGGATGCGGCGGAGACGAAGGAATTGGGAGAATGGGATGGCGTTTTTACAGGGGGCAGGATGGGAGGAGATGTAGTCCACACCTCCTCCCATCCTGGACTACACCTCCTGTTCTGCAAGCTTCTTCTGTTAAGATATTTATCCAGTTCTTTTTTGAAGCCTTTGTTTGAAGATTTGCGCATGGTTAGATTCTATCCTGTTGGAGTTGGTCATTGTTTGACATATATTAAGCTGAATGTTAATTGCCAATTAACAGCCCAGATCTGAATACTGTCCATATTTTTCTGCTTGTTGACATGGACTACTTCAGTATGTGATGGGTTGCAAATGATACTGAACACAATGGAAACAACAGCAAATGTCCCTCCTTCTGAACTTAAGTTGGAGGAAAGATAATGGATGAAGTACGCTATGACTCTATAAGTAGCTGAAAATGATGGGTGCTAAAACATACACTGAGGATGTCCTGTGGGAATGTCCGAAGATAATTGGCATTGAACAAATACTAAGATCTTCCTTTGTGCCAGCTATGACTCTAAACTGTGAAGAATTTCTGTTTGATTCCCATTGACTTCAGTTATGCTGGAGCTCCTTGATGCCACACTTGGTGGTATGCTGCCATGATGTCAAGAGCAGTCACTCTCACCTTATTTCTGGAATTCATTACTTTGTTCATATTTGAATCAATTTAACAATGAGGTCTGTATCAGTGTTTCCCTGACAGTACCCAAACTGAGCTTCATTTGGCAGGCTTTTGCTGAGTAAGTGCCACTTGAAAGCACTATCAATGACCCTGTGCATTAGTTTTGCTCATGATTGACAATGTACTGATGGGGCAGTATTTCGATTTATTCTGCTTTTTGTCCATGGGATGTGGCTGGGCCATTTTCCACGCAGTTGAATAGATGAGTGTTTCAGCTGACTGAAAACGCTTAACAAGGCACTTTGCTTGGTCTGGAGCACAGTTTGTTTGTACAACAGCTTAGCTATTGTCAGGGCTAAATAACGCTGCTTTCTTCAGCACTCTGGACTTCTGTCTCAAGATATGGGTTCAAACATGTGTTTTGCTCAAATATGTTCGGATCCACCATCATTAAGGTGGGGATATTTGTGAAACTTCTGTTGTTTAATTATCATTCATGACTTGATGTGTTTGGACTGCAAAATTTTAATCCAATTAATTTTCTATGGGTATACTTAGCTCTGTCCAAATATAAAATGTTTCTTCTAGTTCCTTGCACGTGTGGAGTTCTGTGTTGTAGCGTAACAATGTGGGCACCTCTTGATTTGGATTTTCTTGTTGTTCCTGGTAGGCATTATCTGCATCCCTTATATACCAGGCTTGATCTCTTGGTTTGATAGGAGTAGAGAGAAAGATTTTTTTTCCCTTATCTTTTTCATAGCAAGACAGCATTTGTTATTCATTCCTCTTGCATTTATCAGCTTGCTAGGTTATTTCAATATCTGCATCATCCTGCTATTGGCATTAAAGTCGAATGAGAGTATGTTCTGTGCCCTTTCTTTCTTTAGTGCTTATGGTAAGTGATGTTGAACATGAGAGAGAATAGTTGATGGTAATCAGCAAGAGGTTTCCTTGCCAATATGTTACCTGATGCAGTGAGATTTCATTGAGTCTAGAGCCAATATCAATGACTTCCAGAGCTATTCCCTCCTGACTCTATAGTACTGTGCCGCCTTTGTCCTGGTGATGGAACAGAAGATATGCAGGAACAGTGATGGAAAAGTTGGGGACATTGGCTGCATAATACAATTCTGTAAGAAAGAATGTCAGGTTTGTCAAGTTTATGGGTGGGCTGTCCTAATGTAGGCATGTTCCCTGATATTAGCAAGGTGGACTTTGCAGGATTAGTTGAACTGGGTGAGTTTTTATTATTTTTGGTGAATAAGTTGACATTGGTCCATCTGGTTTTATTCTTGTGCAACCTTTCTGGACCAGTTTGGCACAATTGAATGGCCATGGATTGCGAATCTTTTATATGACAGGCCAAGTATTGATCGGAGTGAACTTAGACAAGTTTCTACAACAATACAGTAATTTTGTTAACTGCATTTAAATTTCTTCACCTACGGTGGATGTCTTTAAACTTTTGCATCTACAGCATTCATCTGGAATTCTGGTAACATGAGCAATAACATTTACATTTCACTGGACTCGTAATCCAGTGACCCAAGCTCCTGCTCTGGAGATATGGATTCAACTTCCACCATGGTAATTGATACAATTTGAATTCAGGTAGTAAATCTGGCATTGAAAGTTAGCCTCAGTGATGATGATCATGAAACTATTATCGATTGTTTTAAAAACCTATCTGCTTTGTTGAAGTCCTTTAGGAAAAAAAATTGCTATCTTTAGATGGATGGCTTACATGTGATTAATAGCACTGTGACTATTAATTACCCTCTGAAATGGCATACCACTCAGTTCCAGGCTAGTTATGGATGAGTAACAAATCAACATCCTATGAGTGAAGAAAGAAAAACATAAATTACCACTACCTTTACAAGTTTGATTACTAAATTTTCCTATAGTTGTAGTAATTTGGAATTACATTGTTCAGTTTAAACTTATTTATATTACTATATGGTGCATATCAGTCTTAATAAGTTAGTAGGTAAAGCAATGTTTTTCATGACTTTCAATCTTCTTACTACCAACTGTTTTCATAATTAGTGGAAAAATAGCTAAATTGGTTATGTGCTATTATTTTCTCTTTCCTACTGAACTTGGAAACTTGGATGCAAAAGGAACCTTGAAATGAAATGACAAGGAGAGCAATCATTGAAGCCATAACTTTATAGTACTTGTTAGTTGAATAAATTTCCAAAACGCTATAGCTGCCAGCCGATTTCATCTAATTTATAGCCTGACAATAAAGAACACAACAATAATGCACCATTTATTTTTATTAGATTATCAATTATAAAACTGAAATGTTACATGGCTGTTTCCTGATGTTGACTTGAATTTTAATGTTCAGTTCCAATGGGATTGTTTTCTGTAAACTTTGAAAATGCTTGGAAAAATAAGTCCTAATAGTAGTGATATAATACCAAAACCTTTCAATTTTGGTACTGATGAGTTGATTTTGTACTATCTCACAAGATAAAACTAGATGAAATAAATTTAGCATATATTTTTGAAAAAATGTTTAATTTTCCAGGTTTGATAACATTCCACCAAAGAAATTGGTCACAAGAATTCTTGGCGTAAATTTCTGAAATATCTCATTTTCAATGCAAAATTGATGGCAGTACCAAAATTGAGGTAAAAAATTTATGCCCTTGTATTTTTATTTTTTAAGCTGAGTTTCATTTCAACTTCAGATGTAATCCTTGTAAGGTTACAATGGTGTTTTCCTTAAAAATTGGCATATGCACAGAGGTGAGTATTTATTTACATTTCCAGTTCCATTTTTAACTCTCCTGCTGGTGTAGAGTTTCTATAGGTAATGTTAACCATGGCTACCTCACCTAAGGGATTATTCTTAACCCTATCCTTTGACAGTTAAAAGGATTGAGCAGCAATACAAAGTAGTTAAGACAGTCATTCATAGAATTCTACAGAAATGTACTCTGTTTTTTTCAACGTATGAGGATTTGCATCTTTTTCGAGCTTTTCACAGCCATCAGACATCAAAATACTTTCCAGCCAATTAAGAACTTTGAAGTCATGATGTGGAGGAACTGGTGTTGGACTGCGGTAGACAAAGTTAAAAATCACACAACACCAGGTTATATACCAACAGGTTTATTTGGAAGCAGTAGGTTTTGAAGCGCTGCTTCTTTGTCAGATGATTGTGAAGCAGGGCCATAAGACACAGAATTTATAGCAAAAGACTACAGTGATACTATGATACATTAAACAAACCTAGATTGTTAAGTCTTTCATCTTTTAGAATGGATTTTCTGGGTTTGGTTCTTTAATATGTAAATCCCAGAACTACTTCTAAGTCACATTCTCAAGATAATTTAAGGTTTCATATCAAAAAGTGACATCTCAGCTCAGATAAGGCCTTAAAGGTGTGAGTCAGGCCAATCTTGAGTCAGACTGGTTCTATTTCCTAAGTGGAAGTTACAAATATTATATGGATTCACTGCCTGCATTGACTGCTTGCAGGTACTGCATTTTTTGAGCACAATAGAATGTACTTGCTAATATAATTCTGCAAATACAAATTCACCCCATAAACTTTTATGTGTATGCGCGTGCAGGCGAGAGGTACAGAGTGAGTGTGTGCATGTGAATGTGAGTGCACGTGACAGAGAGTGTGTTTGCCTGTGTGCAAACATGGTAAAGTGTGTGTGTGAGTGTGATGGAGTATAAGCCCACAAGAGGGTGTGTGCATGGATGTGAGTGTGGGAAGTGTATGTGTGTGCGTATGAGAGAGCTTGTGTATGAGAGGGGTTCAGCATGAGTGTGACAGTATGTAAGAGTGTGTGTGTGTATATGCTTGTGTTCATGTCACGCTACAGGTGACCCGACTGCACTATACAGGGTACACTATCTCTCTCTCACTCACATATACATATGCAGACCCTCTCTCATACGCACACACACATAACTTGCACACTCACACCCATGCACACACCCTCTCATAGGCTTATGCTCCATAACACACACACTTTACCAAGTTTGCGCACACACAAACACACAGTCTCTGGCATGTACTCACACTCAAATGCACACACTCACTCTGTCCCTCTCTCCTGCATGCGCACACACATAAGTTTATGAGGTGAATTTATATTTGCAGATACATTCTATTTTGAAAAATGCAGAAACTGCAAGCAGTCAATGCAGGCAGTGAATCCATATAATATTTGTAAATTCCACTTTGGAACTAGAACCAGTCTGATTCAAGATTGGCCTGATTCACATCTTTTAAGGCTTTGTCTGAGCTGAGATGTCACCTTTTGACCTTTTGTTATGAAACCTTAAATTATCTTGAGAATGTGATTTAAAAGAAGTTCTGGGATTTACATATTAAAGAATCAAAACCAGCAAATCCATTCTAAAAGACGAAAGACTTAATCTAGGTTTGTTCAATGTATCATTGTATCCCTGTAGTCTTTTGCTATAAATTCTGTGTCTTGTGGTCCTGTTTCACAACCATCTGACGAAAAAGCAGCGCTTTGAAAGTTAGTGATTTCAAATAAACCTGTTGGACTATAACCTGGTGTTGTGTGATTTTTAACTTTGTACTTTTGAAATACAGTCACAAGAAAACACAATTGTTAATTGGTATACAGCAAACTCCACCAAATTGCAATGTGATAATGACTAGTTAGTCTGCTTTTGTTGATTGAGGAATAAATATTGGCCAGAACACCAGAGCTAGCTGCGATGCGCTTTTTCAGATCAGTATCATAGAAACCTTTGGATCCACGCAGACAGGCAGATGGAGCCTTATAATGACTTGTCCAACAGACGGCAAATAGCAGTAATCCTTACTACTGCACTGCAGTGGCAGTCTGTATTTTTTGTGCTCATGCATTGGAATGGGATTTGTGACTCAGAAGTAAGAGAGTGACAAATTCAGCAATGTCTTGTAGTGGCTAATAATGATACATCATGGATCAATGAGAGAACAGTGAAAGTTGAAACTAAAATGGTTTACACCATTAAGGAAATTATGACAAAACTGAATTTAAAGAAATTTGGACAGAATTCATTAAAAAATGAGAAAAGCAAAAGCAAAGTGGAATTGCCAAAACAGATTATCAAGGAGTTTAAAATGAAATATAATGTCCTCTGAATTTATAACAAATAAAATTTAAGATAAGGATAGAAGTACTAGGAGACACACAATCTAAACTCTCAATCAATTACAGTAAATTGGAAGAATTATATTTACCTTGATTTACCATGGAAGCCGACAAGCATGACAATACAGCAAGAGATCTGAAAAGTCACAGGCTGAAATGTTTACCTGATCGGCTGAGTGTATTAGGGAAGTAGTGGAGATTTAAAATCTGGGGGTGTGCTGGGGGCATATTTTGTCTGTTACCTACATTCCCCTGCATCCCCATCTCCAATATTTTACCAGGGGCGGGGTACTAACCACTTAAGATTGTCCTCTCTCATCACTGGTATTTCATATTTGAAGGGTGCGCCTGCACCAGGTGGCATGACTGCTATGAGTTTTGGTGGAGCAGGCCTTCAACTTGATTAGGCACCTAGTGCTCAATGGAAAGTTACCTGCCCTGGCAAGAAAAATCAACTTTCCTTGAACTTACCCTATTGACCTTCCAATTTGCCCATCTACCCTCTTCTGCAGGAGCTCTCTTACTGGTCTCAGTATAGCCACCCGACTTACCATTGAATCTGGCCCCTTGAGATGTTCCTGCTTGGAAACCAATTGCATTCCAGCACTGATGACTGTTTTGGGTGGTGTTGCCGGAGTGAGAGAATTGCTCCCTTATTGGTCATCTACACCTGGAAGGAAGGAACCTGCAGAGGAGTAGATGCCACAACTTCAGACAATTGAGGATGATCATAAACTCCACTGTGGCTTTCAGAGCTGTTCAGGAAGTTTCAGACTCAGCTTTTCAACAAATGGGCAATGCCATAAGCTCCGTGTACAAATTTTATCCTTGGAAGACAATTAAGATAGAAGATGATTAATAAAAATAACTCTAGAAGTTTGAGAGGATAAAATCTCTGATTTCAAATTAATTATAAAAGCAAATATTAGGAGTTCCCAACTTTATATCGAGAGGGCTGGTATACAAGGATGCAGAAGCAATGCTGCAGTTACACAACCTTGTTAGACCCCTCTTGAACTAATATGAGCAGATCTGAGCACATACTTAGGAATTGGAGGGAGTACACTCCAGGTTTGCAAGAATGAAACCTGGACTTCAGGGGTTAGGTTGTGTTATTATTTTCAGCAGAAGAAATATCTATTTACTGTCATACTCTTATACTCTTTCTAATATCTTGCAATCAGTCAACTACATAGGGACTGGAGTCCAGAGAGCAACCTCCCAAGGTCTTGAAGGAGGAAGACGCCTTAGAACATGTCTTTCCCTAATGGGAGCACTTAAACCTGCTTGGCCAGTACACAGGCTGAAGGATATGATACTTTGGAGCTGAAGGACTCAGGGGAGACAGAGTTAGCTGTGGCCAGTGCTGAGGATGGAGGACAGACTTGGCCTGCTGGGCAAGCTGGAGGTGCAGAGCCTCAGAACAATAAAACCAATAATTGTCCCTGGAGATTATGTGCTTAAATGCCAGTATTCTCTGAGGCAATGTAAAATCATGAGAATGGACAGTGGAGTCACCTCATGCTGCCATAATACTACTGTACTTTATGCACTTGAACTCATCTGTTGAAAAAGAGCTTGAACTCATCTGTTTCCCAATCTCAGTGAAAGCTATGTGGAGCATCATTCTGTAGATACAGAAACAGTGCATTGACATGCAGAGGATGCATGCCAGACTCAACCTTATTGTCTAATTTTGTGACAGAGTCTGCTCGACAGTGACAGCGCAGTGCATCATGATGAGGGTGGCTGTCTAGCATATTTCAGGCCTAGCAGTCAAGAGCAAGCATCCTATCTGCATCTCATCCTCTGCCACAGAGGCAAAAACCTCATTGGAGTGGCCATCAGCAGTGGCCACTACGTCATTAATATTTCTATGTTGGTCATTTGGATGTTTGGCAGCAATAAACCCCAAGCCAATGAACTTGAAAAGTTATTGAACCAAGTTTTGAGAAGATTTGTAGCTCAGGTTGAGGTTTTGGATGTAGGTTTGCTCACCGAGCTGAAAGGTTCATTTCCAGATGTTTCGTTACCTTACTCGGTAACATCTTCAGTAGACCTCATGCAAAGCAATGCTAAAAATTCCTGCTTTCTATTTATATGTTTGGGTTTCTTTAGAGTG
Organism: Chiloscyllium plagiosum; assembly: GCF_004010195.1. Classification (NCBI taxonomy): domain Eukaryota; kingdom Metazoa; phylum Chordata; class Chondrichthyes; order Orectolobiformes; family Hemiscylliidae; genus Chiloscyllium; species Chiloscyllium plagiosum. Next base: position 36,188,644 of record NC_057727.1, on the reverse strand, counting down.
GTGATGTCATTTCCTGTGGTGAAGTCACTTCCTGTTCTTTTTCTCAGGGGGTGGTAGGTGGTGTCGAACTCGATGTGTTTGTTGATAGAGTTTCGGTTGGAATGCCATGCTTCGAGGAATTCTCGTGCGTGTCTTTGTTTGGCTTGTCCTAGGATAGTTGTATTGTCCCAGTCGAAGTGGTGTCCTTCCTCATCCGTATGTGAAGATACTAGTGAGAGAGGGTCATGTCTTTTTGTGGCTAGTTGGTGTTCATGCATCCTGGTGGCTAGTTTTCTGCCTGTTTGTCCAATGTAGTGTTTGTTACAGTCCTTGCACGCTATTTTGTAAATGACGTTAGTTTTGCTCATTGTCTGTATTATTGAACCAAGGTCGACTTGTGTGTTTGCATATGATGCTGGTGAAACTCTGGTGAATGGAAAGTTGGCAAGGCACTGAAGTGCATTTGTGAAGATTATACTGCGAAAGGTAAGAATCTAGAACCTTCCTGTCTTGCTGCCCTGGAGTTTGTCTTTGGTCGAGCAAAGCTCAGTTCCAGTTGGACCAAACTTGGAGAAACTTGATGCCATTTCCTCTTTAATTATTATTTAATTAGCATTGGATTGTAGATACTACCTGACATGCCCATCTCTCCAATCTCCATAAAAGAAACATTATGAAAAGTGCAAAGATACAAAGGATACTTCTGTCAACTAAATGTAGAAACATGTGTGGCAACGTAAAAATGAAATGGGGGAACATTTGTACTAAAAAGCTTAGAGTGACAATTAATCAGGAGATTTACAAACGTTTCCCAAAAAAAGATTAACAGTAGCAAAGGCTTAATAGCACAACTTTAAGACTGAGAAATCTTCTAAATGTTCTTAAGAAAATTAAAAATTAAGGAAAAGAAGGAGAGATAGGAAATTGTGGCCTTAAAGGGATATGCACTGTGGATGTTAGCCTGTCAATTTCTTTCTCAGATGCTGTTTCCAGCACGTTGCCAGAATTTTGTGTGTTTATTTTGGCTGGAATCAAATCCTATTTATTCAATGTGTTTTGGTAATTAGCTGCAGCTGGGAATTCTGCATCATTGTGTTGCCAACACAGTAAGGGACATACTACATTCTTCTCTCAATTTTTTTTTTGCCTCTGTCATGCCTTTGCACATTACTTTCCATGATGTTACTGCCTCCTCTGTTGTCCTGACAGCATGTCAAACCTGGCTGTTGGAAAGAAAATACACATCTGTCCCCTTGACGAGTTGACCACAAGTTCATTAATTGTCTTAAATAGTCATTAAGCAAATGTAGATGGGATGTTTCTTCTGGGTTCCATTGCTGTATCCCAAAATATGTAATTCCCAAATTGAGAACTGCTGGTGAACATCTTAGTCAAACTAATCATACACGGTGGCTCAGTGGTTCGTACTGCTGCCTCACAGCGCCAGGGACCTGAGGTTCATTTCCCACCTCAGGTGACTGTCGGTGTGGAGTTTGCACGTTCTCCCTGTGTCTGCGTGGATTTCCTCAGGGTGCTCCAGTTTTCTCCTACAATCCAAAGATATGCAGGTCAGGTGAATTGGCCGTGCTAAATTATCCATAACGTTAAGTGCATTAGTCAGAGATAAGTATAGGGGAGGGGAATGGGTCTGAGTGGGTTACTCTTTGGAGTGTCGATATGGACTTTTTGGACCAAAGGGCCTGTTTCCACACTGTAGGGAATCTAATCTAATTTAATCTAAACATTTTATTCAGTGTGAACAAGCACGGATGAGTTTCAGCAACTCAGTTCTATTTTTTGTTTACTGATTGCCTCCATGTAATGTTTTGCCCCTGTTGGTTCATTTGTTAAATCTGACAAAATAATAGATGGATTTTAGCAAAACGAAGCAAATCAGTAGGTCATAGCTCAAGGAAGAAATGATTAGTTTTTGGCAAAGACGTGCATCCAATCCAGGTCCTGAATTACTTTTTTATAGTGATGGGACAAATTGACTTTAAACAAAAACTCTTGTGGATTGTTTTTGGTTATTTTAGAATGTTGTGGATTGTTTCAGCTGCTATGATGAAATTTTAAATGTGCCTGGACAGAAACAATGCTGGACTACCCTGGCTTAGAAATGACTGCTTTTTTATTTTATCAGCAGTAATGTTGCAATAGTGCTGCAATAGTGCTCAATTCTGCCTTTAGCATACAGCCACATTTTTCAGAAATAGTTTCTCAAAAGTGATCAGTGATGGGATGTCTGAGCGATGTTTTTCTATTTCTCCAGCCCAGCACACCACACCGGGGGCATCACGGTGGCTAAGTAGTTAGCATTGCAACCATACAGCAGCATTCTAGCCTCAGGTGACTGTTTGTTTGTGTAGAGTTTGCACATTCTCCCCATGTCTGCTTGCGTTTCCTCCAGGTGCTCTGGTTTCCTCCCACAGTCCAAAGATGTGCAGATTAGGTGGATTGGCCATGCCGAATTGGCTGTTGTGTCTAGGGATGAGCAGGCTAGGTGAATTAGCCATGGGAAATGCAGGGTTATAGGGATAGGGTGGAGGGGATCGGAATGTTTTTTGGAGGGTCAGTGTAGACTTGATGGGTCGAATGGCCTGCTTCTACACTGTAGGGATTATATGATTCTGTGAAACACATCTCTACACTGCTGCCTCACTGGGATTATATGATTCAACAATCAAACTTGAGACCCTACTTCACCTAACAATAAATTACCTTCACAAAATAAGTTAGGAAAAGAGATATATTGATATAAAGAGTGTGTTTAATACTAAACTTCTTAGTAAGGAATTTGTTCCCTGTGTGGCAGAGACTGTTTGAAGGTTTGTATAAAGACAATGGAGTAATTAATTCCTTAAATGCTTTTTGTTGTCTTTTGCTTGCTTTATCCAGAATTAAGACTGCTGTAAGCGCAGGATTTTTTTTGATACCTTATTTTAATTTTATTTGAGCTGATATTGACCAAGATGTTTTTGGAACTTTTTAGCTTTCATTGTGGAATGCCTGTACAGTGACTCTTTCTTGCACCAGCCTGCATTATAGTTGATCATGCAGGGATGTGATTAATAGAATAACTGGAATTTTCATTATAATGGAAGATTGTGAAAATCATGATAGAAGCTGAGGTCCAGAAGTCCCATTCTCAAATGTGGCTCCAAACATTTCAACAGGGATAAAGAATGGGGATTGGAAGAGAGTTCCACTTTCCACACATTGTTCACAGAGTAACTTCCCACAGAAGGCAGCAGTGGTTTCCAGTCCATGTCTGAGTTTTGTTCTCCAGATGCAGGAACGCAGCGTATGCAGATTAGACCCGGTAAGAATGGAATCCTTTGGAAAGTTGCAGTACCTTTTTTGATATGGCACTGGAACACCTTTGGTTAGAACTTAGGTGTCTCTTCTAAAATTGTTAAAGGTAGACATAAATATATTTAAATAGTGCGTTGGTTCATTTAAATTTTCAAGAAGGCTGCTAAAAGCCATTGTCAAAAATGTCTTATGTAACTGTTGAACAAGGTATTCAAAGTCCTTCCCCTTGAAAGTATTTTTGTAAAAACTGTCTGTGTTCAAACAAAACATTTTGCTCTGTTGACCTGGGCCTGTGGGTTCTCAGTTGCATAACTGAGTTCTGAACTTCCATTGTCATATTTTGAATCACAGCTCCAAATGGTCATAGTATTCCTGAAGGAACATTGTTTTTTATGCGAAATCAGGATGGCATGGGACTTGGAAGGAAGTAAGACGTAGTGGTGTTCCCATGTGCCTTCTCCCCTTGTGTTTTTAATTGGCAGATGTTGAAAGGTTGGAAGATGCTGTCAGAGGTCACCACTGTTGTTGCAGTGTATCTTGAAGACAGCACACACTATGCCACAGTGTACCATTATAGTTGGAATAAAGTTTAAACTGGTGGATTTAATGATAAGCAAAGAGACTTTCTTGGAGAGATTTATTCTTCTAATATTCATTGTGTTTGCATCTTCCTGGACATGAGGGAAAACACCTCTTCACCATGCTTCTGTGGTTCATTGCCATCAGACTCTTGAGCACAAGATTGAATGTCAGACAAATTTTTCTGTAGCAGTCCTTCTGTTGTCAGGTCAATTTGCCCTTCCACGTTTAGATTTTTTTGTGGATCAAATTGCTGACTATGCAAGCTAATAACTTGACAGTGAGAGAAACAAGACATTTGTGATCTGAGTGAACGGTGAAACCAACCATTCAGATTGAAGAATTGTTAAATGAGCAGTTTAAAGACTGAGAAGGAAATGTAAATTAGAGTGGGTGAATTCAATGTCAATTAACGTTAAGAAAAATAGAATTAAAACTGGATTAAGAGCGAACAAAAGACAGGACAAATGAAAATTATATTTAAGCTTTATATTTTAGCAATTCCAATAATAATTAAACTATGGAGGAATGAGTGTCCACATTTATAATTGTTAATTTTTATTGTCAATTTGTTGACAATAGTAAGTGCATGTATCGAATTGTTAAAAGGGTATTTATGGTAGAATGGACAAAGCTTAACTTTCTACGTTGAATTTAGTTCTTTAGTGCATAAACAAGCAACTTCACGTGATTTAATGCATTTCAATATGCATCAAATGCAAGATGCGGATTTTAACACCAGTGTGGTAGAATTCTCTGAAATTTTTGAATATTTGGATTTTAGTCACAATATATCCCCCAGCTGAAATTGCTGGAGCATTTTCGGATATATAACAGCACACCATCAGTTTTGCAGAAAATCTGGGCTGTCAGCTCAAAAATCACCGAGTTTGCAAACCAAGGTTATCTTTCAAAGGAGCCTCTTGCTCCCTCGTCTGGAGCAGAATAGAATCACATGCTCATGACCTGTATCTCTTGAATCTAAATAAGATCATAGATTTTATTTTACTTAATAAAATGTTGGTACATTTTGAATTCTACAATATGATATTTTTCCCCTTAGACAATACTTAAACTCTGTTATTATTTGTAAGGAGAAAGTGAGGTCTGCAGATGCTGGAGATCAGAGCTGAAAATGTGTTGCTGGAAAAGCGCAGCAGGTCAGGCAGCATCCAGGGAACAGGAGAATCGACGTTTCGAGCATAAGCCCTGAAGAAGGGCTTATGCCCAAAACGTCGATTCTCCTGTTCCCTGGATGCTGCCTGACCTGCTGCGCTTTTCCAGCAACACATTTTCAGCTATTATTTCTAAGGGTTGGGTTACTGGTGTTCTTTCTCATTGTAATTTGTATCAATTTTACCTGGTCTAGTGGAAATAATGTATGTTCTTTGAATCTGACAACTCTGTCTGATGTTAAAGCAGCCTTAATGTCAATCTTGGAAAATGAGGCCCACAGTACAATATAGCCTGTAAAACTGTACTGAATTCACAATTTTAATTAGTAAGCCCACAATTTATTTTTAAATAAATGCCAGAATATTGAAAATAACACAGAAAAAGCTGAAAGATGAAGAACAAATCAGTCACCATTTGAAAAAAAGAGCACAAATAATTGGTTTTATAAATGTGTTACATTGCAAACAAGCTTGTGAATAGAATCAGCACAGTTGAGGGGGTGAGAAAATGTAAACTAAAGACAGGAAGGAAGTATCAGTATTTATTGGATTCTTAAATTATTTAACAGATTGTTTGAGTTAAGTAAAGACAAGATGTATTTAAAAATGTAAATAAAAATGAAGGAATGCAAATTGACAGGGAAGTGGAACCTGAAAGGAAATCTAAGAATTTGGAGAAAATATGGTTGAAGTTTGAAAGTAAATCAAAATATCCTGGAAAAGTTTGTTGGACCCTAAGTTGGGTATAGCAGAATTTTGGTTGGCACACTGGAGGAAAGAAACTGTGTGCTTAGGTTGAGTGTTTAAGAAACAAATTGTATCCAAAAGCCCTTAAAATCATTGGTAAAAGTTCTTCGGATTCTGCAAGGGCCACTCAGCTCCTGACCTCATTTGAGCCTTAGTTCAAAAATGGATAAAAGAGCTGAATTCCCAAGGTGAGGTGAAAATAATTGCCCTTGGCATAAAGACTGCATTTGACTAAGTGCGACATCAAAGAGCCCTCACAAGGGCTTGAATCAATGCTGTCTGCTGTTTGGAGTCATAGCTTGCACCAAGAAAGATGATGGAGGTCAGTATTCCAAGCTCTAGGACATCTCTCTAGGAGTTCCTCAGAGTAATGTTTTAGGTTCAGCCATCTTCAGATGCTTTACCAATGAAAATTCCTCAATCTTATCGGATATGGGAATGTTTGCTGATGGTTGCACAGTTCAACATCATTTGTGACTCTTCAGATACTGAAATAGTCTGTGCTCATATGCAGCAAGATGCAGAAAATATCCAGATTTGAACTGATATAACAATCTACATTCACACCTCTCAAATGCCAAAAATGAACATCTCCAAAAAGAGAGAATCTAACAGTTGCCTTTTGACATTCAGTTTCAATATCATCGATGTGTTCCCTATTGTGAATATCCTGAACTTATTATTGAGCAGAAACTGAACTGGACTCGCCACAAAATACAGTGGTGATAAGAGCAGATCAGTGGCTAGGAGTCCTGCAGCAAGTAACTCACCTTCTGACTCCTGAAAGCCTGCCAGGCACAATTAAGGCGTGTGATGGAATTCTCCCCACTTGCCTGGATGAGGACAACTCCAACAACACTCCAGAAGCTTGACACCATCCAGAAAAGAAACCACATGCTTGACTGGCAACACATTTATTCCCTCCACCACTGATATTCAACAGCAACAGTGGGTACTATTTAGAAGATACATTGCAGAATTTCACCAAAGCTCCGGAGACAACAGCTTCTAAAGCTACAGCCTTTGGAATGTCAAAGGACAAGGGCAGCAGATGCATGGGAACACTACCACCAGCAAGTCTGCTGTCCCCCAATTCACTCACCATCCTTACTTGGAAAATTTAATCACCATTCTTGCATTGTCACCAGGACAAAATCCTGGAACTCCCTCCCTGTCAGCATTGTGTGCCTTCCTAAACCAAATGGACTAAACCAAGAAGATAACCACTTGTTCGAGAGGTCTGGAATGACATCCTTGAGCAGGTTAAATAGAAAGTATCTTTGGTGGGGAATAGGTTCTTTCAAATGTGGTTAACTGAAGTAAAGCTTTCCTCAAAAGCATGGTCTTGGACTCTGTTTAAATACAGTTATTGTCTCGTATTCAACCAAGATTATCCCTACTCATCTTTGCTGAACAATCTGCAACCATTGGAAGTGGAATGAACTATCCTTCTTAAAAAAGCAGCTGCTGTTCAGCTTGATAGAACTGTCTTTGCCTTATTCCGTGTTTATCGAGTTAACTAAGTTGTCATCTGATATAGCTTCTCTTTCATTTCTGTCCTACCTCTGGTGTCATAGAGTCATAGAGATGTACAGCATGGAAACGGACCCTTCGGGCTAACTCGGCCATGCTGACCAGGTATCCCAACCCAATCTAGTCCCACCTGCCAGCACCTGGCCCACATCCCTCCAAACCCTTCCTATTCACATACCCATCCAAATGCCTTTTACATGTTGCAATTGTACCAACCTCCATCACTTCCTCCAGCAGCTCATTCCATACACATACCTCTGCTTGGAAAAGTTGGGTCCCTTTTTTATTTTCCCCCTCTCACCCTAAACCTATGCCCTCTATAAGGTCACCCCTCTGCCTCTGACGCTCCAGGGAAAACAGCCCCAGCCTGTTCAGCCTCTCCCCATAGCTCAAATCCTCCAACCCTGGCAACATGCTTGTAAATCTTTTCTGAACCCTTTCAAGTTTCACAACATCTTTCTGATAGGAAGACCAGAATTGCATGCAATATTCCAACAGCGGCCTAACCAATGTCCTGTACAATTGCAACATGACCTCCCAAAGCCTGTACTCAATACATTGGCCAATAAAAGAAAGCATACCAAACTCCTCCTTCTTCACTATCCTATCTACCTGCGACTCCACTTTCAAAGAGCTAACCTGCACTCCAAGGTCTCTTTGTTCAGCAACACTCTCTAGGACCTTACCATTAAGTGTATAACAAAATGCAGCACCTCGCATTTATCTGAATTAAACTCCATCTGCCACTTCACGGCCCATTGGCCCGTCTGAACAAGATCCTGTTGTAATCTGCGGTAACCTTCTTCGCTGTCCACTACACCTCCAATTTCGGTGTCATCTGCAAACTTACTAACTGTACCTCTTATGCACGCATCCAAATATTTATGTAAATGACCACCGACGTCAGGCTCACTGGTCTATTATTCCCTGGCTTGTCCATACTACCCTTCTTAAAGAGTGGCACCACGTTAGCCAACCTCCAGTCTTCCGACACCTCACCTGTGACTAGCGATGATACAAATATCTCAGCAAGAGACCCAGCAATCACTTCTCTAGCTTCCCACAGGGTACACCTGATCAGGTTCTGGGGATTTATTCACCTTTGTTTAGATTTAGATTTTAGATTACTTAGATTACTCAGTGTGGAAACAGGCCCTTCGGCCCAACAGGTCCACACCGATCCGCCGAAGCGCAACCCACCCAGACCCATTCCCCTACATTTATCCCTTCACCTAACACTACGGGCAATTTAGCATGGCCAATTCCCCTAATCTGCACATTTGTTTTGGACTGTGGGAAGAAACCGGAGCACCCAGAGGAAACCCACGCAGACACTGGGAGAATGTGCAAACTCCATACAGTGAGTTGCCTGAGGCGGGAATTGAACCGGGTCTCTGGCGTTGTGAGGCAGCAGTTCTAACCACTGTGCCACCGTGCTGCCCCAAGATATGTGTTTCAAGATATCCAGCACTTCCTCCTCCTGTAATATGGACATTTTGCAAGGTGTCACCATCTATTTCGCTACTTTCTATAGTTCCATATCCTTTTCCATAGTAAATACTGATGCAAAATACTCGTTTAGTATCTCCCCCATTTTCTGCGGCTCCACACAAAGGCTGCCTTGCTGATCTTTGAGGGATCCTATTCTCTCCCCAGTTACCCTTTTGTCCTTAATGTATTTGTAAAAACCCTTTGGATTTTCCTTAACTCTATTTGCCAAAGCTATTTCATGACCCCTTTTTTGCCGTCCTGATTTCCCTCTTAAATATATTCCTACTGCCTTTATACTCTTCTAAGGATTCACTCAATCTATCCTGTCAAAACTGACTTACGCTTCCTTCTTTTTCTTAACCAAACCCTCAATTTCTTTTGTCATCCCGCATTGCCTATACTTACCAGCTTTTCCTTTCACCCTAACAGGAATATACTTTCTCTGGATTCTCATTATGTTATTTCTGAAGGATTCCCATTTTCCAGCCATCCCTTTACCTGCGAACGTCAGCCCACAATCAGCTTTCGAAAGTCCTTGCCTAAAACCGTCAAAATTGGCCTTTCTCCAATTTAGAACTTCAACTTTTAGATCTGGTCTATCCTTTTCCATCACTATTTTAAATCTAATAGAATTATGGTCGCTGGCCCCAAAGTGCTCCCCCACTGATACCTCAGTCACCTGCCCTGCCTTATTTCCAAAGAGTAGGTCTAGTTTTGCACTTTCTCTAGTAGGTACATCCACATACTGAATCAGAAAAATTTCTTGTACGCACTTAACAAATTCCTCTCTGTCTAAACCTTTAAAACTTTGGCAGTCCCAGTCTATGTTTGGAAAGTTAAAATCCTCTACCATAACCACCCTATTATTCTTACAGATAGCTGAGATCTCCTTACAAGTTTGTTTCTCAATTTCCCTCTGACTATTAGGAGGGCCTATAATACAATCCCAATAAGATGATCATCCCTTTCTTATTTTTCAGTTCTACCCAAATAACGTCCCTGGATGTATTTCTGGGAATATCCTCCCTCAGCACAGCTGTAATGCTATCCCTTATCAAAAATGCCACTCCCCCTCCTCTCTTTCCTCCCTTTCTATCCTTCCTGTAGCATTTGTATCCTGGAACATTAAGCTGCCAGGCCTACCCATCCTTGAGCCATGTTTCTGTAATTGCTATGATATCCCAGTCCCATGTTCCTCACTATGCCCTGAATTTATCTGCTTTTCCTGTTAGGCCCCTTGCATTGTAATAAATGCAGTTTAATTTATTAGTCGTACCTTATCCCCCTGCCCTGACTGCTTGACTCTCTTCTGTTCTCAACTGTACCAGTCTCAGATTGATCTCTTTCCTCACTATCTCTCTGGGTCCCCCCCGCCCACCTTACTAGTTTAAATCCTCCCCAGCAGTTCTCGCAATTCTTCCTGCCAGTATATTAGTCCCCTTCCAATTTAGGTGCAATCTGTCCTTCTTGTACAGGTCACTTCTACCCCAAAAGAGATTCCAATGGCCCAAAAATGTGAATCCATCTCCCATACACCAACTCCTCAGCCATGCATTCATCTGCTCTATCCTCCTATTCCTGCCCTCACTAGCTCGTAGCATCAGGAGAAATACAGATATTACTACTCTTGAGGACCTCCTTTTTAAATACCTGCCTAACTCTCTCTAATCTCCCTTCAGAATCTCAATCTTTTCCCTTCCTATGTCGTTGGTTCCAATATGGACAATGACCTCTTGCTGGCCCCTCTCCCCCTTGAGAACATTCTGCACCCTCTCTGAGACATCCTTGATCGTGGCACAAGGGAAGCAACACACCATTCTGATTTCTTGCTGCTGGTGACAGAAATGTCTGTCTGTACCTCAGACTAGAGAGTCCCCTAAAACAATTGATCTCTTTGAACCCGACGTACCCCTCATTGCATTAGAGCAAGTCTCAATACCAGAAACTTGGCTGAATCCATCACCCCCTGCATTTTCCAAAACAACATACATGTTTGAAATGGGTATAGCCACAGAAGGCTCCTGCACTAGTTGCCTACCTCTCTCACCTTTCCTGGAGTTAACCCATCTATGTGATTGTATCTGAGATTTTCCCCCTTTCCTATAACTGCCATCCATTATATACTGTTGCTGTTGCAAAGTCCTCATTGCTTGTAATTGTCTCTCCATCCAAACCATTCGATCTGATAAGATTCACAACCAACAGCATTTATTGCAGATATAATCCACACACTGAAGGATTTATCCTTAGCAGTCTCCTGTTTCTCAAATCTGCTGTCCCTCAGTGACATTATCTGAAAGGACTACATTATTGTTCACCTGTATGTTAATGACTCTCAGCTCTGTCTCACCATCACTTCTCTTGACTCACTCACTTTTGCCAAATTGCCAAATATCTTATTGGGCATATGAAAACGTCGATTCTCCTGTTCCCTGGATGCTGCCTGACCTGCTGCGCTTTTCCAGCAACACATTTCCAGCATATGAACATTTTGGCAGTTAAATATTGGGAAGGCTTAAGCTACTGTCTTGTGTCCCCAGCGCAAATTCCATATTGCGTCAAAAACTTAGTTCAGGGTCAAATGGGATGCTGCATTTCGATATGATCTGATATAATTTAGTTAGAGAAAGGGAATCAAAGAATCATGGTTACATCAGATAAAGAGTACATTCATCTCCTTGTGACTATGCCTGCTCTAGATACCCCATCCTTTCTTTGTACTCATGTTTCCTCTTCAGATAATAATTTCCTTCCCATTTAAACCATAATTGAATCTTGATGACTAGCAATGACATCAGTCTTCTCACCATATAATGGAAGAAATATCAGCCAAGCATCCTAACACTTGGTAGAAGTTTAGCATTCCAAAAATGCATGTAGAACATAGAACATTGCAGCGCAGAACAGGGTCTTTGACCCTCAATGTTGCGCTGACCTGTGAACTATTCTTAGCTCGCCCCCCCTGCACAATCCCATCATCATCCATGTGCTTATCCAAGATTGTTTAAATCTCCCTAATGTGGCTGAGTTAACTACATTGGCAGGTCAGGCATTCCATGCTCTTTCCACTCTCTGAGTAAAGAACCTGCCTCTGACATCTGTCTTAAATCTATCACCCCTCAATTTGTAGTTATGCCCCCTCATACAAGCTCACGTCATCACCCTTGGAAAAAGGCTAACAGGAGAGTGCAGGGGGAATCACATTGGCAACATGTTTGTACCTGAAGCTGGTTTTAATTGTCTCTCCGTTCTACTCAGTTCTGATATGGATATCCTACTACAGATCTTCCTGATCTATGATGGGGAATGGCAGAATTAGAGAAGCCCTGGCAGAAATCAGAATGACAAAACAATAATTGCTTCCGGATGCTTCTGCAACTACGGGTACATACAGACATACAAGCAAGGAGCTTGTTCTGCTGTGAGGTTTGAGGTTACAATTAGATCAGCCATTATTATGGCTGATCTAGTTGTAACCTTAAATCTAAATTCTCACTTATCCCTGAAAATCTTTAATTCCGTGCTTAACAAAAATATCTTCGCCTCCCAATATTCAAGGGCTACACTTCCACCACGTTTACAAGAAGAAGGCTTGAAAGATTCACGACCCTCTGAGAGAAAAAGTTTCATCTCATCTTAGTTTCAAATTTGCAACCCCTAATTTTTAAGTGACCCCAAGTTCTCGATTCTCCCAAAAGAGGCAACATCCTCTCCACGTCTGCCCTGTCAAGAGCCCTCAGGATCCTATGTTTCAATTAAGCCACCTCTTAAGACTCTACCCAATACAAGATTATTCTGTCCAAACTTTCCTCATAAGACAATCTTCTCATTCCAGGTAAATCTTCGCTAAACGTCTTCCGATACATTTTACATCGTTCCTTAAATAAGGTTATGAATACTGTTCCTAGTACTCCAGATATGGTCTCACTGGTGCCTGTGTAATTTAAAATTGAAGCATAACTTCCCTATTTTGATATTACTTTCCACTTGCAATAATGAGACCATTTTATTAGCTTTCCTAATTACTTCCTGTACCTGCATAACAACATTTAGTGTCCATGCATGAAGACACCATGATCTCTCTGCAAAATCTCACTATTTAAATGAAAGCATTTTTATTCTTTCTGCCAAAATGTTCAATTTTACACTTTCCAACATTATGCTTAATTCACTAGGTATTTGCTCACCCACTTAACAATACTTATTGAAGGCAGACCGAGGAATGTTTCCACTCCCTACCCCTACTTTCCCACCTCCTTTCTGCATCTCTGTCATCCAGAGATGCTGTTGCAGGATTTGAGGGATTGAAGTGAAGTAATGTTTCCACTTGTGAGGAGGAAGAATTTAGGCAGGCAGACATAGAGTGGCTGAGGAAATGAGCAACAGCATTGTGGTCTCACAGACTTTGTGACTTTATCCAAGAGATTCAAGGATCCTGAAAGGCAGGAAGGCATATGGTATTACACTTGAAAATTCCAAGCTCCACATCCTGACTTTCCAAAACCTCTCTGCACAACACTCCTCAGGTTAACACAAGGCATCTTCTCATTTCTCTATTTGAGCAACCAACACTTTGTCATCCTCTTACTTATACCCCACAAATGTTGTCCTTCCCTGCTCTACATACAATTCATTTCTCATGCCTGCCTTTGTTTTATATCCTGAAGATGCAGAAAGCAGAGAACACAGTTCCAGAGAGAGGCAGGGAACTTGGTAAGCTGGGCCATTCAGTGATTGACAGTTTTGTGGCTACCAATGCATGCCTATGTCCACAAGGGAATAAAGTATTGCTTCAGAAGGCTGTAGTTAACAGCACTGACCAGCTGTGAAAGCTTGAGCGTCCTGAGGCACTGATGCTCAGATCTAACAAAAAAATTGATCCACTGCTCTGAAACCCTGAGCTGGAAGTCCTACCTCTTTGAGCTGGACCTCTATATCCATCTTTTCTGACTGGTCTTGTATTTGACTGAGGAGAAGGAGCTGGTTCTGTTGTTGCTGTCGGTGCTCTTGGTGCTGTTAATGGTGCTGCTCCTTTTGTTCTTCAGTAAAGTCTAAGGTAAAGCTGTGGGAGCTGTTCCCAGATTTGACAGCAAGGAAGAACAAAGCTGTTCTAATGTTAAATCACTAATGTAACCCCCCCTCCTTTAAGAGGGGAATAAGGCAAAAGACAGGAAAGTATAGATCAATCAGCTTGACCTCTGTCATTGATGAGATTTTAGAGTCCATTGTGAAGGATGAGATTTCTGAATACATGAAAGTGCATGGTAAAATAGGCCATGGTTTCAACAAGGGGAGGTCATGCCTGACAAATCTATTGCAATTCCTTGAGGAGGTAATGAGCAGGTAAGACTAAAGAGAGCCAATGGAGTTATCCACCTGGACTTCCAGAAGGCCATTGATAAGGCGCCACACAAGAGGCTGCTGAGTTAAGTAAGGGCCCATGGTGTTACAGGCAAGGTACGAGCCTGAATAGAAGATTGGCTGTCTAGCAGAACGCAGAGAATGGGGATAAAAGGGTCCTTCTCAGGATGGAAGCCGGCAATTAGTGATGTTCCATGAGGGTCAGTGTTTCCCCACAACTTTTCACTTTATACATTAATGACCTAGATGAAAGAACTGCAGGCATTCTGGTTAAGTTTGTAGATGATGCAAAGATAGATGGAGGGGCAGGTAGTATTGAAGAGACAGGGAGGCAGTAGAAAGATTTAGACAGATTAAGAGAGTGAGCACACAAGTGGCAGATGAGATATAACATGGGCAAGTGTGAAGTCATACACTTTGCTAGGAAGAATCGAGGCATGGAGTATTTTCTAAATGGGGAAAAAAATTCAGAAATCTGAAGGGCAAAGGGACTTGGGAGTCCTCGTCCAGGTTTCGTTTAAGGTAGACCTGCAGATTGAGTCAGTAATTAGGAAGGCAAATGCAATGATGGCATTTATTTTGAGAGGTCTAGAATATAGAAGCAAGGATGTACTTCTGAGGCTTTATAAACTCTGTTCAGATGACATTCAGAGTATTGTGAGCAATTTTGGGCTCTAGGAAGGATGTACTGGCCCTGGAGCGGGTCCAGAGGAATTTCACGGGAATAATTTCAGTAATGAAAGGCTGACTCTACGAGGAATATTTGAGGACTCTGGGACTATACTTGATGGAGTTTAGAAGGATTGGGGGGGTGGGGGTGGTGGTGGAGTGGGTATAGGGGGAGTCTGATTGAAACTTACAGAATACTGAATGACCTGGACAGAGAGAATGTTGGGAAGATATTTCCATTGGCAGGAGAGATGAGGACCCAAGGGCACAGCCTTTGAGTAAAAAGAAGACCCTTTAGAACGGAGATAAGGAGAAACATCTTCAGCAACCAGAGAGTAATGAATCTGTGGAATTCATTGCCACAGAAGGCTGTCGAAGCCAGGTTATTGAGAATATTTAAAACAGAGATAGATACGTTCTTCATTTCCAAGGGGATCAAAGGTTACAGGGAAAAAAGCAGGAAAATGGGATAGAATGAAGAAGGGTTTATGCCCGAAACGTCGATTCTCCTGTTCTTTGGATGCTGCCTGACCTGCTGCGCTTTTCCAGCAACACATTTTCAGCTCTGATCTCCAGCGTCTGCAGTCCTCACTTTCTCCTAGAATAACCTATCAGCCATGATTGAATTGGTGGAGCAGATTCGATGGGCCGAATGGCCTAATTTCAACTCTTGTGCCTTATGGTCTCATGGTTCTAAGGAAGGGTCACTCGACCTGAAATATTAACTCTTTTTTTTTTCCACAGATGTTGCCAGAACCTCTCAGCTTTTCTGAACAATTTCTATTTTTGTTTCTGATTTAAAGCACCTGCAGTTATTTTGTTTCTTTTTCATTACATACTTAATGTCTGCAAAGTCAAAGACAGGTGAAATGACCTGTTAAGTAATAAGAGCGCATTCTCAGAAGAGAGTGAGAGAACCAGCCTTTCATTTAAGCAGATCTACTACTATTCAATTTATTTTGTGGAAGGTTTTCCAGCTTGTCAGTTCCACTGAACAAACCTTTCCGATGGGCTCTCATGTGACTGACCCTGGCAAATTCCACACAGCTCAGGAAATCCATATGCTGAGTGTGTATAAACTGGATTAGCTTGATTTAATTGCAGATTCAAATATTTTGATGACTGACTTGATCTGACTTCAGGAGGAACTCACCAGAATTAAATCCAAAAGCGGACAGGATTATAAACACAACAGCACTTTTTGGGGTTTTAATACTGACCCTCCTTGCACTCAAAGCAACCTCTGCCAGCCTCTAAGATTCAACCCAGGAGTTAAAGTAAAAACATATTTGTACATGCTTCCAATTCCCTTTGTTACAATTCCCCACAGCCTGTTAGATGAGAAGGTCTATTGTTCCTCCATTTGAGTATTTCATCCTTATAATTGTGTCAATTTTTGTCTTTTTATGTTCCTGGAAACACTATGTTTTTCCAAGCATATTGTTGGGAATTTTTAATGTCTATAATGCACAGTATTAAGCATGGGGCTCAAAGACTGATAATAATGCATGACTATTTTAAATGCACTATTGCACTTTCATTAATTATGTTGATTCCTTTTATTTGTTTATGGAATATGGATAGTGCTGACTTATTGAAATTAAGGCAGTGACGATGAGACATTTTCTTGAACTACTAAAGTCTCTGTGATGTTGTAATACTCAAACCACTCCCCCGAACTAGCATTAATAAAGAATGGTGATATATTTCTAAGACATAGTGGTTTTTGACTTGGATGAAAACTTGCTGGTGCAGATGTTACTATGTGCTTGCAGAGCTTGTTCTTCGAGGTGGTGAAGGTTGAGAGTTTAGAAGGTACTGACAAAGGAGCCGTGGCAAGTCACTGCAGTACATCTTGTAAGTGGTGCAGAGTTTGAAGCCACAAGGCACCATGGTGGATGGGATAGATGTTTAAAATGATGGATGAGGTGCCAATTAAGTGAACTGCTTCATCCTAATGTTGAACTGCTTGAATATTGTTTGAGCTACATTTACCAGGTAGGGAACAAATATCTTTTCACGCTCCTGCCTTGCATCGTGTAGGTGTTGGAAAGGTTTTGGAGAAACAAAAAATGAGTTACTCCTTTGCTTAATATCCAGTCTCTATCCTGCTCTTATTCAACAGGTGTATTAATTTCCTTCAGCATGTGGAACATGTGTCTATAATATGTGAAGTACAATGTCTGTTTTCTTTTACTTTCAGTTATTGAGTGCTCTGAGCAACTTGGATCCATTGAGAGCGTTTCTGTAAGGGTAAGAATACCTATTGCTTTAGGTTGACAATAACGTTGTTTTGCAGTATTGATTTTCTCTCATTCTGGGATCAGTATATTTTGATTAAAGAGATGTGAGTCAGGAAGGTCTAAATGCCTGTCTATTTTCGCACGATAAGAGTGCCAAGCTGTGTTCAACAGTACAAGTGATTAGAATAGAGATAACTTCTCATAAAACGGTCTGATTCCAACTTACTAAATTACCAGTCATGTATTCACATCTTTGTTCCTGATTATAGCAGTAAATTTAATATTCAATAACGTGATTCAACTTGTTAACAGTAAATATATCACTTCTTCTCAGTAAGGTATTATTAGAATCTTAGAATGGTTGAAATCTTAGAATACAGCACAGAAGGAGACCATTCAACTTGTCATGTCTGTTTTGTCTCGTTAGCAGAGGTTTCCAATTAATCCCATTTCTCTTGTACTGATTGGTCTAACAATATCTTCTCCTAAAATATTAACTATGGAGGCCATTTTAGCTAGAACTGACCACTAACTCATTAATTCTTGGCATTTCATAACTAGAATATAGTAGGTACAGAAAGTTCAAGAATAACATGCTCCACTATAAGCAGCTAGTTGATGTTATGTACAGAAAAACTGGGTAGTGTACACTGAAAACATTGCACAGAATTGTGGTGGGAAAGGTCACATTTTGTGCTATGATGATTTTGGGCTTCAAAACCTCAGCTCATCATTGTCACACAATTTTATTAATACCATGA
Source organism: Chiloscyllium plagiosum (assembly GCF_004010195.1). Lineage (NCBI taxonomy): Eukaryota > Metazoa > Chordata > Chondrichthyes > Orectolobiformes > Hemiscylliidae > Chiloscyllium > Chiloscyllium plagiosum. The sequence continues at coordinate 36,170,791 of NC_057727.1, read as the reverse complement.
TTTGTTTCCAGATCTCTTCCTTAAAACTTTGAGTGAAAAAGAATGATCTGAGAGTTGCCTTGATGTCCCTGTCACTTTATTTCTTCTTTATGGGTATCTGTCTGGCTTCTATAGATCCCTTTCACAATGCTGTACTTCAAAAACTGGTGTTCACTAAGTGGGAAGCATGGGTACAAGTGACTCTGACTATGTAGGAAGATCAGACATCACCATTGCATCTACATGTTTAAATTATAATATAAAACAGTCCCAATTTATTTGTAACAACATTTAAATAAATACTTACATTAAAATTAATTATTGCATAGACTGCAACAATTAAAGAACATGCCTCACTCTTTATCTCTTTCTCAAAGGCACTTGGCAATGGACAAAAAATGCTGGCTTTTTAAAAATTCATTTGTGCGATGATGACATCACTGTGGGCCAGCAGTTATCACATATCTCTAGTTTCATGAGAAGATGATGGTGAATTGCCTTCTTAAACCACTGCTGTCCACTTTGATAGGTATACCCACAATGCTCTTAGTGAAGGAATTCCAGGATTTTGATCCAATGACAATGAAGGAATGGAAATATATTTCCAAGTCTGGATGTGAGTGGCATGGAGGGAAAATACAGGTTTTGGTGTTCTCTTGTCCTTTTAAATTATAATGATTGTGCGTTTGGATGGCACTTTCTGAGGATTGTTGATGAATTTCTGTAGTGCATCTTGTATAAAGTGTCCACTGCTCCTGCTGAGTGGGCCATTTTGTCCTGGATGGTGTCAAGCTTCTTTGAGTGCAGCTGGAGTTGGATTCATCCTCCTAAATCCGTTATACTACTGACTTGTACCTTTGTAGCTGATGGACAGGCTTTGGGGAGTGAGGAAGTGAATTAATTGCTGCAGGATTTCTGGCCTCTGGTCTGCTCTTGTAGCCACAGTCCTTAACTGACTAGCCCAGTTCAGTTTCTAGTCAATGATAACTCCCAGGATGTTGATAGCAGATATTTTGGTGATGGTGATGCTAGTGAATGTCCAGGGCAATGGCTACACTGTCTCTTGCAAACCTAAAAATCACACAACACCAGGTAATAGTCCAACAGGTTTAATTGGAAGCACACTAGCTTTCGGAGCAACGCTCCTTCATCAGGAGCATCGCTCCGAAAGCTAGTGTGCTTCCAATTGAACCTGTTGGACTATAATTTGGTGTTGTGTGATTTTTAACTTTGTACACCCCAGTCCATCACCGGCATCTCCAAATCTTGCAAACCTGGCATTTATATCATGTGAATGTTACTTGCCTCTTGTCAGCCCAAGCCTGGACATTGTCCACATTTTGGGCATGGGCTACATCAGTGTCTGAGGAGTCATGAATGACGTTGAAGATTGTGCAGTCATCAGCAAACAGGACTGCAGAACATGGATCAGATCTGTTTGTTGTGGAATCGCTTATCTCTGCATATCAATTGTTGCTTATTCTATTTGGCATGCAAGTAGCCCTGTTTTGTAACTTTGCCAGGCTTTACTAGCTTCGCTTATATTCCGAGTGAAGAAAAAGCAGTGGATGATATACGCTTAAGTGTTGTTGTGCTAGTCAGCTACCTTAACGTTATATATAATTCAGTCAAATCCATCAAATTCAGCACCGCCTTCCTAACCTGAGATCTTCTTCCCGACCTCTCCGTCCCCACCCCAGTCTGACCTGTTCCCTGGATGCTGCCTGACCTGCTGCGCTTTTCCAGCAACACATTTCCAGCTACCTTAAACTTTAGTCAAGTTAATGATTCTTAGGCAATTTCTTGGGATTGAGGATAATTTTCTTCTCTCTGGTGTTGTGAGCAGGTAAGTAGACAATACCGGACAATACTAGATCCACAAGTTCTGCTGGAAGTTGGGTAGGTAGTATTGGAAGAGGTGTGCGGGTGGAATACCCAAATGTTTGCATGCTTTTCCTGTTGTAACTTGACGTCAACCTGGGCCTTTTGGAGACACTTGAAATGCCTGGTACCTTTTGTAGATGGTTCTCCTCTGGGTTGGATTGTTCTGGGTTTGAAGTTTGCACAAGTTGGTGGGGAGACAATGTTCTTTTGAGAGGTCTTTAAAAACAAATGGTACAACAAACAGGACAGAACCTATATAATTAATGATAGGGCATTAGGTAGTGCTGTAGAACAGAGGGACTTAGGGGTTTAGGTACATAATTATTTGAAGTTTGCATCACATGTAGACAAGTTGGTTAAAAAGGCATTTAGCATGTATGCGTTCATTGCTCAATCCTTTGAGTATAGGAGATGGGAAGTCATGTTGAAATTGTTCAAGATATTGGTGAGGCCTCTTGGGAGTACTGTGTCCAGTTCTGGTCTCCCAGTTACGGGAAGGATATTATTAAGCTAGAGAGGGGGGATCAGAAGAGATTTACCAGGATGTTATAACATGATAGGTATAAGAGGCACATGCCGAGGCTCTAACCAAAGAAGTAATCCAAAATTGTACGAAGTAATTAAGGTAGAGATATTGTAATAATTTATCAAGGTCATGGTGTCAAATTAAGAGAATAAGGAAGATTTTACTGATACAGAACATTGTGGTGCAGGTTACAGAGGCAGGGGTTGCTGGGGGTTGGGGTGCTGAGCAGGTCTGGCAGCATCTGTGAAGAAAAATCAGAGTTAACATTTCGGGTCCAGTGACCCTTTGTATTTTTTTCACAGATGCTGCTGGACCTGCTGGGCTTTTCCAACGGCTTCTGTTTATGTTCCATGTTATTCCAGTCACTTGGTTTGTCTCCAGCATCACTTTATTTTTAAGTTTTTTTATAATATCCTTTTGCTCATTTAATCAGATTATAGGTCATCCCTTCAGTTGTTATTCGGCTATTGATATTCACACTGTCTTACACACTTGGTCACCTGCAGAGACTTATTATTTGACACTGCACTCACACCATTTGTATGATCTTGTGATCTCTTTGCCCTTGATCACTCTGCCCATACATTCTGTGTTCTGTGTGTTTCTCTCTCACTTCATTCCTAAAGGGGCTACACTCCTAAAGCTTGTGATTTCAAATAAACCTGTTGGACTATAACCTCGTGTCATATGATTTCTGACTGTTTTTCCTGTCACCCTGTGGTGCCAAATTATTTGTCCCAGGTCTATTCTTGCCCCCTTCTTATCCCCTAAATAGGAGATAGTCTTCTCTGACATTTAATCTACTTGTCAATTTTGCCAAGTAATCTTTGGGCTGCACTTTGGGAAGAATAACAGAAAGGCAGAGTACTGGTTCAATGGAAGGATTCTTGGTAGTGTGGATGTGCAGAACAATCTTGGAGTCCATGTACATAGATCCCTGAAAGTTGCCACCCAGATGGATAGTGCTGTTAAAAAGGCATACGGTATGTTAGGTTTCATTGGGAGAGGGATTGAGTTCTGGAGCCGCAATGTCATGCTGCAAGTATACAAAATGCAAGTGTGGCCACACTTGGAATATTGTGTACAGATCGGGTCACCATATTTCTGGAAGGATGTGAAAGCATTGGAAAAGTTGCAGAATAGATTTACCTGGATGTTGCCTGGTCTGGAGGGAAGGTCTTATGAGGAAAGGCTGAGAGACTTGGACTATTCTCATCGGAAAGAAGAAGGCTAAGAGGAGATTTGATAGAGACATACAAGATGATCAGAGGATTAGATAGGGTAGACAGTGAAAGTCTTTTTCCTACGATAATGATGTTAGCTTGTACGAGGGGCCATAACTATAAATTGACGGATGATAGATTTAAGACAGATGTCAGAGGCAGGTCCTTTACTCAGAGTGGTAAGGGCGTGGAATGCCCTACCTGCCAATGTAGTTAGCTCAGCCACATTAGGGAGATCTAAACAATCCTCGGATAAGCACATGGATGATGATGATGATGATGATGATGAGATAGTGTGTAGGGGGACGAGCCGAGAATAGTTCACAGGTCGGCGCAACATTGAGGGCCGAAGAGCCTGTTCTGCGATGTATTGTTCTATATTCTATGTTCTACATCTCAAACCCAAAAATCAGTCTTGCATGTCCACTTTCTCATCATGCAAGAAACCTATTACAGCAGAAAATTTTCCTGAACACGCGCGGGATCTCTTTCTCCTCTCAGCACAATGACCATCCACCATTATAAATCCCGACTGATAACTAGTCCATACTTTTTGCACCTCTCTGTGATTTCCTTGCAGGTTTGTTCCTCCACATTCAATTCAATTTTTGGTGCCGTATAGACTACATTGAACAATGCAATTGCTGTTTTCTCAGTTCCTTAGCTCCAGCTAAATTGTTTCTGTCATTGACCCTTTTGGGACATTTTTTTTCAGCATGGTAATACCCTCCTTAATCAGCACTGCCACCCCTCTCCTATTGTTCCTTTGTTATCTTTTCTGAACTTGTATCAAGCAATATTTATCGCCTAGTTCTGTCTCCTTTCAACTGAGTCTTTGTGATGGCCACAGCATCACATTTCAATTTGACAATTAAATGAGATGGTGACATAGTGTCATTGTCAGTTGATTACTAATCCAGAAGCTCAGACTAATTCTCTGGGACACAGGTTCAAATCCCACCATGACAGCTGGTGGAATTTAAATTAAATGAATAATGAATCTGCAAAATAAAGCTGCTCTCAGTAATAGTGCCATAAACTATTGTTGTAAAAACCTAACGCAATTATTAATGTCCTTTGAGGGAAGGAAATCTGCTATCCTAACCTGAGGATGTGGCTCTGAACTCAGTAATGTTAACTGTCTTCAGAAATAGCTCAATAAGCCTCTTATTTCAAAGGTAATTAGGGATGGGCAAAAAATGCTGGCTTTACCAGGGACAAGGTTACCCAGCAAAGAATGAAAAAAACTATCTACACTGGCAACTCAGCAATTTATTTAATAAACATTCATTCATGTACATGCATAATAACCCCCATTTCAACTGTTTCTTTTGCTTTCTTCTTTATTCTGATTCTGTCTAATAATTTAGTATTCATTATTCTCGTGCAGAGGAATACGAAGGTGTACATAATCCCATTATTATGTACACCTTCGTATTCCTCTTTGATGTTATCTCCACACCCCAGCTGAGTTAGTTTAAACTCTCCCAGTAGCACTAAAAAAGTAACCTTGCAAATTCTGGAAATCCAAACTGAAAACACAAAATGCTGGTCTCACCAAGTAAAGTAGCATCTGTTCAGAGTACACCAGTTGAATTTTCAGGCATTTTATCTTTCCTGAAAACTGCATGATATCAAACATGAACTGGATTTAAAAAGGAACAGAACAATAGGAAATGGAAGAAAAGAGACAAAAAATGGTCACCATTTCTTCACTGATCCACCACTTGTGCACTAAGTCTTTGTCTCCTCTTGTCAAAGTCTGTCAGCACAATTAACATCTAGCACTGGGATAGAATTTTGTAACTTAGTGCTTTATAGGATGTGAACTGTGTGAGTTTGTATCTGTTACTTGTTCTTGTAATTAGTTTAACATTTTGGAGTACTTCAGAATTTTATTTTTATCTATGATGTGCTGGTGCAAGTATTGTATTTACAAAAATGGTAAATGGTGTTATGATATAGTAGTAGTTTAATCAATTTAATATTCAGGAAATTTAATTTTTAAAAAATGTTATTTTGTGATTGTATAGGTTTAAAATTGTAAGAAAAATATGTAATAATCAGTTTGGGAATATAGCAAAGTATGGATTTAATAAAGTCAACATATTTTTAAAGGATGTATGGGTGTTCTGGAGATGCAGACTGTAACTCTTCGTTGTGTTGAACAGTAAGATTATTGAGAAAAAGACCATCTGTCTTCTCAAATTGGCATTTCAATTTCAGATTCTGTGTATTGCATCAGGGCTCCTGTCCCTCCAGTGAACTATTATCACTTGTTAACCAAAATTCTGTTGGCTCCTGTCTGCTGTGCTGGCAAAGGATTGACATTGAAAAGGTTGAGCACATGATATAGAGGTACTTTCAGATTGTAGCAAATATATACTGTCAGGCTTTCTCTCACTACAATACTGCAGTGTTAATGATATAAAAACAAGAAATCAAATGTCAGATTAGCTATTGCCTGAGTCAGGAGCTTGTGACTTCAAGCCCTATTAATCTCAGCTGACACTTGAATGTAACACAGGTGCTATTGCGTGTTAGAGATGTTAACAGGAATTGGATTCTGACTAAAGTGGGGAATCTAGGTCCAGTTACTACACATAACGAGGATGGTGGCAGGATCATGAAAAATTGGGTTACTGGCCTCAATGCTGCTGTGTTTACTGAAGGAGGGAGGCCGAAGACGGGAAATTATATGCCAGTTAGCCTGACCTTGGTCATTGGTCAGATTTTAGAATCCATTATTAAGGATGAGATTGCGAGTGCTTAGATGTGCATAGTAAAATAGGGCTGAGTCAGCACAGCTTCATCAAAGGGAGGTCATGCCTGACAAATCTGTTAAAACCCTTTGATGAGCAAGTTAGACAAAGGAGAGCCAGTGGATATGATTTGGATTTTCAGAAAGTCTTTGACAAGAAAGCTGCTAAATAAAGAAAGAGCTTGTGGTTTTAAAGGCAAGATACTGTAGAGACAGAAGGCTGCAAGCAGAGAAAATGAGGTTTGTTCCAGGATGGCAGCCAGTGACCCCAGAATAGTTCCACAGGAGTCAGTATTGGGACCTCAACTATTCATGTTATACATGAACGATCTGGACAGAGGAACTGAGAGCATTGTTGCTAAGATTGCAAATGACATAAAGATAGTCGGAGGGGCAGATTATGTGAGGAGAGAGGAAGGCTGCAGAAGAATTGGAAAGGCTAAGGATGTAGGCAAAGAAGTGGCAGATGGAATACAATGTGGGAAACTGGTGAGGTTATGCACTTTGTCAGGAAGGCGTAGACTGTTTTCTAAATTGTAAAAGTTTCGGAAATCTGAAGCACAAATGGACTTAAGAATCCTAGTTCGTGATGCTCCTGTGGTTAACATGCAAGTTCAGTTCCCAGTTATGAAGATAAATACAATGTTAGCATTCATTTCGAGAAGGTTAGAAGAGAAGGGCTGGAATACGAGCAAGATGTACTGCTGAGACTATAAAAAGCTCTCATCAGACCGCATTTGTATTATTGTGAACAGTTTTGAGGCTTGTATCTAAGGAAGGACATACTGGTGTTGAAGGGTGTCATGAGGAGGTTTAATGAATGATCCCAGGGTGAAAGACTTGTTAAATGAGGAATGGTTGAGAACTCTGGGTCTGTGCTTGATTGAGTTTAGAATGATGAAGGGAATGTCTTTGAAACCTACAGAATACTGAGAAGCCTGGGATAGAGTGAATGTGGAGATGTTTCCATTAGTAGGAGAAACTAGGATGTGAGGGGCACAGCCTCAGAATGAAGAGACAACTCTTTAGGACTGAGATGAGGAGGAATTTCTTCAACCTGAGGGTGGGTGAATTTGCAGAGCTCATTGTCACAGAAGGCTGTGAAGACAACTCATAGTCATTATGTCCTATTGTCATAATGGGATATCTGCCCAGATTTTTGCTGACTAATTTTGACTGTAAAGTGGTTGGAATATCTTGAAGGCATGAAATCTGCTATTTCAATACATGCTTTTCCCTTTCCATAGAATAGCTACAGCTTATAATGAGGTAATTTGGCTATTGTGCATGTGAGGCTGCCCATAAATGCAGTTGGCATTGTCCCACCTGCCTTTTCCCTTTAACACTGAAAGTTTCTTTTTTTCACATAACGACCCAATTCTACAATTGAATCTGCCTCCAGGACATTCTCCAGTAACGCTAAGGACTCGCTGCTTTTTAAAAAAAAAACCTTGAAAGGAATGAAGTACGATTCTAAACTTCTTGCATCATTCTTTTCCTTGAAAAATTGTGACATTTGTGTTTCACTATTTTTTTCTGAATTTAATAAAAATATTGTTACAATTGTTCCCCAGCCAATACTAATAGAGTTGACAGCCTGTTATTTTTTATAAATCAGAGTTAAAATTTGAATTCTGATTGGTGTGTTGGTAGGGTTAGGGTTATGACTTCTTAAATGATTGAAATACAGTATTGAATTCACCAGATTCTGATAGCTGATAAAAATGTTTACAGGATGTCTGTGTCATAGGTTTGTATGCTCAAATTTCACTCCAGGATTTGGGTAAAATTCTGGGCAGATACTTCAGGTATTAGCTGATAGTGAGCTGCACAATCAGAGTTGCTGACATTCATATGGGATGTTAAATTGAGATCCTCTATATCCCCTCTGATTGATGTAATGATCATAAACTTCACACCCTTCTCCAAATATGGGTGAGTTCTCTTGGTCAAATGTTTATCCCAATGCATAATTGCTAAAACATAATACCTGATATTTTATCTCATTGCTGCATTTGGAACCTATTGTGAACAAATTGATTTCCATAGCTTCTGAGTTTCCCTATATTAGAGCAGAGACTGCATTGTATTATTTGAGTGGGTATGAAACATTTTGGATGTTCTGAAATCATGCAATGTGCTAGTTATAAGGTAGACCAATTATGTTGTGCTGTGATGTTCTCCTATTTCCATGAAATGATGATGTTCTTGTTTATTTAATAGGGAGATGTGAAAAAAATTAAATTAAGATCAGTTGATTGTCAGAACGGTTTTCCACCCTTTTTCAATTTCTTGCATTTACATCACAATTGGCTTCCCACCTTGATTCAATGCTTTCCTTCAGTGGAAAATGTATAATTACTTAGGCAGTTGATTCTTCATTCAGTATTGATGTGATTTCATATTGGTCAACAGAAGGTTCTCTCGTTACACCTGAGATTGCTGTTCTTTGTAATAACACTACTTTTTTTTTATGAAATAGCAGAGAATCTGCTATTAAGAAATCCAAGTGGTAATATTGGTGAAGCAAATATCAAGAATGAATTACCAGTATTTTTTTTAGCACGGAGAGACATTGGCTCAACCATTTAAAGTGCAACCTGGAATACATTTGACCATATTTCGCCTAGGTTCTGTATATCCCATTTTAATTCTATATGTTAAGAGTATATGTTGTATATATGTGTTTAGCAGATTGCTCAGTTAGCTGGACAGCTTGTTTGTGATGCAGAGTGATGCCAACAGCATAAAATTGAATCTATGAGGTTACGATGAAGGACTTTCTTTCTCAGTCTATTTCCTTGGCTGAGGCTTGTTAATCATGTTAAACCAGCACCAGTTGTCTCTCTGTAATTAGAAATATTATTAAACTTGAGAGGGTTCAGAAAAGATTTACCAGGATAATGCTGGGAATGGAGGGTTTGAGTTGTAAAAATAAGTTGGAAAGGCAGGGACATTTTTCACTGTGTGGGAGGTTGAGGGGTGACCTTATTGAGGTTTATAAAATCTTAAGGGGCATAGATAAGGTGAATGACAAGGGTGTTTTTCCTGGGCGGAGGGGAGTTCAAAATCAGGGCCATAGTTTTAAGGTGAAAGGAGAAAGATTTAAAAAGGAAATGAGGGGCATTATTTTCCACACGGTGTGGTTCATGTATGGAATGAACAGCAAGAGAAAGTAGTGGATGCAGGTATAATTGCAGTGTTTAAAAGACATTTGGATAAGTTCATGAATAGGAAAGATTTGGAAGGATATGGGCTAAGCACAGGCAGGTAGGACCAGTTTAGTTTGGGAACATAGTCAGCGTGGACTGAATAGACTGAAGGTTCTGCTTCCATGATGTAAATGATTCAATGAGAGAATAGCCTAGGGTCCTCTGAGACTATGGTGACTTTTAGTAGATTGCACTAATTTGTGTTGTTTTAAGCAAGAGCTATTTGTGGGCTTCCTTCACACCACTCATCTGCATTACCAATGGTTTCAAGCGCTTCATTTTAGCTTTAATCTTTTTCCATAGCATGGCAACACCAATTCCTATGATTGCTGTTGAGCCCTCACTGTCCGGAGTGTGCTAAGAGCAGCACTTGTGCTGTCTACAGCCACTCTTTCTGCTTTAGTACTCTCTCTGTTCCATACTGCAACTGACTTCTAGCAAGCACTCAAAATTTAAACCACTGAACCTTAATCTACTCCCAGCTGTATGATGACATCTGCCTGACTTTAACCTAACTTTTATTTGAATTTCTTCTTTGGTCTGATGAAATAAATAGATTTTACAGCTTCTGAATTCATTGAATGCTATTAACTAATTTAGTTTTAACTTCCAAAGCAAATTCTCCCTGACTGGTGTTTATGTAGCCCACCTGCTGTTTCTGGTCTACCCTTTCTAGCAATTGGAGTCACAGAGTCATAGACATGTCCAGCACAGAAACAGACCCTTTGGTCCAACTCGTCCATGCCCACCAGATTTCCTAACCTAATCTAGTCCCATTTGCCAGCATGTGGCCTATATTCTTCCAAACCCTTCCTACTCATATACCCATCTAGATGCTCTTTAAATGCTGTAATTATACCAGCCTCCACCACTTCCTCTGTCAGCTCATTCCAAACACACACCATATCTTTCCCCTCTCAATCTAAACCTATGCCCTCTAGTTCTGGACTCTCCCACCCCAGGGAAAAGACCTTGTCTATTTACCTTATCCATGCCCCTCGTGATTTTATAAAACTCTGTAAGGTCACCCCTCAGCCTCTGATGCTCCAGGAAAAACAGCCTATTCAACCACTTCCTATAGCTCAAATCCTACAACCCTGGCAACATCCTTTTAATCTCTTAAAGTAGCATGACCCTAACCTTTCAAGTAATATGGGCTCCCATTGCCTTCATGTGCATTTATCCCATTTCTTAATGTTAAACTTTAATTCCTAAAACTAAAAATTATGCACAGAAACTCATGAACCAGGAACCAGATAGTTGCAGTAGTTGTACTTAAGTATCTTCAAAGCAAGATATTTGACTGCAGTGAGGCATTATGGTTTGGAAGGCTAATGTAATTAATGTGTAGCTCTTTTCATAGCCTTAAATTTATAAAACTACCAAATAATAACCTGCCAAAATGTCATTTCCTCATCTTTGATTTTTGCAGCTTTAACTAAATTATAGTGCTGTTGTATGTTGCATGTCAAATGCAAATCAACTAAATTTGCTTTAGAAAAATCTTCAATTATTTTGTGCTTGCAGGAGATAGGTTCCCATAGTATCCATTTAACATTCTAAATATATATTTATAACCATTAAATTATACTATTGTGAAAAGTAAATAGACATTTGTGAATAGAAAGTGTTTCATGCACCAATAGTCTCAACACTTGAGTGACAAAGGCTTAAATGAACAGGTTGTTACAAATTTAAATGTTTTTATGTTTCCCCACGAGCTAATTTGTTTCAAGTATCAAAAGGGAGCAAATTAATACAATTCAAGCCAGATGAAAGTGGGTGGGACAAAACCTTCATTTCTGTTAATTTTGAAAAGCTGTGTTTTGACTATGTGAAGAATATTTTGAATCCGCATCATGAAAGGCTGTGGAGGGTTGAAAATGAAACAAATAAATAGATTCACCTTGAATCGTGCTGGTTTGTTTCTAGAAGTGTTTCTTCTATTCCTATTGAAATGGAGTTAAAGGAACTTACGGACGCCATTAAACTTTGAACAACTGTATTTTTAAAAACTCAAAAACAAAATAAATTAAGCATTCCTTATGTGCTAGTTGAGTTATCACAGATTAGATTAGATTAGTTACAGTGTGGAAACAGGCCCTTCGATCCAACAAGTCCACGCCGACACTCTGAAGAGCAACCCACCCAGATGACTCATTTCCATTTCTTTGTAAATGAACCACAGGCTGTTTGAGATATAGAGTTATAGAGATGTACAGTTGGACTGAAGAGATATGCAATATGGTATTAATTTGTTCAATTTATTATTCTTTGAAGCATTGCAAACAAAATGGAATTCATCATGTAAAATATCCTGCCATATAAGGCCTTCAGTTATCCAGTCCTCCGAGTTCGTGAAATCTGATTAACTGATTAGCATTTTTAGTACAAGAAAATTATCTTAACTTGTCATAAATACAAGCGACAACAATAGTTGTATTTTTGTTCTTTGTGTTTTCTATTGTGAACTTATTGTTTCTCTGACAATCTGACACTTATTGAAGATGTTCTGTCATTTGCAAATGTGTTTTCATTTACATTTCAAAGTTATAGCCATTGCAAAATACACCTTGCCTGCATTTGATTCGCTGGATCAAATTCCCATTGGAGAATCAGGCAGAACTCACTTAGCACAGGAAACCTGGGAGGGAGCAACAAAGTGAATCCGCATAGAAGCTGCACGCCATTTTATGGCACTTGCTGCAGTATTCTAAATGAACTTAAGTGTTCACTTTCTAAAGGTGACAATGAACAAGTATTTCCTAACTAATTAGCTTGAGTATTTTTAACACATGTTCATGCTGTAGCTAAGCGGTGTTCAAAATCTGTTTTTAAACACAAAGTGTGAATACTTCCTTCATCATTGGAAACTTTAAAAGATGAACAAGAAAATAATATTGACAACTGCTGCAAAATCAGATAACCTTGTGATTGTCACAGCCAGGGCAATTCAAAGTGATGGGTTTGCATGATCAGTCAATAGCTTCAGCGCCTATTTAAAGGAATCAAATCCAGTCAGCTTTCAGCATTGTCTGTTCACTTGCATCTCTTTACCAATCAAAATCATAGATACACAATTTAATTTTCTAAATTTCTAAAATTTTCTAAACATAAAAACGTTCAGTTTGTATTTGAGCATGCAGGCTTTGTGATGCTTCCAGTAAGATCAGATAAATGCACTCAATCATGTACAGATATACTTAGTAGAAATCATTTTAGTTGAGCTTCATTTCTTCCAATTGTTGAGGGATCCTTATACTTTTGATTCCATCAGTAACTGCAAGAGTAGGAATGAGATATTTACTACTTTCAGATTGCAAGTGTATTGTTTTTGTCCTCCTTATGCTCTCTGCTCAAAATGCAGATCCTACTGAGGATGCTGCTCAACAGTGAACTGAGCAGACACCAGGATTATGTGCAATTCTTCTTAATTGTATCTGTCATTTTTGGATATCAAGTTGCTGGATTGGAAGTAGTACGTTTTCTGTAAAATAAATGACTGAACTCAAGGAAATAATTCAGGGCAGATGTCTAATGCATTGTCACATTTGTAATGGAAATTCTTTAGGATATTTTAGCAGTTTTTCAGTGTGTTAGTAAATGAATGAATGTATAGGTGCATAAGTAGGTGAGTAGATGATGAGATTATTCATTTGTGCAGTTACCCAGGCGTTAGGTTAGGACTTCTAGTAGCCAATTTTTCCTGTGTAACTATTCAGGTAAGGAAGTAGGAACTGTGCATAATCGCTGACTAACTCGGAGGACTTTGCAAAGTTGACAGTTCTGGATGTGCTTTGTTGTTTCAGTGTCTAGGCTGACGCTGGGTACTCCATCTCGTTTAGTTCCCTTTGGACGTTTCTCTAGTGGATGTTACAACTGACTGGCTTGCAGGGCTATCTCAATATGCAGTTAATAGTCAGCACATTCCTGTGATCTGGAATTACACCATAGGTAAGGATGACAGGTTTCCTTTCCTAATCAAGTTGTTGGGTTTTTAATGACAATCATTGCACCATTACAGAGATTAGCTTTATGTTCCAAGTTCATTATCTAAAAATTTACATTCCACCAGCTGCTATGTTGTGACTTGAAACCATGTGCCAGAGCATTGCCTTGGGTCTCTGAAGTGCTGGAATCCAGAGACATTACCTTTGTCTTCCCCATACATCCCAGGTCTGCTAAGTTGTCAAAGGGATGATTTGTACTGAGCTTTTTCGTTTTGTTTTAGGTTTTATCTTGGTGATTTCTCACAAAACCTTGGGAGCAGCTTTGTGAGAGGCTGAAAGAGAGAACTGCAAAGAAAGTGGGTCATTTAGCAAGAATGTACTGAGGCCCACACTTGAAGTGGAGAGTTGACAATTATGAGGTGTTGAAGGAGAATAAAAAGGTTCGCCTGTTGGATGTTAGTAGAAGGACCTGAAGAAATTGGAGAATAACAGGAACACTGAAGAGCTCAAAAGTGAGTTCCTTTGAACTGAGGCAAGGCTTATTTTGGTCCAGGAGAATGAATTAACACTCAGAACCTGTGTACAGAGGAACCTTGATTATTTGAAGGATACAGTAAGGGAGTATTTTGTTAGGTTAATCGAATTCCGGATAATGGAAAGCCACATAACATTGTTTAGCCAAGCATCAGGACCTTACGATCTTGCCGGCTAATCCGAAATTCGGATAATCAAATGCAGGGTAATTGAGGTTCCTCTGTATCAGGGAATTGTTGGTTGAACATGGTAGAATGTGGAGAATTTTATTCAGACTCTTGGGTTGAATGTACATATGTTTATGAAATGTATTGTCTTGTTAGTAGTACATGTTTTGTACAACCTCTGCACAGTAAGATTTTGTTCAAATGATGAAATCTTGTGCCAGAGTTCTGGGAGTTTGAATTTCCTTTTAAAACTTTGTTACAATCTTCGTGGATATCCTTTCTAAAATGAAGAAGGTTGCTTCTCCCTTAGTCCTGATAGATACATTATTGTTGAATGATACAGCGTAGAGGAGACCATTCAGTTCATCATGCTTGTGTCTTATTTAAGAAAATGGTTAATTGTAACAAGGGTCAGTAAAGCTTGGTATTTTAAGCCAGGAAGGAATCTATAATATTCTCACTTGTACCATTAGAGACTGGATAACCTCTATATAAGCAAACACTCACTATGAAAGCTTACTACTGAGAACCGAATTTTCTCAAGAAACTTGGCTTAATTGGAAACATTTTGATGGAAAAAAAAGTTGTCTCAGTATAATATAATAAATTCTTTATTATTTGTGATTATTGATGTACTTGACTTGAAACTAGGCAAACTGCTACTGTTGCATGTAACAGTAGTCCGTTGAAATCATTTTGCTGACAAAACTGCACATATATAAAAAAGAAGTTTGTGTAATTTACACTACTGTGCAAATCTAATGTAATCGCAGTGTTTTATAGATGTTAGTGAAATAACCATAATAACTTTTACTTGGTACTACGTTTTCAAATTTGTCTGTGCAATTGTTAAAAAATGCAAACTCTGCAGGATTTTAAATGTCACATCAATGTATTTTGACAATATAATGTACAAGATTCAAAGAGTCTGTTATACAAATACTTTAGTTTTGCTCTTCAATTTCTTTGTATTTAAAAGGAGTCAAAATTATGACTAAGTAGTCAAGCAGCTTTGTTGTAATGATTTTTTTTACTGAAGTACCAGTTGCATGCAGAAAGACTTTTGTGACTGTCTTAACTACTACTGGGCATTACAAAAGAACTGTTAGAAGATTGCATTGAGACCAAGAAAAACATTTAGGTTCAGTGAAGCTAGAATCACAATTGATAACCTACAGCTTTGACGGAATATCTAAACTACAGAATGAACATGACTGCTTTATTTTCTTGTTTGGCAAGAATGTTGCAGACTAAGCTTTAGGATGTTCTCATAGTGCCACAAACAACTTAACAGCAGTTTCTGCTGCTTTCTGCAATCTACATTCTTGTTCTTGCTTCGGCTGATTGGCAGCTAGTTGTTAGTCAAATGAGAGAGCATTCTAATTTGTTCCAAAACCAAAAGCATTCCATTCAAACTTTCAGAAGACTCTGAAGTCCGCAATATTTCTGGTGCTTTGGAAAACTAGCAACTCTGGTCGTTATTCAGTTTCAGCTGGTTGGACTATCAATATCTCTAGCAATGCTGGTGATTATTCAGTTTCAGTTGGTTGGTCTATCAATATACATGTCTAGACTTTGAAACTCTCCACACTTCACTCTTTCCAACATATGTTTAAATTCACTCATTCTCCCCCTTAATTGAGATGCATGAGTAAAAACTGTGTGTATGTCATTTCAGGCAAACAAACTATTTAAGAAGTTAAAAAGCAAAAGACTGTACATGCACGGAATGTGAAATTGAACAGTTGAGAGGAGAACTGCCAATCCCAGCATGTACTAGACTACTTGAAAAATAGCTCTCTCTTAAATGTACCTTTTTGATCAGTAACTTGTGACACAGAAATTCCTAACAAGGATAAAAGACACAGGAAGATCCAAAGACAAGAACCTACAGCTGTCTGATTTTGAGATAAGAAATGTTTTGTAAATCCTAATTGGGAGTTTTATCAGAATAGTATTATAGAAAGGAAGCTAAAAGATAGGTTTGAGAAAGAAATTTTAAATAGTGGTTAGTTAATTATTCTTTGTTATACTTTAAGAAATAAAGTTGTTAATTTTTACTTAGTTTTTGGCCACTCGTATTTTTACTGCACGGGATAAATCTTATCTGTGTTGCTGGTTTTTAAATTAAGCAGGAATGCTTACCCCGTGTCGTAACAATACAGAGGATACATTAAAAAGCAAATACAAGCTATTACTGAGCTTGTTGTTTCCTGAAGGAATGGAGCAAAGGGATGTTCAGAAGACCAGCAACCATGCTTTTCCTAATCCTCTCATCAGCCTTTGACAGATGCTATATTCATTCCAGAAGAAGAAATCCTCCCAGCAATACCAAGATGACATGGATGGAGGTGACTGTGCAGTTTTAAAAGCCAGCAAGTACTAAATGAAGAGCAAAAAAATTCCAGTGATCTGCAAAAGCCTGGAAAGGTGAATGCAATGTGGCACCCAGGTGACAGGTCTCTAACTTGATATGGACCAGATCACATATGAGATAAGCAGAGTGAGTGTCACTAGTTCTCCTGAACATTGTGAAATTGAGAGGTGAGTTGCAATCATAAGGGGTTGGCAACTCTCACGTATGAGATTCAATGGGAGTAGGGAGCATTGCTGCACAATACAGTGCCTCTTGTGAATGTTCAGCCGGAATAAGTGAATAAGGACAGTATGCTTTTAAATCTGTCTCCATAGTGACTATCTATCCATTGTAGAAGAGAGCCCACAATTCTAGAGAGATAATTAAGACTGATAGTGGGTATCACAGCTCCACATACTGATCCCTATTGAGGAGGCAGCCTTGGAGATAGTAAAGATATCATTGTGGTAGACAGTGGGGGACAGTGAAATTGGAAACTGTCCAGAGCAGGGGAGTTTGATAGCTCAACCTGCAAGTGAAATGCATGAAGTTACACCTACAAAACATGCATTGTGCCTATATGACCACTGTAATCCATGTGATGGTTCTGCTGAACCACCTGCACATTAGCTCAATTTCTCATGACCTTTCTCTTGTGTTTTCATAGGGCCACTTGTAGAAGAGAAGCACAGAATACTAGCCCAGTTGTTACCAGCCTCCTCAATGGGAAGTAATGTCCCTGTGAGAGCTCCATCACATCATTTCTTCACAAATTACATCAGCACAGACATGCTCACCTCAGTTATGCCCCAGTCTAGCTTAGAATGGGGTGGGGGGGGGGGGGGGGTACTAGGTGAAATGCACCTCAGAAGTGATCAAGTCAGATTGTAGAGGAGGCAAAGGTCTGGGCAAACCCATCTGAGAACAGACAGAACCTTGACAGCGGGTGAATGTGCTGGGCCTGGAGTATCATACACATGGAGGGTCTTCCTGAAGAATCAGGAGGCATATGAATTCCCACTTGTCAGAGATCACTGAAGCATTTGGAGCCATAGGCAGACTATAGACGGTTCCAAGTGATACATTGCTTGGGGCTTTGAGCAATGCAGCACTATTCTGAATAAATGCAGGAGCAAAGCACTGAAATGCATGGAAAGAGTGAGGCTCACTGTGCCATTGAACACAGTGTCATTTATAGTGGTGATGAATGGAGTGAATGCCAGTTGGAAGCTCCAACCAGCATGTAAGGACATTATGGAAACGTTGAGGCAGTCAAGGAGCTGATGAGACCATCCTTCAAGAGCCCCAGTTTATCCTTTGCTTCAACAATGCTGTTACTGAGAAGCCTCCATCCATGCAGCAAGACCCTGTGACAATAGCTGAACCCAGAAATGGCACAGGCTTAGTAGCTTGTAGGGGATAATTATTGGACATCTTCATTATCTAGATAGCAGTCTTGGACACCTCACCTGTGAGTAGAGATAAGGAACAGGCTTCTTCCACCTCCTGCTCAGCTATAAAGGGAGTATCTTGTAGAAGTGAACATGAATGTAAGATATTCTGTGATTAGTTAACTAATTTGCGGCACGGTGGCTCAGTGGTGAACACTGCTGCGTCACAGCACCAGGGACCCGCACATTCTCCCGTGTCTGCGTGGGTTTCCTCCGGGTGCTCCAGTTTCCTCCCACAGTCCAAAGATGTGCAGGTTTGGTGAATTGGCCACTCTAAATTGCCTGTAGTGTTAGGTGCATTAGTCAGGGGCGAATGTAGGGGGGTGGGTTGCTCTTCGTAGGGTCGGTGTGGACTTGTTGGGCTGAAGGGCCTGTTTCCACATTGTAGGTAATCTAATCTAATCTAATGGTTACATGAGTGGGCAAAAACTTGGCAGATGGGATACATGTGGGAAAATGTGAAGTAATGTAATTTGCCAGGAAGAATAGATGAGTTGAATATTGCTTAAATGAAAAAAGACTTAGAAAGGTTGTGGAATTGAGGGAGTTGGGGGTCCTTGTGCATGTATAACCAAACATTAAGAATAGGGAAGGCAAACAGAAAGCTGGAATACTGTGAACAGTTTTGGTCCCTTTATCTAAGGAAAAGTATGGCATTGGAGGCAAGCCAGAGAAAGTTCATTGAATTGATCCCGTGTATGGAGGGACTTTTGAGAGGAGAGTTTCAGTAGGTTGGGCCACATTGGAGCTTAGAAGAATGAGAGATGATCTTATGAAAACATGTATATTTCTTACAGGGCTTGATAGGGTAGATGTGGAGAGGTTGTTTCCTACTCAGGGATAGGCTAGGTCCAGAGAGCATAATCTCAGAGTAAAGGGGTCACCTATTTAAAACAGAAATATGGAAGAATTTCTCCTTTCAGCAGGTAGTGAATCTGTGGAATCCTTTTTCTGCGGAGAGCTGTTAAAACTGAATATTACGTGTACTGAAGGCTGAGAGAGTCAGATTTTTTTAACATAGACATGACCTAACTGAATTGAAAATGTGTTGCTGGAAAAGCGCAGCAGGTCATTTGCTGGAAAAACGCAGCAGGTCTTATGACCTAACTGAATGGCAGAGCAAACTCAGTGTGCTGAATGGTCTACAGCTCTTGTGTCTTCTGAAGGGAGGTTGGCAAATGAAATCAAAGAACCCAAAGATGTTTTATCAAAATATATTAAAAAAGGATTACAAAGGAAAGAATAACGCCTATAGAAGGTCACAAAGAGGGACTGATTCAGGTATTGCAGTGAAAGAAGAGGAGTGTGAAATATTTGACATGATAAACTTAGAGGGAATGTTAATGGAAATTGCATGTTAAAAAGCACTAGTGCTGGTGAAATATGCCCGAGATTGTTAGAAGAAACTAGAGCAGACGGTCTGACCATAGTTTTCTAATCTTCAATGAGTACAGGTATTATTGTGAGGCTTTTGTGTGTCATTAATATTGTGCCTTTGTTTAAAAGGTTTAACCTCAATAGTGGGCAAATTATTGGAATGAAGTTGGAGACATTGCATAAACTGTCACTTTGAAAAGCATGGATTAATCAATTACTTGTTAAGGGAACCTCATGCCTGACTAACTTGATTGACTTTTTTAACGAAGTGAGTAGGAGAATTGATGAACTTAGTGCTGTTGATATGGTCTACATAGATTTTAACAAGAGTTTTGACAAGTTCCCACTTGGCAGAATAGTTTAAAAAATCAAATTCACATGGATGTAAGGGAATATAGTGAGCTGGATACAAAATTGGCTCAGTGGCAGGAAACAAAGAGTAATTGTTGACTGGTGTTTTTGTGACTGGTTGTTTATCATGATGTTCTACAGGTCTCACTACTAGGTACCTTACTTTTTGTATTACCAATTGGCATAAATGTAGGGAGCATGATCACGAAGTTTGCAGGTGACACTAAAATTGGCCACATGGTTGATAACAAGGAGCATGATTGGAGACTGCAGGCTGACACCAATGAACTCATCAGGTGGGCAGAAAGGAGGCAAATGAAATGGAACCTGAAGGAGGGTGAGGTGATGTTTCTGGGGAGGTCAAAAAGGCAAAGGAACACACAATTAATGGGGAATACTGAGAGGCACTATAGCATTGTAGAATATATTATAGAATACTAAAGGAAATGAGGGATATTGGAATGAATGTCCGTAGATACCTGAAGATATCAGGACAGGTGAAGAAAATGGTGAAGAAATCAATGAAATCCTTTTATTTATTAGCTAATTTTATTTATTATAGAGGTTCTGTAGAAACTGTAAGAAATATTAGTTAGGCCACAATTTGAGTACAGTTTGTGTGCAGTTTTCTCACCTCACAAAGGAAAGGATGTAACAGCATGAGAGAAGGTACAGTGAAGATTTATGACGATGTTGTCAGGACTGACAAAATGCAGCTATGAGGAATGGTTGGATAGCTAGGATTGTTCTCTTTGGAACAGGGAAGCTGAGGAGCGATTTGATTGAGATGTACAAAATTGTTATAATGATGGAAAGAGAGGATGGGACCAGTTTGTTTACATTACCAGAGTGATTGGTAAAAAGATTGGAGAGGAACTATGTATATCCTTTTCACCTAGATTGTGAAAGTGGTCTGCAATTACTGACCAAAAGACAGTTGAGGCAGAAGCCCTCAATTCATTTAAAATGTGTCTGGATATGAATCCCTCCTGTTGTAACTTGCAGGGCTGCAGACCAAATGCTGAAAAGGGGATTAGGCTGGCAGGCTCATTTATTAGCCCGTGCAGATATGATGGGGATTGTGGACTCTTTCTGTGCTGTCAACCTCTTTTGATTCTAAAGGAGCTATAGTTTTATAGTAACACAGGAAAGTGGAGTTGAATCCACCATCGGATTGCCATGATCCTTCAGAGTGCCAGAATGGACTCTGGTCTAATTCTGCTCCTTATTCATATGTTTGTGTGTAGTTGTAATTTTGCCTTTTTAGGAATACAAATAAATGATCAATAAAGGGTACTTCTTTGGAGTGATGGAAAATAAAGTTCAATTTGACCAAAATTAATTTTCTTTCTACAATTGGACATCTTTTATTTCTTTAATAATGGCGAGTTTTGGTCATGGTAAAAAGATTGTAAAGCAAAATGGTGAATTATTTGCCCAACATTCATTGTAGTTTGCAAGAAAAGAAAGAAATGAGGTTAAGTCTGTAATACAAATATTATAGTTTGCGTATTCTCATGAGGAATCATTGACAGTTTTTTCGGATTGTAAATGGTTTGGCTGTCCTTCTGAATTTTTGATGTTTGTTTGCGAACAATGACATAGAACAAAAACTGCTGGAAATTAATTATGTATTTTTCTCTGCTGCATTATTCATTCTTCATTCAATTTAGTATTAAGTGTGTCTCATCCATTTTAATGATAATAGAATAATATTAGGCTGATCTTTTGAGTTGATATGCATGCATTTATGATAACTGCATCCTACTTTTGATTAAAATAAATGAACTTTGTTGTTTGTTACTCCCATTGTCCTTGTAACAGAAGGTTTGTTATGGTTTTGTATAAAATAATCTAACCCACCCTCGATCTCTTTAAAACTAAAAGTTCCTTACATTTTGTTTATCCAGATAACTCCTGTTTGCATCTGGGTTATGAATATACAGTTTAAAGTCTGTCTTGCACAAATAACTATTGTACCTTTTGCTGGTTACTTAATTAGTGCCTCGTTGTTAGATGAATATATTGTTTTGCTTGATTATATTAAATAAAGTTTGATGTTCTTCATTACTTTGGTGTTCTAGTTATGCCGAGTAATATACCTTGTTGAGGAAGCTCTTTTGGCCAGGCAACTCGACTTGTGGGCCAGAAAGGCTGGGTTCAGTGAAGGCTAGAGGTGTGTCGTGACATGACCCTGCATGTTGATTAAAAATAAATATAACTCTGTTCAATTTGAAGTATCTAAACTAAAGAACAGGTTATTTCAATGGTTTTACTTGGACTTGTACATTCAAATTGGACTAATCTAAGTAATTTCAAAACTCAAAATTATTCCTCATTAACTTCAACTTGCTTGCAATTCAGCTTCAAGGTTTTGACAACAAAATGAGCTGCATCAATTGCACATATATTTGTACAATAGAGGATTCATGCAATACATCTCAATATTAATTATTGGAGTGTTTGATCCTGTTCAGCCACTGGCAAAGCAAACCTTTGCATCTCTGGGATTTCCGTTTTCCCAGGAACCACTGAGTTCAACTAGAACTGCAACTTCAGGTTGTTTCACATACATATATTAGTGTGTACTTCCTGATATAGTCTGTCACTCAGTATCCAAATAGACTGTGTTCTGGCACCCACCGTCCACTCCAGAGCTATCAATGATTCAAATCACTGAGCACTTCAGCTTTTTCACAGTCACATCACAGTTAGAAATCCCTTGAAAAGTTGCATCATTTTCAATATTTAATGTGATTTATTAAAATCTTTTAAATTATTTTACTGATTTTTCTTACTTGGCTGTTTGTTTGTGAAAATCCTTTGGTGTGATTTCTTGTTTTGACAACTTGATGCTATCACTCCAGTCTGATTCTGGGTGATCTCCAGTAAAGAACACTAGAAAATCAGTTACAGTTTAAGGACACAGTGATAGACGTGAAGTTCTTGCTCAAGAGATCACTGTATCTCTCAGTGAGATTTCAAAGTTAATAGCCAGTGCCTTTGTTTCACCGTTGATGCATTTTGAGTTAAAAGACTTGATTGTAAATAGAAATGGATATCTGGAAATGGTCACAAAACAACAGCTCAATCAAAAGATCGAGACCACTCCATGAACAATGAAGCAATCCATTTTAAAAAAAAGGCAGTTTTTAAACTATTGTTACCAGAACTAATTATATGGGGGTGCTCAAAGACAAAAGGAAAAGTAATTTGTAAATTTCTCTTGTGCCTCTATCAATTTTGAATTCTCTAGTTCTGTCTTCTTTCCATTTTTCATTTTCATTTCTAACTTTTCTGTTTAACTTTTCTCTATCTTGAATGCTCTTACATATTTTCATTCCATTTGCATTTGTCAGTTTGATACCAGTTGTTTCCTGTATTTTCTTTATAACCTCTTGTCCTATAAGTTTTATAATCACTTAGCGTATCTTTCACTTGTCTCCCCTTGCATTTTCTGAATGGTTTTCCTGCTAACATATTTCAGCCAAATTATCAAATTGGTGATCACCCCTATCCCTATCGCATGTTATCTCTCTTGCTAAGACGAAGCGTCAAAGATCCACAGAGGACAAGTTTAATGAAGGGATGGTGCCTGCATGTCAACATGAGAATAAATCATTGTAAGTCAATTTAACTTCTAGTCATTTGAAACATAATGATCGACTTCATAGCTTCCACGTGACATTCTAATTTATCTCTTTGATATTTCTTGGGCAGTGGAACTAAAACATTTGAGACTCCCAAGAAGGGAGCACTAGCTTGTACTTTAAAATAAACTGTTGAACCATAACCTGATGTTGTGTGATTTTTAACTTTGTCCACCCCAGTACAACACCGGCACCTCGATATCAGGAAAAAAAACAAAGAAAGAGATGAACAGGAATTGACCATTTTGCCCATTAAGCATTTGGCAAAGTACAAAGAACAAAGAAAATTTAAAGCCCGGGAACAAGCCCTTCGGTTCTCAAAGCCTGAGCCGATCCAAATGTACTGTCTAAACCTGTCAGTCAATTCCTAAGCATCTGTATCCCTCTACTCCCCACCTACTCATGCATTTATCCAGACGCATCTTAAATGAATCTACCATGCCTACCTCTACCACCTCTGCTGGCAACATGTTCCAAATGCCCACCACCCTCTATGTGAAGTACTTGCCGTGTGTATTCCCCTTAAACTTTCCACCTCTCACCTTGAAAGCGTGACCTCTCGTTATTGAATCCTTCACCCTGGGAAAAAGCTTGTCTCTATCCACCCTGTCTATACCCTTCATGATTTTGTAAACCTCATTCAGGTCCCCCCTCAATCTCCTTTTTTCTAATGAAAATACCCCTAACCTACTCAACCTTTCTTCATAGCGAGCACCTTCTATACCAGACAACATCCTCGTAAACCTTCTCTGCACCCTCTCCAAAGCGTCCACATCCTTTTGGTAATGTGGCGACCAGAACTGTACACAGTATTCTAAATGCAGCCGGACCAATGTCTTGTACAATGTTAACATGACTTGCCAGCTCTTATACTCAATACCCCGTCCAATGAAGGCAAGCATTCTTATGCCTTCTCAATCACTCTATCCACCTGTGCAGCAACATTCAGGGTACAATGGACCTGCACTCTCTCTGCCCATCAACTTTTCCCAAGGCTCTTCTGTTCATTGTATAATTCGCTCTTGAATTAGTCTTGCCTAAATGCATCACCTCACATTTGTCTGGATTGAAATCCATCTGCTACTTTTCCACCCAACTCTCCAGTCTATCTATATCCTCCTTAATTCTCTGACAGTTCCTTATGCTTTCTGCTGTTCCACCAATCTTCGAGTCATCTGTAGGAATAGGACAACATGGCTGGAAGTGCTGAAGTTCAGAGAGTGAGTGATAGTTGGACCAAGGGTTAGAACCTTTGAAAGAAAGATTGCTAAATTCTGTGGCAATATTGGAAAGGAGAAAGGCATTCTGACACTTCAATCTCTCACTTTTGTCAATGCTTCAAACGTTGTGAACTAAATCAGAGATTTAAGCCAGAGTCACTGAATCACAAGGTTGACATTTCAGACAATCCACAAAATGATACAATCTCTTTCAGCTGCACTGTTTATATCAATTATTAGATATTTACATTTTTGACTAAATAGCATGCTGTTGTTATTCCATAATGTAAATGTTTCTTGCATTGTATTCCATTTTATATCTGCTGTTAATTCTACGATATTTGCAGAAATAGTTGAAAACTAGAATGTTAAATGAATATAATAGCCAGGGTTTTGAGATACTATGGTACTATGTTTTGAGAAAATATTTTTTAGTATTTGCTAACATTACTGCTTTCAAAATGGCATTAATTTATGGAGTTCATGATTATGCTGTCACTTTAAAAAGGTTATTTTGTCCTGGGTTTTGTTTTGATGAGATGTTGTAAAAGTAGAGGAGGGGAATTGGCTACTGAAAAATGCTTAAATAAATAACTTAGAAGGTCTTTTGCTTTTCTTTTTAAAAAGCCGGAACAATGGAAGGGCAGTGGCCAGCTCTCACAGACCAGGCTTTCTAGTTTTTTTCAATTGTTGCAGTCAGAAGCTGTTTGGGTTCCCAGAAAGGTTGGAAGCGTCAGTAAATGACTCCTAGCTGCTGCTTTGAAATTTCTCTTGATGTAGTTTCCTTCTGGATTGGAGAACTGCATGTAAGAATCTGTGTCTGAATTTTTCTTTTTGTCATGTGGTGTGTTTATGGGATGTTACTGTGTTGGAACAGTAAATTAGTTGTAGATACTGTAGCTCTTATTCAGATAAGTCCTCCAATAGATAAATTATTCTAAATTACTCTTTCTTTTGCTTGTATTTTAACTATAGTGTTTAAATAAATTGTATTCTGCTTAACGTAGAACAGTTTGACCAGTTGCATCACATCTGGAACGTGCATTTCGCATCTACCGTTAAAATAAGAAAAAGGTGGGTCTAGGCTACCTTCTGAGAATATTTTGAGGTGATCTAATCCGAGCCGTAACAACTTGCAAATTTACAGTTAAATATGAAAGTCTGAGGTTGCTGTCAGTGCTTCTATACATTTTCAGAGGTTTTATTGAATCATGTGCTGACTGTAGTCAATTAAAATTCATTGAACGGGTGAGAGCTTTCACTTTTAATCAGAGAATCAAAGAATTGTTACAATGCAGGAGACCATTTAGCCCTTTGTGTCTGTTTGCTTTCTGAAGAAGCAATCCCTTTCCAAATTTCCAAATTTTTCCTTTCCAGATTTTTAAATTTTCATTCATGGGATATGAACATTAAATCACAGTACTCCATTTGCTGTAGGGGCACCCACAATGCTATTAGTGGTGGTGATGGTGGTGGTGGTGAGGTGTCAGGGGGAATGGGTGGAGTTCCAGAATCTTGACCTAATCACACTGAAGGAACAGCGATATATTTTCAAATCGGGATGATTAGTGACTTCCGGGAGAACTTGCAGGTGGTGATGTTTCCATGAATCTACTGCCCTTGTCCTTCTAGACAGCAGTGGTTATGTGTTTGAAAATCTGTGAATTTCTGCAGTGCATCTTGTAGATAGTACCAACTGCTGCTAATTTTTGTCAGCGGTGGAGGGAGTGAATATTTGTGAATGTGGTGCTAATCAAATGGGCTGCCTCCTCTTGGATGATGTCAAACTTCTTGAGTATTAATGAAGCTCATCCAGACAAGTATAGAGTATTCCTGAGTTGTGCCTTGTAGATGGTGGAAGGACTCTGAGAGTCAGGAGGTGAATACTCACTGCAGGATTACAAGCCTCCAGTTCAGTTTCTGATCAGTGGTAATCTTCAGTATGTTGATAGTCGGGGAATTGATGAAAGATGCTGGTGTCCTCCAGAGGAGGCAAAGATGAATCATCCACTTGGACTGCTGATTGAAGGTTGTTCAAATGCTTCAGCTTTATATTTGTACTAATGTGCACAGTTCGCTCAGCAATGAGGATGGAGCTTTTTGTGGAGTCATCTTCTTGAGTGAGTTGTTTAATTATCCGCGATCATTTATGGTCAGATGTGATAGGTCTGAAGTGCTTGGATCTGATCCATTGTTTGTGGATTTATGAAGCTCTGTCTATTAACTTTTGCTGATAAAGATCAAATTCCCATTTGAAAGCCTGAATTGATTTTGCCCTCCACACTGTCAGGCAATATATTCCAAATCTTAACAACTCACAGCATGGAAATGTTTTCACCATGCTATTATTACCTCTGTTACTAATTATGTCACATTTGTCACAGAAATGACACGTAGTTCCTGAACCTTCCAGCAATGGACATGTTTTGACCATTTCTATGCTGTCCTGACCATTTATAATTTTGAAAGTCTCTATCAAATTTCTTCTCGATGTGCTACTCCAAAGAGAAGAGTCCCAGTTCCTCTGAAAGTTGAATGTAATTTAATTTTCTCATTACTGGAACCATTCCCATGATTTTTTTTTCTACACCATCTCTAATACCTTCAAGTCATCCCTAAAGTGTGGAGCCCAGAATTTGGATGCAGTTGAAAATAAATCTGTGTCTCATGCATTTGTAGTTTGCTTTTGTAGTTTGCTTTTGTAGTTTGATAAAGCCCAGGATGTGTATGCTTTATTCCCACTCTCCCTATCTGACTTACCATCTTTGATGATTTGGGCATTTAGACACCCAGGGAGCTTGGTCCTATAGCCGTTACTTAATTTGTCTCTCTGCATTCTTTCTACCAAAATGAGTAACTTAATACTCATTTGCGTGTCTCTAATAGCATACAAAGTTCATGATTAAAACTAAACAACTGTTGACTCTGGAAAAACTGATTTTAAATTTGTGGGTTGTCAATTTTTTCCATTAGTAGATAAAAAGTCAATTTTTTCAAAAAAGGTTATGATATTTCCACTTTTACATTAATTTGGTGTGTAGGTCTCGACACTTTTTACTGCCTGTAAAATGATATTGAATTGTGAAGGACAATTGACACTTCCAACTTTTTGGCTTGCTGTCTGTAAAGACTCTTCAATTAAGTTGGCTTCTTGTCTTGCTTGATGGCACCACTGTTGCTCGATACATGGAAATGTCCTTGATGTCATTATTCATCTTAATGCTGTAAGAGGGGAATTCCATGCTGTATAAATTGCTATAGCCAGCCTTTTTAAGTCAGTGATCATCACCAGCACTTTGCCACTGATCCCAAAGTCCAAATAAGTAACTTAACTTTCAGATATTCTCATCGATGTGGCCCACTAGTTCTGAATTTAATTATGCAGCATTAATTAGTTTCATAGAATTAGACTTTTCCAAAATGCTAGACTCCACTCTGTTCAAACAAAACTGTCTAATCTTTGAGGAGAATAGTTCTGTAACAGTATTGGACAATAAGTTCATAAAAGAAGGCAAACAAAGCCAGCACCGTTTAAGTTTTATGTTGATGAACTTGTTGAACAGTATGAGAGTTCATTTGTTCATGCATGTGATCAACCTGCATTGTTCAGTATTATTAATCTGTGAGGAAAGCAGCTGCTGTCTCTGTGGTCTCTGGACATGAAATAATAGCTAATAAGTGAGCAGAGCTTTGCACTTGCATCCGAACACTTGCTGTGACGTAATTATGCCTGACCTTGGCTTGATCTACCATTATCAAAATAAACATTATAAATACATCTGACAGTAGTGCACTGAATAACATAGGTAGGGAGTGACCTGTGTCTGGTTGCTACTGCATATTTTTAACCAAAACAAAGCTTTCCATATTCTAAGTAATTTTAGTGTATGTCCATGCGATAGAAATATAATGATTTTAAAAATTGTCCTTTGGTCATTGGTGATTAATTGTTAAAGGAAGATTATTAGTCCTAGATAAGAATACCTTTTAGCTTGAGGGTGTATGTAAATATTTGCTCTTTGAGGGAAGGGACAGTCAGCAATGAAATTTATACTTCACATTTGAAGTTAACAGTTGCGTTTTTAAAATATCTGTAACATTTTCTATGCTCGTGGTTATTATAAAGAATTTAAAAAGCCTCATTACATCGGGGCAGAGATGAGTGAAATTGATGAATGAGTCCACAATTCTGTAGCATGAATGGATCATACTCTTGAAGTTATAATAGTTTTAAAAATATTCACAAGAGAAGAGCCTGTGTTCCATGAGTTATGTCACACAGAATATGGAGAACAGAGAGATGGTTTGATTTCCTTGGCTCCCTCCATTTAAGTAAGCTTTCAGTCACACGTTTTGATGAAACCAAGCTCTTTGCACTAAGTCAGTCTTATATACTGACAAATAAAACAAATCAATATTTAGTTCAAATAAGAATCTCACTTTTAGACTAGTGCAATCTCTATTCAGGACTGTAATATTATAAAAATGTAAACTAAAGTTGAAAAATACTGGAAATCAGCACCTGAAAAGAGGCTGGATTGTTATCAGAATTGTTTTATCATGTAGCAGCACTTTTTTAATGATTATCAATGTGTTTTTATGTATCCAACAAATAAATATGGTAGTTTCACCAGAAATAAACATCAGATTCTGTGCAGAACAGTTTACCTTGTGGCTCAAGCTCCCTTTGTTCTTCCATGTTAATAGCTGTTTTATGGATATAGATTGCTTTTTTTTTTGTAACAATTTTCTTAATGTACACTGTGTAGCTGTATTTTAAGTATTCCTTTTCAAAACACTCCAATGAAAAGTATAATGTTCTCCACTAATATACATTAACCCTAGTTTATGAGTTATTCATTTTTGTACTAAATATCCTAATGGTGTCTTTAAGCAAGCCTGCTAATTTAGTACTAATTAATGTAAACATATGGTTCCAATTGTATTGTGGATTTGAGTGCATGAGAAAATTGATTGAGATTGTACAGTACAAATAAAAATGCAGTTAAGATCCGTATGCTTGGCAAAGCAAAGAGACTTGAGATAGATTGTTAAGATGGAGGCAAACACAGAACTTTGCATTTTCCCCAACTTCATGCTTCTTTTTATCAAATTCATTGCTAGTTTCCTGACCACATTATCAGCATCTTGAAAGCAATTTGCATGAGATTACTATGTTTAGGAATGTCCCACGAGAAATTTGCTATTCAACTCTGACTGGCTTGAACATTTAGCAATATTTTGTGTTTGTCAGGAATTTTCTTAGCCATTTTGGTTGTAGACAATTGAGCTCCATTTATTTAAAATTTATGACAGTAAACAAAATATGAAGACACTGTCGACAGTACATCTCTAAATGTAGATTCCTCATTACAACATGTCCTCCTCATTAGTTTGAATTATAATCAGGTTTGCTAGCCATTACACTCTACTCTCTCCAAGAAATTGGAGCAGGACTAGCCATTTTGCCCCTGAGCCTACCATTCAACAAGATCATTACTGATTTGCCCTAGTTTTAACTCCTCTTTCATGCCACAGTAGCATATTCATCAACTCCCTGATATTTCAAAAATCTATTCACTTTCTCTCTTCATATTTTAAGTGAATTTACCTCCACAACCTCCTGGTGTAGAGAATTCTAGACATTACCTACCTTCTGGGAGAATAAATTCTTTCAAAACATCTTAGTTTTAAATTAGTATTCTCTTATTCTGTAACTATGTCTGCTAGTTTGACATTCCCCCACCAATGAAAACATCTTCTCAACATCGACCTTCTCAAGACCCCTCAGAATCTTATGTTTTAATATGATCACCCTTCATTCCTCTAAACTCTAATGAATAATGGCCTAACCTGTTTAGCTGTTGATAAATCAGCCCAGTAAATCAACAGGCTCTGATGCCAGTATATCCTTTTTTAAGTATGAGGATGCAAAGTGTTCACAACTCCAGGTGTGGACTCACTAACACCAGTAATGAAATCTGCTATTTTTAAACTACAACCCTGGCAAACACAGACCAAAATTCCATTTGCCTTCTGAATTACTTGCTGTACCTACATGCTAATATTTTGTGTTTCATGCACAAAAACACCCAGATCCTTCTGTGCTGCACTTTTTTGGAATGTCTCTCCATTTAGATATTAATCTGCCTTTTGATTATTCCTATGAAAGTGAATGGCCTCACACTTTTCTACATTAAACTCCATCTGCCACGTTTTGCTTCCACACTCAATCCCTGTATCCTCTCGTCGATTCCTCATGTTTTTATCACAACATGCCCAGCCAACTAGTTTTGTATCATCATCAAATCTGGTATATATTTCACTCTGTCCCCTTCTTCATGATGATAATAATAGATGGTAAATGATTGAAGCCCTAGGATTGATCCTTGTGGTACTCCAGTGGAGTTACGTCTTTCCAACCTGAAAAAGATCCATCAATCCTGACTCTGTGTTGGCAATCTTCTCTCCATGCTAATTTATCACTTCCAATACTGTGAACTTTTATCTTGTGCAATAACCTTTTATGTGATACTTTAGTGAATGTGTTCTGAAAATACATTACATCTGTCAGTTCTCCTTTCTCAATTCTGCTTGTTATATCTTCAAAGAAGTCTTGCAACTTTGTCAAAGATGATTTCCCTTTCACAAAATCGTGTTGGCAGTTTGATTATGTTAAACTTTCTAAATGACATGCTATTTCTTCCTTAAAATAGATGTAAGCATTTTCTGGTAGATGCTGACATTGCCAGTAATGCCCAGTTCCTATGATCACATTTTGTTTTAAAAAGCTGTTTTTTTCCTGATACTGATGGTGCAGCAGTTCACAAAGTTGTCTACCTGTTTCACAACCAATTCATAAAAAATTTAAAACTCTAGCATCTGCTTACTCTTTTACAGAAATCCGTTTCCTTTCTCATCTTCCAGCTCATGCAGGCATTCTTTACCTTTCTTTCCCAAAATCAATTAACTTTAGTGTTGTGTTAATCTTTTTTGTCAAATGACAGTTTGTTCGGGACATATTTGTTGTAAGGTCTTTGTGTCTTTGCTATTCACACATTAGTTTTGCAGAGCATCATATACAGCATTTCGCTCATTGCAGGTTCAGTTTCTGATTATTTGTAGCTTGCAGAGAAAGGAAAATTTGCAAAAATTGTCAATAAATGAAAATATGCCTTAAAAATCCTAAGGTATGGAGGTACTGATGGCAAGCTGAAATTGTCTTTCCTGGACTGGAAAGTGTACTCAGGGGGGCCTTATCCACCCGTTTGGTTCCTGGAGTGTCTGCATTTGAGTTCACATCATTGTTATATTTACAGTGATTCTGAATAGATATTACAGTACTCTGAGTCACTGTACAGTATCTTTATTACGAGTAAGTGAATATATCAGTAATTATTTAGAAATGACCGAATTTAAACCAAGCTGTAAATATCCCAGAGAAGTCATAGACCCTGCAGTCCAACTCGTCCATGCCAACCAGATATCCCAACCCAATCTAGTCCTACCTGCCAGCACCCCGGCCCATATCCCTACAAACCCTTCCTATTCATATACCCATTCAGATGCCTTTTAAATGTCGCAGTTGTACAAGCCTCCACCACTTCCTCTGGCAGCTCATTCCACACACATAACACCCTTTGCAGGAAAGAGTTGTCCCTTAGGTCCCTTTTATATCTTTCTCCTCACCATAAACGTATGCCCTCTAGTTCTAGACTCCCACACCCCAGGATAAGACCTTGTCTATTTATCCTATCCATGCCCCTCATGATTTTATAAACCTCTATGAGGTCACCTCTCATCCTCTGATACTCCTGGGAAAACAGCCCCAGCTATTCAACCCCTCCCTTTAGCTCAAATCCTCCAACTCTGGCTACATCCTTGTAAATCATTTCTGAATCTTTTCAAGTTTCACAACATCCTTTCGATAGGAAGGAGACCAGAATTGCATGCAATAATCCAAAAGTGGCCTAACCAATGTCCTGTACAGCCGCAACATGACCTCCCAACTCCTGTATTCATACTCTGACCAATAAAGGAAAGAATACCAAACGCTGTCTTCACTATCCTATCTACCTGCAACTCCACTTTCAAGGAGCTATGCACTTGCACTCCAAAGCCTCTTTGTTCAGCAACACTCCGTAAGACCTTACCATTAAGTGTATAAGTCTGCTTTCCCAAAATACAGCATCTTGCATTTATCTAAATTAAATTCCATCTGCTACTCCTCAACCCATTGGCCCATCTGATCAAGATCCTGTTGTAATCTGAGGTAACCTTCTTCGCTGTCCACTACATCTCCAATTTTGGTGTCATCTGCAAACTTACTAACTATACCTCTTATGCTCACATCCAAATCATTTCTATAAATGATGAAAAGTAGTGGACCGAGCACCAATCCTTGTGGCACTCGACTGGTCACAGGCCTCCAGTCTGAAAAACAACTCTCCTCCACCACCCTCTGTCTTCTACAATGCTGAAAATGTTATAATATTTAGTAGACTGAAAGTACCACTAGTGCTACAATGTTGACAAAGGGACAGTGTTAATGAATCCACAGTTTTGTACATTAAGCAGTCTGAATGCAAAGTAAGTGCCTGTGTTTGAGATTCTGGTAGTGGTATTGCTTAACTTAAGTGGGAGGAATTCAGACTTGAATGGAGCAAATTAAGTGAATAAATATTGTACACATAGAATACCAGCACCAAAAAATCTAAGGCAGTGCTCCAATTATTAGAAGAAAGGCACTTGAATTGAGTTGGGTATGAAAAGCAGCGTGGACAGTTTAGCAGGTGCTAATCCTGATAATCATGTCGATGAAAAAGACACAGAAGACCCTCCCCTTTTCTTTCAGAGGATTTTCAGCTAGTACAGTATTGTTTGATTGTTTTAAAAACTGTTAATCTCTTTGTAATGTGAAGTTGGTGGGGCAAACAGAATCAACTGGCCATGTAGCTGCAAGAGAGTCTCAAAGGAACTTCAGAAATGCATATAAGGAGAGAATGTATCAGGTCTTTTAAGCAGACAAATTTAGAAGAAATGGCAAATAGGACTTGCAAATCCGAAGTCAGGATAGCACATGGTTTTAAAGCAGCAAAGGACAGGCTAATTATCTTAAGTATAAACCATTAATATGTCAGAAAAACCTTGAGTCCTAAAAGGAAAACATGAATTTCATCCACCAGCTTATTGGAAGGCTAACAGACATGCCTGGATAAAGGCAGCAATGCTTCTTGACTGATTTTAGGATTGTTTTCTAAATGAGGTCAGGACTTGTATGTGGAAATAGAACTTGTCTTTCAAGGTCCTATTTGTCCATGACTTTTTCGGATAACTATTCAGACTTTGAAATTTTGTTTTTACCTCAAAAATGTCCTCGGTTGTCCTCTCAATGGGCATAGAATCATTGCATCTGAAGATCTGGACCACCGGTGGGGGTGGTCTTTCAATTTCACGATCGGTCAATAAACACACCTATAAACAACTCTTCGTCAGTCACACAAACAATCGTTTATTCTTTGATACGGTTGGGTCAGTACACTCTGATCAGCCCAGAAGTATGAGTACTCCTAGACCACCAAACAAATCCGACCTCCTTACAGAGTTTGTATAGGGTTCATATACATTGTTCATAGGCAGGCATGGAGCATGATTGCTTGTAACAACCAATAAAATAGCATAAAGGCCTCATGCATTCTGATTTAGCCTGTCACAATTTCTTCTAAACACCCTGTTCTGAGAATCTTATTTGTCCTGCCTTGTGGTTAGGGTTAAACTGTTACTTTTGTATTTTATCAAATCTACATCAGTCTGTAATTTCTTGTTTCTGTCTGGTTCAGTGCAATCTAATTTAGCAATGCAGAAGCCATTTTGTGCAGCTCCTTCAGCCATTTTGTCCTACCTCCCACATGCCCCCATCCTCACATCTTCAAAGTAAAGCATCCCCATCAAGGTTACATGCGCATTTCTCAACCTCATGGAGACAAGCTCTTCAACCACAGACCTCGTAGATTGAAGAAATTCTATCTTTATATGGATAGTGATAATTAAGATTTGGAGGTGCCGGTTTTCGACGGGGGTGTACAAAATTAAAAATCACACAACACCAGCTTATAGACCAAATAAGCCTGTTGGACTATAACCTGGTATTGTATGATTATTAACAGTGATAGTTAAGTACTCACAGGATGAGGTTAGACAATCCGTTGATGAAAATATGTTTGACCTGAGGCAGTGAATGATTTCACAGGGTTTCCCACTATGAATGCTGAATTAGCCAAGATTGATGAGTTGGCAAAACAAGTTGGAAGTGAGGGATTTGAAGACCACAGATGAAATAAAAGAGTTACTTCAGCCTTATCAAGCAGAACTCCACAAAAGAATTTGTGGAACTGATTAATCAAGTGAAAGTAAAGTTTTGGACGGGGAAGATCTAAGAAGTCTCACTTTGCACTTAAGATGATAGCAAAATCATGAAGTCAGCTGAAGAATTGAGAAAAAATTAAAATTGACAGGTTGTGGTACAAACATGGAAAGAAACATGCTGCTCTTTTTTTTAAGAAGGGTAATAGGGATAATCTAGGAAATGATAGGCTGATGAGCCTTAGATCAATAGTAGGGAAATTATTGGAGAAGAACTTTAGGGACTGGATTCACTCACATTTGGAAAAGAATGGACTTATTAGGGATAGACAGATGGCTTTGTGTAGGAGGTCTTGATTGAGTATTTTGAGGAAGTGACAAAGATAACTGATGAAGTTCGGCAGAGTATGTTGTCTACATGGATTTTGCTAAAGCATTTGACGAGATCTTTCATGGTTGGCTGGTCCAAAAGTTTAAGTCACATGGGATCCACAGTGAATTGTTCAGTTGGATATAAAGTTGACTTGGTCATAGATGACAGAGGGTAGTTGTGGAAGATGTTTTCTGACCTGAAGTCTGTGATCAGTGGTGTTGTGAAAGGATCAGTGCTGAGACTTCTGATGGTTGTAATATAAAATGATTTGGATGAAAATGTTGGTAGTCTGATTACAAGATTGCAGATGAGATGAAAATTGCAGGAGTTGTGGATGGTGAGGAATATTGTCAAAGAATACAGCAGAATATAGATCAGTTGGAAAGTTGGGTGGAGAAATGACAGATGGTGTTTAATCAAAGTAAGTATGAGATGATGCATTTTGCGAGGTCAAATGCCAAGGAGAAAGTGGCAGGAGCCTTAGGAGCATTGATATACAGAGGGGTCTTGAAGTTAAGGAAGAAATTGTGGGCCCTCCAGTAGAGATATTTGTATCATCCTCAGCCAAGGGTGAGGTACCAGAAGACTGGAGGGTGACTAATGTTGTACCTTTATTTAAGCAAGGCTGTAAGGACAAGCCTGGGAACTATAGACGTGTGAGAGTGACTTCAGTAGTTGGTAAGTTGTTGGAGGGGATTCTGAGAGATAGGAATTATATGCATTTAGAATAATAAGGACACCTACATCAGGCTTCTATTCATTAACTTTAGCTCTGCCTTCAACGCTATAATCCCAATCAAACTCATTTCCAAACTTCGAGACCAAGGTCTCTGCTCCATCCTCTGCAACAGGATCCTCGACTTCCTGACCCACAGACCTCAATCAATGAAGATAGGAGCACTTCCTCCACGGCAGTCCTCAACATTGGTACCCCACAAGGATGCGTACTCTGTTCCCTACTGCACTCCCTGCATGTCATGACTGTGTGGCCAAATGTCATCTGAGCTCTGTCTACTAGTTCGTTGATGACACAACCGTTATAGGCAAGTTATCAAACAATGACGAGACAGAGTACAGGAAACAGAGTGCTTGGTGGTGTAGTGTAACGATAAAAATCTCTCCATCAAAGTCAGCAAAATGAAAGATCTGATCATCAACTTCAGGAAGCCTGGAGGAGAGCACACCCATCTCTACATCTATGGAGCTGAGGCCAAGATGGTCGGGAGTGTCAAGGTCCTCGGATGACAATCACTGACAATCTGTCCTGGGCCACCCACATTGCTAAGAATAAATGAATTTGCTAATTTACTAAATATAAGGTCATAGAGAAACTTTTAGCCAGATAGCAACTGGGAATCGTAAATTGGCCATGATTTTCCTATTCATGAAACTAGAAGTCCTTGTCCTGATTTCCATTTGATAATTGACGTTGGAACTGCAACATGTAGAGTTTGCATTCGAGTAGAGCTTCTCTCAATTGAATAGTTCAGGGGATGCATAAATAAATTGAACAAATTTACAGGCTGACATGTGAAGAGTGACGATCTGCAATGATATGAATCATTGCTTTTGGAAGAGGAGAGTAAGGTCAGATAATTGAATAAGTGGAAGGAAGATCTTAAGACCAGAAGAAAAATGAACAATTATAGGTCACGTGGCCTCTCAAGCCTACTCCATCCATTCAATAAGATTACTATTCTTCTAACTCAATTCCATCTTCCCACACTCTCCATATTCTTCATACAAACAAAATGCAAGAAAAACTCAGCAGATCTAGCAGGATCTGTGGAGAAAACAACAGAATTGCTGTGAATCCAATATGACTTGTTTTGAACTGAATGCAGCTTCCATATTCCTATATTCCATGAGCCTTCAAAGCTTTCACAGCCTCTGTTTTGAATGTACCCTGTAATCAAACATCCACAGCTCTTCTGATGGAGAATTTCAAAGTTTCATAACCCTTCCAGTGAAAGAAATTCTAGTACTCTTGATTCTCAGTGCTTACTCCTAATTCTAAAACAAAGAATTTGTGCTCGAGAGTGTAGTGCTGGAAAAGCAGGTTAGGCAGCATCTGAGGAACAGGAGAATTGACATTTTGGGCAGAAGTCCTTCATCATGTGCCAATCCATTGCACTGATAAGACTGAAGATCTGAACTTCTAGGAATTGGGCACAAAGTTAAAGCTACTCATCTCTGCAGAAGCAAGTCAAAAGTTTGCTTAGTCAGCCCAAACATGCCAGAAGAGATTAAATGTTTCACAGGCCACATTGACTGACAAATAAGAAAACAAACAGGAAGTTACAAAAATTTTTTAAAAAGAAGTATTTAAGGCAGCAGTGTAAATCAGCTGAGTCAACTGCAAAAATTTCAAAACAGAACCAGAGGGCACATCATTCCAAGTAGCCGACATTGGAGGAAAGCAACAATTTGCATATGTGCCATGAATTTAAAGAAACTTACGAAAGTGCATCCGACGAAAATAATAAGCAGTATTTCTGGTACATGGTAGATTGGGTAACTGTGTGAATAGGGCATGCAAATTTATTGTCTTTGTGTTTTTAGTATGAAAAGAAGTGGTGTTTGGATGCAAATGCAATACTGTAGTAATGTCCTTTCTGGCTTGCTTTATTTATGAGACCTATGCCATGAGGTACACTCGCATCAAGCAGCCATCTTACAATCAGCTCCATAGAGGCCTGTGAGTTCCAACCTGCTGTGTTAATTTTTGTGTTAAAATGGAAAATAGTTAGGAATATTCTTTCATTCTTTTGCAGCTTCTTTGCATTCCCTTAACTGCTGCTATCCCATCTATTTCACTCAAGCCACTCATCTACATCATGAATCGAGATTATAAGTATTAGAAGCAATAATAGTTATCCTTGCAATATCTCAGTACTTATTGTTTGCCAATCTGAAAGTGCTTTATTTATTTGTATTCTTTATTTTATATTGATGTGGAGAAAATCACCAGTCTCGGAGTTTAGAGTTGGGGTTCAACAATAGAATTTATTATATTGAACCTCCGGGGAGAGAAAGACACCAACAGCAGAGTGGTCAGCTGTGAGTCTTCTCTCAGCCCGGAGCACATGTCAAGATACTTTTATACATTTTGTGATATAATAGGTCAGTGATGATGTTATTGTCTCTGTAACATGGTTTGTTTATTGTAAACATTGCAGAATTGTTAATAGTTTTGGTGCAGTCGTTGTCAGTCCCAGCACAGCCTTTGTTGATTTCAGTGCGGTCATTGTCAGTTTGGGCGCAGATATTGTCAGTTTCAGTGTCTGCGCGGAAGTCCATTGCTATAGTAATGGATGATAATTGCTCTTCCTGAGAAGGACAATTACTGCAGCCCTGGCTATTATCACACTGTATTGAGACTGTTTCAGACTGTTAGCAATTCTATCAGAGGTATTGGTTGAATCCAGACACTTTGGCGGGCAGTATACACTACTCGTGTATTCTCTCCCCCACCCGCTTTAAACTAATCAACTAGGTTTTGAGTGCATTGTGCTGGCATTCTGGTGGCCCCAGGCAATGTCTGTTTTTGGATTAGAATGGTGCTGGGAGAGCACAGCAGGTCAGGCAGCATCCAAGGAGCAGGAAAATCAGCAAAAGCCCTTTATCAGGAATAGAGGGGAGATGACCTGGGAGTTGCAGCGAGAGAGAGACTCACTGAGATTCTTGTAGAGAGAGGAGGAAAGCTTCTTCAAGGCAGGCATTCTTGCAAGAGGATTCACTGTAGGGTTAAAATAAACTAGGTAAAAACAAGGATTGCAGATGCTTTTGCCCGAAACATTGATTTTCCTGCTCCTTGGATGCTGCCTTACCTGCTGTGCTTTTCCAGCATGACTTTTATCCAGACTCTGGTTTCCAGCATCTACAGTCCTTGTTTTTACCTAGTGTCTGTGTTTGCTCTGCTGTCTCTCTCCTTATTGTGTGTCCATGTGCCTAGTGTCACCCTGCTCTGTGCTATCTCCTACTTCACTATTCATAGGTCTTCAATCTATATTATAATATTGAGTATATTACTACTAATCCTGTCAGTATCAGTTTTTTGTATCAATCACTTCAGTGGAATGTCATTGAGTATTTTTTGAATCTTTAAATGCCCCACAAATGCTGTCCACTACTCCACACACTCAAAAAAACTAGAGACCAAGACACATTCATTTCCTACAGAGTATATTGGAACTGATAATGATGTGATAGGTAAAATTAGATCCAAATGATTGGAGATAGAAGAAAACTTTGCATTAAACAGTATGGTCTTAAAAGGAGTTTTTAAAGAGAAAGTGACATTGGAGTCTGTATGCGCATATCTTTGAAGGTGGTAGAACGAGAAAGTGGCTTAGAAAAAACATTCATTTTTATTCCTACCAGTAAGATTACAGAGTATAAAAGCAAAAACTTTATGAACAACCTTTTCTAAAATTAATTCCTGGGATGTGAGTTTGTCATTTCAGCCCTTAAGCCATTTTTAAAATCCAGTTAGATATTGACCCTGCTATTTTATTAGTCTGCTTTTTATGAGACATATTATTTAATACTTAAAACTGTACAGATAATATCCACTGTGTTCCCTCATCAAGCCTCTCTGTCATTTCACCAAACAAATGCAGTTACATTTGTCAAGCATGGTCTTCCTTTTCCACGTCAGTTGTATTGGCAATTCTTAATTAAGTCAAATCTCTCCAAGTGCTTATTACCTCTTTCCCCTGATTTATGTTGCTAAAGCATTACTCATTATTAATAGCTTAACCAGACTGTAGTTGCTAGGACTGACCTGCCATATTTTCTTGAATAATGATATCACATTTGCCATTCTCCAAACCTCTGGGACCTCCTCTATCTGAGAGTGAATTGGAAGATTATGGAAAACCCTTCTGCTATCCCAATTCCACATTCTTCAGCAAGCTGAGACACAAGCAATCTGGAACAGATGACTTCTCTAATTTAAGTATAGCCAGTCTTTCCAGTATGTCTTCACTCTCTGTTTTCACCGTGTTTTCATTTTGATCAATATTTTGTCACGTTCCTTATCCTGAAATTCATATAAATTCAAAACACTCATTCAATATTCTAGACTTAGCCTGCTCAGTAAGCATACACCAATTCTCCGTTCCTAATTAGGCACTTTCTACCTCTTTCTCATGGCAAAATGCTTTGGTATGGTAGAAGCTTTTGTTCCCCTTTTATATTGACCGTCATTTTATTTTCATCTTCTGTCCTGCCTCATTTTCTGTTTTGACTCTTCTCGCAATATATTGCATTTTACCCGGTTCTCAAGTCAGGTACGCTTTTCTCTTTGCCTTATAGGCACAGATGGAGCCATAGAGATATATAGCGCGTAAACATACCCTTCGGTCCAACTCATCATTGCTGACCAGGTGTCCTAAATAAATCTAGTCCCATTTGCCAGCATTTGGCCTATATCCTTCTGAGCCCTTCCTACTTATATATCCATCAGATGCCTTTTAAATGTTGTTATTATACCAGCCTCCACCACATCCTCTGACAGCTCATTCCGTCCATGTCTCTGTATGAAAAAATTGCCCTTTAGATCTGTTTTAAATCTTTCCCCTCTCACCTTAAACCTATGCCTGCCAGTTTTGGACTCTCCCATCTCTTAGAAAAGACCTTGTCATTTATGCTTTCCATGCCCCTCATGATGTTATAAACCTCTATAATATCACCCCTCAGCCTCCAATGGTCCAGTCTAATCAGCCCCTCCCAATAGCTCAAACTTTCCAACCCTGGCAACCTCCTTGTAAATCTTTTCTGAACCTTTTCAAGCTTCACAACATCCTTTATTCTGACCAGGGTCAAAAACCATTTTTCTATCTCTGATTAAAACCCACCCACCTAACTTTAGATGACTTCTGTACGAGAAATTCTTGAGACAAGGCCTTCCTGTTATGAATGTGTTCAGAAATCTATGAATGTGGCAGCAAAAAAAACTCCATAGAAAATACATCTCCTTTTGCAGCAGCCACCCCCTGTACCATGTTCTGAGATGGAAATGTCAGTAGCATGGGTAAACACTTTGACAGCTGCTGTGAAAGGGTAATTATCTAGGGTGGATTTGGTGTTAGGATGGCAATTGATTAAGGAGTTAAGGTGTTAGGTGAGTAAGATGCCAGTTAAGTGATGGAGCTCTTCGGATTGGTCAAGGGATAAGTGGTGTTTTGGGTCGTGTTGGGGAAGGTGAGTTGGATGAGATGTTGGTGTCATCCTGGGATGTTAGGCCAATGAGGCATGGTGGTGTTGTGTCTGAGTGGGTCAGGCCAGCGGTCAGATTTGTTGGATCTGATGGAGTAAAGGGTGAGATCAGGCTGGCAGTGTAAGTTGTTGGTCCTTGTAAGGCGAGAGTCTGGAATCATGTTGATGTAGTTGAGACGTAGTTGTCAGGGCTTGGAGTGCAAGACCTTAAGAATGGGACTGGGTGGGTTACTCTGTGGAGGGTCGGTGTGGACTTGTTGGGCCAAAGGGCCTGTTTCCACACTATAGGGAATCAAATCTAATCTAATGTAATCAAATGCATTTGTGAGGGTGTGGTGAATAATGTTGTTCAGTTTAATAATTATCCAGGAAATCGAGTAGGTTTTTAGTCTTCTAACTTTCTCTGGATAACCATTAGCTTAACTGAGTTAGAACCTATTCTGACTAAATGGACTGTTTCGGAGAGAAGCTACACACTGGTGAGTTTCCCATTGAATCATCAATTTCCTGAGCAATTCCCACAGAATCTGCTAAATCTGGGATGCTCCATGATCCCAATATGCGACTCCAGACTATGCCGCTCCAGTGACTCTTCAGCAATGGAAACGTTTGGACCACAGTTTTTATCTCCTTTATTTTCCAGGCATCCTGTTTTTGTTTCCCCTACTTTCACCATTGTTGGATACCTTCTTGACTTGAACCTGAATTACTTCTTTCTTAAAGACCACACATTATTCTATTGTAGTTCCTCAAGTCAATCTTCATTTTCAATTTTACTCTGATTTGATGCTTCTCATCACACTCTTCCAACCTTGATATTCTACTTCACAATCTACATAGTCACTTCTTGTTTCTGGCTTTCCTCCATTAATAATCTAAAACTTGTTATTTGCATGGATCAGTTGTTGTCTCTCTGCATAATCTCATCTAGAAGCTCTCTCTTGGCTTTCTTAGCTAAAAATAAGTACCCTAGAAGCCACAAATCTATGTCGTCTTTCTGTGCTTCAATGTCTTCACTGGTTCTGGACTCTTTGACTCCTTGCCTTAAGTCTATTAACTGATTATAAATGAGAGAGGTTGCAGAATGAAGAAAGCAAAGTGAGTTACAAGTTCATACAGCCACAGCAACAAGAGAGATGAGCCATTTTAAATGTTGAGCCTCATTTCAGTTTTTTAATTGAGATGTCTGTTTGTTCCATGTCAGAATCACTCATCAATACTCCTCACAGCAGGAGGCAGCAACCAGCTTGATACTAGATGGAAAGTTAAGTTTGAAAGGCAATCCCATTCGGGAGAAATCGCATCCTGGAGCATCATCTGGTTTATAAAGAATCATTAAAAGTTTTTAAAAACATAATCTTCTGGTCTTTGGCCGAAATCCTACCTAATGCCAGTTTTCCATGTTGGGTCTGATGTATGGCCTGTGGTAAAGAATGTGTCAGAATCCAAAATATGACATCAACTCCAATTTGTGATTACGTATGAAACTCCTAACTCTGCATGCCTCAAGAAACTTGGGATTAAAAATTATTATTACAGAGAAAACAATACATTGGAAGGTAAGGATACTGTCCTAATTGAATGCTTCACGGGCACAGCGGCTCAAAATCTGAGTTTTACTGTTTGATGTGTAACACCTTTCTCCTGGCAAACATGGGAAGATGCCATCATGGAAGTTCATTATTTTCTAACACTGCCAGAAAATGAATGCTGTCACAAATAATTCTACCCACTGCCAACCAGCCAGGCTGACCTAGCCCCTTTGGAATCTCTGTCTTATGTTTAGTTTAAGACTTTAGTTTCTGATCCAATGTTGTCTCCTTCACAAAGATTGATTATTTTGACATGCA
This sequence comes from Chiloscyllium plagiosum, assembly GCF_004010195.1. Taxonomy (NCBI): domain Eukaryota; kingdom Metazoa; phylum Chordata; class Chondrichthyes; order Orectolobiformes; family Hemiscylliidae; genus Chiloscyllium; species Chiloscyllium plagiosum. The sequence continues at coordinate 36,127,343 of NC_057727.1, read as the reverse complement.
TAATGTTGCTCAAATTTGTCTCTACATCCAATCACTTTCTTCTGAAATACTCTTACATATCTGTAAGGTACAACAAATCAGGCAACCCTGGGATTGAAACTGTGCCGGCTAAATTTTGAATTTAGTGGTTGAATCAAATTGAATCAAGGGTCACATGGATCATAAGAGCAGCATGATAAACAACAGAGTTGATAACTTGCCTGGAGCCACACTGTGTCAATGCAATGCCAAATCAAAATGTCCAGATGCATTTAAAAAAAAATACTGAATGAAAATTGATGCAAAAGGTGACTGGCTGTCCGACAATTCCAATTTTGAACTGTCAAATTGGAGGCGCATTCATATGTTATCTTCTGACTTCATAAAACTCTGTGTTGTCTGTCTCCAAACCTTGCTAAACTAGATAGCTAAGATGCAGAAGAGAGAAGTAATATTCAAAGTAATGGAAAGAAAAATGGTGAATGCTTAAAGTAACAAACCTTTGATCTCATTGCCATATCTCCTGAATCTTTTGTGAAAATTAAGATTTTCTTTGAGCGAATTCTACCCAAAACAAACTTTTCACCCAGACATATTAGATATGGAAATGTGTTGCTGGAAAAGCGCAGCAGGTCAGGCAGCATCTAGGGAACAGGAGAATCGACGTTTCGGGCATTAGCCCTTCCCGAAACGTCGATTCTCCTGTTCCCTAGATGCTGCCTGACCTGCGCTTTTCCAGCAACACATTTCCATCTCTGATCTCCAGCATCTGCAGACCTCACTTTCTCCACCCAGACATATTATTCCATTCTAGTTAGTATTATCAGCTGTTGATATATTTATAATGACTTTTACTTTGCCTTAAAAATACTAGTCTGTCAATATACTCCTCAACTCATGTCTCCTTTTATTTCTTAATCTTTTATTCACTATGCTTCACATTACTTCTGAAAGTACCTGTAACTGACAAAAGGAATTTCTCATCCTATTCTTGCCTGCAGTAAATAAGGTACAATTTACTGTTTTTAATTTCCTAAACCATTTTATTTATCAGGATGGAGAGAAGAAACTGAGTGCAAGCAAATTTTGCAGGATATAACTTGATTATTCATCATGTTAATCTACACTTCTCTTTTTCTCTGAAGGATCTAACTTTTCCTGGGATGCATACGATTTCCACAGATTTTTAACATTTTAAGAAAAATGTTGGTTATCTTGTTAAAGCGATAAAAATGAGTATTGTCAGCTATCAGTCATAAGATTCTTTTGTGACTTTTAGGTATGCATTGATTAGATGGTGTCACTGGTTAGAAATTGATAGTGTGAGCCTTGATTTTCATGTTTTCTAATGAAGTTTCTTGCTAGTTTCCTGTCAGACAAGAAATTAGTTCAATTAAGTTAGTCTCTTTTTGTTTCAGACCTGAGCTTTTCATTTTAATTTTTAACAGATGAAGCTGTAGATACTTATGATTTTCTGAAGGCCAATTTAATTACTGCAATACTTTACCCATTTTGAACATCTTGCAGCCAATAGGAATACAAAATGTGAAATAAAAGAAAGATCGAGAAAGATGAAGAGAGGTTTTGCAATATAGCCATGCCTGTGTATGGCTAATTAAGACCAAGACAAAGCCATAGAATGTCAAAATATATAGCCCAATTGGAGGTTGCCAGGTTTCACTGGACAGTCTCCCCACATTACAGTAGTCCTCTCTGATAGAAGCATATACCTGTGGAGATGGGATTTATTGGCCACGTAGATGAATCACTTGATCTCCTGGCAGAAGTCTGATCTGCTAACTGTCCTGCCAGCAAAGTGATGTGATACTGAGAAGAAATTGGCCTGCTACTCACCAGCCCTGCTCCCGCCTCAGCATGCTGAGTCATTCAAGAAGGTAGTTAACAGAATTGCATTACTGTGGATTTGTAGTCACGTAAAGGCCGGGTTGGGTGAGGATGGCAGACTTCAATCACTAAAGGGAGCTAATGAACCAGTTGGGTTTTTACAACAAACTGATACATTCATTGTCGCACTTACTGAGACTTCCTCTTTATTCAAGATTTATGAATTTCAATTTCCCCAGCAGCTGTGATGGGATTTAAACATATTTCTTCAAAGTCTCAGTCCAAACCTCTGAATTACTAGGCCTTTAACAGAACCAGAATGCTGTCATTCCTTTTGAAGCTAAAAGTTGAGAAAGGAATATTACAAATCTATTTTTTAATTTAGTACTGAAATCTTTTTTCACCTTCAAAAATGAAATCTTTTTTTGTTGTATGCTTTCCTAACTTGGAGAAGAATGCTGACACAATTACATCAAAATAATTGTTGAGCTACAAAAGTGTGGTGCAGATCACTTGTTGCAGTTATTTATCAGAAAAATAAAGATCACCAAATGCAGAAGAAATACAAATCTTCACTTCAGATTTGATCCAACATTTCCTGTTGTAATATCATTGAATTATCTTGCCTGTCAGCTTGTTTTCCTGATCAAAGCATATTGATATCAGCCATTAACATATAAAACAATGTTATTGCAAATGGTGATTTTCTTCTAGTATCTGATGCAGAGGCTACGCTCCCTCAATATTCTAGCTAGCCTCTCCTGAGAGACATAAAATGTGAAAGTAATCTTTGCTCTCATTTAATTGCCCAAACATTTGACCAATAATCCTAGAAATGGGAAGCCCTTCCACTTCATTTAAGTTTGGAACACTGTAATTTTAAAAATTCTGGTTATAGTTGAAATGTGCTGAGACAGCGCGCAGAGGGTGTACAATTGTGATAAATGGATTGCTCTGTATCTGTGATTTCTTTTATCTCTGAGATGCCTAGATAAAAAGTGAGTACTTGTTGAATGGTACCAGATAACATTTTTTCAAGACATGGAAACACACAATGAGATGCTCCCTTAATTGCCTTACATACTCTTTGCTACTTTCACAACAATTGCTGGAATAGCTCAGCAGATTTGGCTGCATCTGTGAAGAGAAATCAGAGTTAATATTTCAGGTCGAGTGGCCCTTCCTCAGTTAGGGTGACTTGACCAGAAGCATTAACTCTGATTTCTCTCCACAGATGCTGCCAAACCTGCTGAGCTTTTTCAGCAATTTCTATTTTTGTTTCTGATTTTGCAGAAATTGCAGTTCTTTCAGTTATTATTTTGCTACATTCAAACAGGTTTATTGAAAGCACATAGATCAGATAGGTGTGCGTGATATGGAGAAAGTAAAAATAGAGTTTGGGGGGAAATTACTTCAAATAATTCAACTTTGTGAATACACTTCTGAGTTTCATTTTGTTTTGCAGTCAGGGTTCAGCACTGTTGTGCATCTTTCCCAGATTCTACATATGCAGTTCCTTGTGGTATCTCTGAACCACAGGACTCAAATTTCAACCTCCTTGGTGTAAGAGCAAAAGGGGACACAGTAACATGACAAGGTTTGCGTTAACTGGCTCACCCTTCCAGCAACAGTAAGAAAGGAATCAATGCCATGCTAATCCTTTCATTCTACAGTATCATCTCAAGTAAATTAACTCTGCATTTTTTTCTGCTTAATACTTTCTACATATGTTTAAAATGTTGTTACTTCTCTTGACTTTATTGCTTGATTATCTAAGATGCATACATGAGAATATATATGAAACATCCATAAATGCTTTCAGTACTGTTTCTCTGGACTGCTATTTCATTGGATCATTGCAAACGTATATTCAGTTTTCTTTGTGAGCACTTCCTAGAGACAGTTCATTTCATGTTTTGATGCAATAGCGCAAGAAACAAACAACTGGGAGAAAATAATTTATTTTCTGAGGGGTGAAGTTGCAGAGAAAGCAAAAATAAGACATTTGAAATTGAAGAAATTGAATTCTGAAAACGAAATAAAAGCATTTTTTTAAGGATTTGAAACATTAGTGGCTCTTGGCTACGATCAAATGTCTCAGAAGCATTATGCAGTTTGTCAAATAAGAATAATAAGAAATAATGAAATGAAGTATTTTTTATTGCTTTAAATCACAGATCGTTTCTATAAAACTGGAATGGATATACAATGATTGGACCAAGTATTAACTTAATTCATTTTCTGAGAGAAAATATGGCAGAGATTGTCGTAGAATTTTAACTGAAAGGATTCTATTTCAATGCAGCCAGTCTGTGAAAAGATGGAGTTTTGGATTGTAACCAGCAAAATGCCATTTTGATTTGTGGAGCTGTTAGATGCATCTGAAATAGAAATGAGGCAGTGTAAATCCATTCCACTTTATTTTCTCCTCTTTGTTCATCCATGTAAGGAAGCAGCATCCACTCATTACAAACTCAGCTGAAATTTCTTCCCTTAGAATGTCAGAGTCAGCCAGAGTCATTTAGCATTGAAACAGACCTGTTGGTCCAACTCGTCTGCCTATGACCAGCCATCCCAACACAACATAGTCCCATTTCCCAGCATTTGGCCCATATCCCTCTAAACCCTTATATATATATATATATATATATATATATATACATCCAGATGCCTTTTAAATGTTATTATTGTACAGATTCCACTACTACTCTAGCAGCTCTTTCCATACATTCACCCCTCTCCGTGTGAGAATGTTACTCCTCAGGGTCTTTTAAAACCTTTTGCATCTCATCTTAATCTATGCCGTCTACTTTTGGATTCCCCACCCTAGGAAAAAAGACCTTGGCGATTCACTCTATCCCTGCCTCTCATGATTCTATAAACCTCTGTAAGGTCACCCCTCAGCCTCTGATGCTCCAGGGAAATAGCCCTATTCAGCAGCAAATTACTGCAGATGCTGGAATCTGCTGAAAACAACAAATGCTGGAGGTCACATCAGTTCAGGTACCATCCATGGAGAGAGAGTGAGCTAAAGTTTAAAATCTAGATGACTCTTCAGAGCTGACGTGAAGTATGGGGGGGCAGCATTGATGCAAACTTGTGGGGGAGGGGTGTTGTGTGTAGCAGTGGTGGGGTGTAGAGTGGTAGTAGAGATAAAATGTTGGTAGTTCGGATTAAGTGATCGGAATGTGAGAATGGCAGAACAATGGTGTGTCTAACTGCCAGATAGTCCTACTGGGTTGGGAGGAGGGTAAAAAGGGCATGCTGGTAGAAAATGTAATAAGTAAAGCTAAAAGAAGGGCTTTTGCCCGAAACGTCAATTTTCCTGCTCCTCGGATGCTGCCTGACCTGCTGTGCTTTTCCAGCACCACTCTAATGTAGACTCTGATTTCCAGCATTTGCAGTCCTCACCTTTACCAAGTTGATTTTAACCTTACTGTGAATCCTCTTGCAAGGATGCCTACCTTGAAAGAGTTCTCCTCCTCTCTCTACAAGAATCTCAGTGAGTCTCTCTCTCTCATCGCAACCCCCAGGTCATCTCCTCTGCCGTGAAGCTCTTAACTCACTTGCATCCCCTTCCTTTCTTTCAGCTTTTACTTGTCACATACTCCCATCCTCTCCCTTTCTTTTAACTTTACTTGTTACATTCTCTGACCTACCTGCCAATCTTCCTTCCCACCTATCCGCGCCAACCTCCTCTCTAACCTATCACCTTCATCCCCACTCCCGTGTCTCCACCCCGGAGGCTCCCTGCCTTCCTTCCTGATGAAGGGCTTTTGCCCGAAATGTCGATTTTCCTGCTCCTCAGATGCTGCCTGACCTGCTGTGCTTTTCCAGCACCACTCTAATGTAGACTCTGATTTCCAGCATCTGCAGTCCTCACATTTGAAGATGTTGAACTCTAATATTAAAGTCCAGAAGGTTGTAAAGTACCTAGTCTGAAGATATGTAGGGAACTGCAGGAGGTGGACGAGAGATTAAATGAGTATTTTGCATCAGGCTTTTCTTTGAAGAAGGATAATGAAGATAAAGAACTTGGGGAAATAAATAATAATGTCTTGAAAAATGTCCATGTTACAGAGGTAGAGGTGCTGGATGGCTTAAACCACATAAAGGTGGATAAATCCCCAGGACTTGATCAGGTGTACCCTAGAACTCTGTTGGAAGCTATGGAAGAAATTGCTGGATCCCTTGCTGAGATGTTTTTATTATCAATAGCCGCAGGTGAGGTGCCGGAAGACTGGAGATTGTCTAACCTGATGCCATTATTTACAAAAGGTGGGAAGGAAATACCAAGGATCAATAGACTGGTGAGCTGACATTGGTGGTGGGCAAGTTGTTGGAGGGAATCCTGAGGGACAGGATTTACATGTTTTTGGAAGGTGAGGACTGATTAGCGATTGCCAACATGGGGTTTAATTGAGATAAATATGAAATGCTGCATTTTGAAAAGGCAAATTAGAGCAGGACTTCGAGAGTTAATGGTAAGGTCCCAGAAAGTATTGCTGAACAAAGAGACCTTGGAGTGCATGTTCATAGTTCCTTGAAAGTAGAGTCGCAGGTAGATCAGATAGTGAAGAAGGTTTTTGGTATGTCTGCCTTTATTGGTCAGTGCATTGAGTTATAGGGGTTGGGAGGTCATGTTGCATTGGTTAGGCCACTATTGGAGTACTGCATGCAATTCTGGTCTCCTTGCTATAGAAAGGATGTTGTGAAACTTAAAAGGGTTCGGAAAAGATTTATAAGGATTTTGCCAGATTGGGAGGGTTTGAGCTATAGGGAGAGGCTAATAGACTGGGGTTATTTTCCCTGGAGAGTCGAAGGCTGAGGGGTGATCTTATAGAGGTCTATAAAATCATGAGAGGTATGGATAAAGTAACTAGACGAGGTCTTTTCCCCAGCCTGGGGGAGTCAAAAACAAGAGGATGTAGGTTTAAGGTGAGAGGGGAAAGGTTTAAAAGGGACCTAAGGGGCAATGTTTTCATGCAGAGGGTGGTGTGTGTATGGAATGAGCTGCTAGAGGAAGTGGTGAGGCTGGTACAATTATGACATTTTAAAAGGCATCTGGATGGGTACATGAATTGAAAGGGTTTACAGGGATATGGGCCAAATACTGCAAATGGGACTAGATTTATTTAGGATATTTGGTTGGCATGGGCGAATTGGACCGAAAGGTCTGTTTCCATGCTGTATATCTCTATGAGAAATTTGCAATGACACTTTCAACTATTCAGCATAGACATGATTGAACACATTCTCCCTTCCTTGCTGGCAAATTTTGCCCTGTGATTCACTGGAGCTTGCTGAGGACAGACAAGTGGGCATGCGAGCGGGACGTTTTCAAATCTGTAAATTAGACAGACCATTGTTCTGCCATTCTCACATTCCAATAATTTAATCTGAATGATCAACACCCTTTCAGTCCACCACACCCCAACCCCAACTGTTGCATAAATGCTTTACATCAGCTCTGATGAAAAGTCATCTGGACTCGAAGCCTCCTATATTCAGACTCTCTCTATAACTGAAACCCTCCAGTACCGGCAACATCCTCGTAAATTTTTTCTGCACCATGTTTAACTCTTGATCTGGTTTAGAAGTTAGTTTCCTGTTGTACCAATGATCTCTCCTGTTGTATAAATGCTTAATTATATTTTGCCTTGTCCTTTGGTCTTTCTTGATGGAATTCAAAATATACTCAAATTAATTTTTTATCCTCATTGAATATCCATGCGATGAAACAACACTCGTTTATCTTCAGTTCGGTGATAATCGAAGTAAGATAGCAGATTTAAATCTGAACAATGACTAGATTGTACTTGTGTCAAGCCAGAAGGGTTAAAATGAATTGCAACTGAGTGAAACGCTCTTAGCACAGACATGATTTAACACATTCTCTCTTCCTTGGTGGCAAATTTTAAATAGTTGAAAGAGTCATTGCACATTTCTCATCATAAGTAATCTGTGGCATGATTGATTTTTCCACTTCAGACTTGTCTTTTGGGTGTTACATGAAAGTAAAGGGTTCAACTGTAACCAAAGATATCTTTTGAACCAGATTCTTCTACTTAGTAAAAACCTAAACAGCTGTGGCTGCTGTAAAACAGAAGCAAAACCAGCAGTTGTTTGAAAAGCTCAAAACGTTTGGCAGCATCTGTGAAAAGAAGTCAGAGTTCACATTTCAGGTCTTCTGACCCTTCCTCAGAACTGATGGTAACAAGGAAGATGTTGGTTTATATGTAGAAGATGGAGTGGGGGTGATAGAGAGGAAATGATAGACAGGGATAGAGCTCAAAGAGAGAGAAGAAGAGTTTCACAGACAAAGAGATAACAATCTGGCTAGGAAGGTGTATAGCTGTTAATGGAGACTATAGGTAGTGTGTAATGGCAGACTATGTGACAACAAGGCCTGGTGTGTGGGATAGGGGGCTAGGACATGGGAGAGTTCAGGCCCTACCAATATTGAATTTGATATTGATTCTGGAGAGCTGCAGTGGAAAATGAGGTGTTGTCCTTCCAGTTTGTGCTGAGCTTTGCTAGAACATTGCAGCAAGCCTGAGACGGAGACGTTGCCCAGGGAGCAGGGTGGTGTGTTAAAGTGGTAGGCAACTGGATGTTCAGACCCCTTTTGCGGGCAGAATGTAGACGTTCTGCAAAGTAGCCACCCAATCTATGTTTCATTTCCCCAATGTAGAGGAGACCCCTTTGTGAGCAGTGAATGCAATAGACTAGACTGTGAGAAGTGCAGGTAAAGTGCTGCTTCATCCTGAAGGTCTGTTTGAATCTTTGGATACTGAAGAGGGAGGAGGTAAGTGGACAGGTGTTTCACATTCGGCGATTGCCGGGGAAAGTGCCATGGGGCTTTGAAGGAAGAGTGGACCAGTGTCTCCTGAGGGAACAGTCCCTACGGAAGGCAGACAAGCAGGGGAGGGGAGGGATGGTGGCATCTTGCTGGAGATGGCAGAAATGGCAGCTGATGATCATCTGGATGATGATCTTGGTGGGATGGTAGCTAAGGACAAGGTCGCTGTTGCAAGAGGGAAAATAGGGGTTGAGGGCAGAAATGCAGGAGATTGGTTGGACCAGGTTGAGGGCCCTGTTGACAGGGGTGCTGAGGAATCCTCAGTTGAGGAAGAAGGTCATTTCAGGGGACTCCTTGTTGAAGTTGGCCTTATTGGAACATATACAATGGTGATGAAGAAACTGGGAGAATGGAATGAAGTCTTTACAGGAAGCAGGATGCGGGGATATATAGTCCAGGTAGCTTTTGGAATGAGTGGGTGTATAGTGTATTAGTGACCAGTCTATCCCCAGAAATGGAAATTAAGATGTTGAGGAGGGGAAGGGAAGAGTCAGAGAGAGACCGGGTGAAAGTGAGGGCATGGTGGAAATTGGAAGCAAAATTGACTACCTTGACTCAGTCTTTTCTCTCCTCGTCCAGTTCCTGCCCACGTACATCTGTAATACTTCTAACAATTTACAGCAGCTTTGGAATTTCCAGTTTGCAGGGTCCACCCTCCTCCTCTTTACCATGCATGTGCAATCCCTTTACATGTCTATCCCCACCAGGATGGTCCTAGAACTCTCTGCTTCTTACTGGAGCAAAGGCCTCCCCCAACCACCACCATCCTCCTCCGCTTGGCCAACCTAATCATCACCCTCGGCAACTTTTCTTTAAACTGAAGATGAGAGAAGTTAAGAGGGGTGGCTGTGGCTACCCGCATGAGCCCTAGTTATGCCTGTCTCCTCATTGGGTGTGCAGAACATTCCTTGTTCCAATCCTCCTCCGGCCCCCACCCACAAGTCTTTCTCCATTATATCGATGATATCATCAGTGATGCTTCCCTCGCTCATCCAGAATAGGAAGAGTTCATCGATTTTGCTTCCAATTTCAACCCTGCCCTCACTTTCACCTGATCTATCGTGGACTCCTCCCTTTCTTTCCTTGACATCTGTTTCCACTTGTGGCCACTAATATCCGCCATAAACCCACTGACTCCCACAGCTACCTGGACTATACATCCTTGCACCCTGCTTCCTGTAAAGACACCATTCCATTCTCCCAGTTCCTCCTTCCCCATTGCATGTTTCCTTGAGGCCAAGTTCGACAAGGGACCCCCCCGAAATGCCCACTTTCTTCCTCAAACGACGATTCCCAGCACTGTTGTTGACAGGACCCTCAACCAGGTCTGACCCATCTCCCACACTTCTGCCCTCACCCCTTACCTTCCCTCCTGCAACAGTGATAGGGCTCCCCTTGTCCTTGCCTACCATCCCACCAGCATCCACAAGATCATTATCCACCATTTCTGCCACCTCAAGTGGGTTGCCACCACCAGACACATATTCCCCTCCCCTCCCTTATCTGCCTTCCACAAGACCATTCCCTCTGGAACTCCCAGGTCCACTCTTCCTTCACTCCCCACACCACCCTCACAGCCCCATGGCATGTTCCCCTGCAACACCTGCCCATTTAATCCCGCTCTCCTCAGTATCCAAGGGCCCAAACACACCTTCTCGGTGAAGCAGCACCTGCACTTCTGAGAATCGAGTCTACTGCATTTGCTACTCACAATGGGGTGACCTCTACTTCGGGAAAACAAAGTGTAAACTGGGTGACTGCTTCACAGAATATCTACATTCTCCCGCAAACAGGACCCTTGGCATCCAGTTGCCAGAGAGGTGATGATGAGTTCAAGCTGGGTGTCATCAGTACATGCAAAATATATTTTCTGATGATGTCACAGTGGAACAATATATAGATGAGAAATGGGAGAATGTGAAGAATTGATCTTTGGGGGTCCATATAGTAAACATACAGGAACAGAAAGAGACACCATTGATGGCAATCTCTAGCTATGGTTAGATGAAGAATAATGGAATGAGATAAATTAGCCCAGTAGAGCTGAACAACCATAGAGAGATAAAGGCTACAGGTAGGCTAAGAAGGCTGAAAAAGTGCAATTTACTTTTGGCTCTGGTGCTGCAATGACAGTGGTCTCGTAACAATATCCTTAGCTCTGAACCAGGAGACCTGGGTTCAAGTCCCATCTGCCCATTTGAAATTAATTAAGGGAAAATTGTCAGGACCAAAGTGTAATAGCATCTGTGAGTAGGTTGCTTATAAAATATCTACTTTCATCATATATGGTTTTGATATGAGTCTTTTTGGAACTGTGACAAAGTGGAAACCCAATTGATGGGATTCAAACATGGTGTTTCTGGAGATATGGGAACAGATTTAGAAGCTGACAACATGTCCAAGGACTTTGAAGATGAATGGGAGACTGGAAGATGGGACTAATAGGTTGCAAGAAGGGAGGCATCAAAGATTTTTTTTTTCTGGGATGGCTTGTTGATAGCAATTTTGAAGGAAAGAGAACATAACTTGAGGATACAGAACATTTAGCAATGTCAACTCATATGGCAGCCAGAAAAGGAAGTTAGGGTGGTCAGTAATTTTGTGGGAATAGGGCCAGAGGAACAGGAGGTAGATCCTACAGGCAAAATGGGCTCTGAGAGAACATAGAGAGTCGTACTGGACTCAAAACGTTAACTCTGTTTCTCTCCACAGATTCTGCCAGACCTGGTGAATTTCTCCAGTATTTTCTGTAGTTTATTGCATAATAGCATCTAGGTCCAAGTTACACTGGTGCAAATGAGATTATCTATAAAGCAGTTTACTTTTTTTTCACCAAGGCCCCCCTGTTTGTACTTCTTTTTCTTTCTTAAATCCCCACACTACCTCTTAACTATGGTAGTGCTTATATTTTACAGCAGTTTACTTTAAGCTTTGTAGTGATTAGAACCAGATGGATCTTGTTGACTATGAGATCCTCGATTGGGGCTGTTAACTAGGCCAATCGGGAAGTCCTGGCTGACCAATACAAATAGGGGAGCCCGGGTGTCTCTGGAGAAGGAGCATGAGGTGTCCACCAACACTCTTGAACTGTTCAGGGAGAGGTGGGTGCCACACGGAGTGGAGTGTATTATTTCCTCATCCAATTCTACTTTGATTTAATCCCTGCCCTCTCCTTCACTGTTTGATCACACAGCATTGCCCTTTGATGTGAAGGGCACTGCTTGTCGCAGGCCACTTGAGTGCTTCTTTTCTTCCTGGTGGTGGAAACTGAATAAAGATTTGTGCACCTTGTGTCCCTCACTGTGTCTCACAGTTTAAAAATTAAAAAAAAACAAATAGGGGAGCCCGGATGTCTCTGGAGAAGGAGCACGTGGTGTCCACCAACATTCTTGAACTGTTCAGGGAGAGGTGGGTGCCACAGGGAGTGGAGTGCATTATTTCCCCCTCCAACTCTACTTTGATTTAATCCCTGCCCTCCCCTTCACTGTTTGATCACACAGCATTTCCCTTTGATGTGAAGTGTGCTGCTTGTCACTTGGGTGTTTCTTTTCTTCTTGGTGGTGGAAACTGAATAAAGATTCGTGCACCTTGTGTCTTTCACTATGTCCCACACCTGCATGGGTGCTGGGGAAAAATAAGCACCACCGCAGTTAGGCAGTAGTGTGGGTGAAGAAGAAAGAAAAACAAAAAACCCAAGGCAAAAAAATACAAACGGGGAAGGGCATTGCTTGTCACTGGCAACTCGGGTGGTTCCTATCTTTTTGGTGGTGGAAATTGAATAAAAATTTATACACCTGTTGTCTTTCACTGTCTCTCACACCTGCACAAAATATGACGAGGAGATTTAGAATCTCGTCAGTTTAGGTGACTGACTCCGTGTGGGCTGGGCCACAGTCAGTATGTTGCGAGAGGATGTGGTGGAGGCTGGTACAATTCCAACATTTAAGAGGCATTTGGATGGGTATATGAATAGGAAGGGTTTGTATAGATTAGATTACTTACAGTGTGGAAACAGGCCCTTCGGCCCAATGAGTTCTCACCGATCCTCCAAAGAGCAACCCACCCAGACCCATTCCCCTACATTTACCCCTTCACCTAACGGTATGGGCAATTTAGCATGGCCAATTCACCAAACCTGCACATCTTTGGACTGTGGGAGGAAACCGGAACACTCGGAAGAACCCACGCAGACACGGGGAGAATGTGCAAACTCCGCACAGACAGTTGCCCGAGGCAGGGATTGAACCTGGGTTTCTGGTGCTGTGAGGCAGCAGTGCTAACCACTGAGCCACCGTGCGGGCCAGGTACTGGCAGGTGGGACTAGATTGGGTTGGGATATCTGGTCAGCATAGGCGGGTTAGACCGAAGGGTCTGTTTCCGTGCTGTACATCTCTATGACTCTATGATACTCGTTATGTTTTGAAGGAGGAGAGTGTCTTTCTTCACCGCACCCCCGGCAATGAAAACATTTTTATTGAAATCCATAATTCATTTGAAACAACTGCAGAAGAAATCACATATAACCGGATGTGGAGATAACTCAGCCTTTCAACTCACAAACTTTTTGAATTGTAAGCTTTTGAGACTTGACTAAATATGCAATGGGAAGCTGGGACAAGGCCTGATTTGGAAGGTATCAGAGAGACATCAAAGAAATTGCTAATGTGCCAAAAGCTTCACTTCAGAAGAAGGGTTTTGTTTGACATTTTAATGGGATACTGATACTTGAAGAAAGTGAGCCCTACAGATGCTGAAGATCAGAGTCTAAAGTGTGGTGCTGGAAAAGCACACCGGTCAAGCAGTATCCTAGGAACAGGCGAATCTAAGCTTTGAGCATAAGATCTTCATCAGGAATGAGGGGGTGGCCCAAGGGGGCTGAGAGATAAGTGGAAGGGGGTGGGGCTAGGGGGGAGATAGCTGAGAATGCAATGACAGATGAAATTGGGGGTGAAGGTGATAGGTCGTAGGTGGAAGGAAGATAGACAGATAGGACAAGTTGCGGTGTCGAGTTAGAAGGTTAAATCTGGGATAAGGTGGGAAGAAGGGAAATGAGGAAACTGGTGAAATCCACATTGATCCCGTATGGTTGGAGGGTCTTAAGGTAGAACACCTTGCTACTTCCACCTACTTGTGGAACGCTTCAGAGAACATCTCTGGGACACATGCACAAAACAACTCCATTGCCCCATAGCTGAACACTTTGACTCCGCCAAAGACATGCAGGTCCTGGTCCTTCTACACTGCCATACCCTTACCACCCGACACCTGGAGGAATAATGCCTCAACTTCCGCTTTGGACCCTTCAACCTCATGGGATGAATGTGGATTTTACCAGTTTCTTCTTTTCCCCTCCCCTCCACCTTATCCCAGATCCAACCTTCCAACTCAGCACCGCCCTCTTGACCTGTCCATCTTCCTTCCCACCTATCTGCTCTACCCTTCTCTCTGACCTATCGCCTTCACCCCAACTTCATCTAACTATCGCATTCTCAGCTACCTTCTCACCCCAGCCCCCACCCGCCCACCATTTATCTCTCAGCCCCCTTGGGCCACACCCTCATTCCTGATGAAGAGCGTATGCCCAAAACATTGATTCTCCTGCTCCTCGGATGCTGCCAGACCAGCTGTGCTTTTTCAGTACCACATTCTACGACTACTGATACTTGAAGCTGAGTTCTGCGGTTCCCCACCAACGAAATTAAAGATAGGAGTTTAAAAAATGCACTGCCTGACCTTCCCATTGTTTGCCCATCCACCTTAACCTTTCTCCCACTTTACAAAAGGTGTCCATGTGCCCTTGAATACATTGAGATTCTCAGATAACCAACTAATGATGACTTAAGTGCTTCATCCCACCAGCTACTACTATATTCGCAACAGGGGGTAAGCCTTTAGTAAACAGTGGCTCAGCAATTTTATCTGTGTGGAATGGTGCCAAGGAAAGGGCTAGTCCCCTCTGCCTATCAGAGTCATACCCTATCTCATGATCTTAATTCTCTTTAATCATCAGTCCTCCCATCCACAGAGTCTCAAACCAAACCATACTAACTTTCAGTTCAGCCTCTATTGGCTCCTCTGCAGAGACTGGCTATAGTCCAAGCACTCACGACAAATGTGTTCCTTGGCAACATTATGATGGCTAGATGGGCAATGCTGCAATTCAAAAATCTTTCATTTGAAGAATTTCTGTAGTAGTTCTGAGAAACGTGATAGGGAACTGCAATGGATGCCCAAATGAAGAAGACATTTTTGAGACAGGCATGAAGGATCACTGCAGTGAGTTGTGAAACCCAACCAGGGTAAACCATTTAGGAAAATGTGGATTAGCTATAACTTTGAGTCACAATACATAGGATTAGTTAGGATATACAGTTCAGAAGGATTTAATTTTGTCCAATTAGTCCATGCCAATTAGTCTTACACTCCACTTGACTATCCTTCCATCTTTCCTCATATAAATCTATCATCCTGTGTTCCCTTCTCCCTCATGTGTTTGCCTCATTTCCATTTAAATACATCTGTACTGTTCACTTGAACCACTTCCTGCAGTCACGAGTTTCACATTCTCATAAACTTTTAGGTAAAACAAGTTTTTAGTAATTTTCACATTTAGTATTTTAGCTAGTTGTGTTCCTCTTGATGAGAGGAAACAGTCTCTCTAAATCCTCTCAAACCCTTTCATAATTTCAACAGCTACACAAGATCATCCCATGGCTTTTATCTACCCAAGAGAGAAGTTAGACTTTTGGGCTGAGTTTAACCAGTTCTGGAGGCTGACAAAGCACAAAGATGTGGCCAGGAGTCCCTTATCGACATCTTCCAGATGCTGAGGGTAGTTTGTAGTGTAAAGAGGTTTAATTAAACTAAAGGTAGGTCATTATTAGCATTACTTGTTCATGTGAATTTGACATGAACAGACAGAAAAGGGAAAAAATTTACCTGGTGAGGTTAAAGTAACTGGTTGGCAATGCTGAAGCTGTGTTGCTCCATGTGCTGTGTGACTATGAAATCCCTTTGATATGGCACCAGTGGGCATAATGGAACGGTAATAGACAATGATTGACATTTCTAAATTGGAAACTGTTAAGCTGTTGAGCTATTTCTAAAATATGGTTTACAATGCACATACTGATTTTACTGGAGAGATGTTTATCCAAGCATATTCAAAATTTTAAAAAATAGTAATGTGAATAAGCAATTATGTATTTAATCTGCTGATGTTATCTGAAAAGAAGTTGATTACGACAGGCTTCGAGTTATTTGGATAATGTAATTTCCAATTAAACTTGATCTTAATCAAGGAAGAATGTTGCCTATTTATATCTAGAAATGCGATCAGTTAACTCAATACTCAATGCATTCAATGCACTCATCTATATAGACAGAGATGCATGACTTCTGCCTATTTTACATAATAAATCAATACCATTTCATTAAAAATTTAATTCCCAACATAATGCATTTTATTTATGAGATTACTGCCTGACTCTATGCATTTTAGGATGATTGCATTGCTCAAATATATGAGGTTATGAACATATAATTGTCAAAAACGCTTCATATACGTTGAACGACTTAAAATCGGTCTTGATTTTGAAAATTAAATTATAATTTTCTTCCTCCATCCCCTCTCTGAATTTATAGATTCAAATGTGTTATCAATTTATA
Organism: Chiloscyllium plagiosum; assembly: GCF_004010195.1. Classification (NCBI taxonomy): domain Eukaryota; kingdom Metazoa; phylum Chordata; class Chondrichthyes; order Orectolobiformes; family Hemiscylliidae; genus Chiloscyllium; species Chiloscyllium plagiosum. The sequence continues at coordinate 36,110,989 of NC_057727.1, read as the reverse complement.
TGCTCAGTGGCATTAAATTACTTACCACCACATGAATTGATTCCTAAATGCCAGTGTGAATCTACAGGAGACTGGCATTAAGAATTTACAATAATCTAATCCAAATTATCATTTTCATAGATGGAGGGATTACATGAAATAGATAACACTTCTGTTATAAAATCTGTATAAATAAGTTCCCAGTGTACATAATATTGTAACTGTTGCAATTGTGCTAAAAAGATGCAGCACAAAGTTTAAATAAAGAAGTTTGTATTGAGACAGTCATTTTACTAAATTAACGGAAATAGGATTGCCTAGTTTCACAACAAAATCCCAAAATATCATACTTAATGCTGTAGCTCCATGTCATTTTGGTATGTAACTGTAAAACATGCTTGTGGTTAGGATAGTTTTCTGCCACAGTCTTCCTCTCTATGCTGAATCTAGGGGCCTGTCTAATTATCAGTGTTAGACGATAGACCATATATGGATTTCATGTAGAGATGAAATAAAACAAAGTTATAAGTGTTTGTTGTCAACTTCACGATATAGTAAGCAAACCTTCATTTTGTATTAATCTATTTAGTACATTCATAACAAAACACCTAATAAAGAGTTCCAACAAATATTGGAACTCTTTATCCATTTCAAAGCTTCTATAACCACTTGTAGCTGTCCTCCGAGCTGTGAAATGGTATACACTCTACAATGATAATGGATGGTTTTGAAATCAGTCATGGAGAAGTAATCTGTTCATGGAAGTCCTCCAGCATATGACAGTAGACAGAATGAAATAACAGGTATTGATCTTTTTAACACAATAAACTATTTCTTTAAAAGCAAAGATTTAAAGGCAGGGCTTATAAATGCCTTCTCACTTTTGACAGAATATGTTGATACTTTTGACAGGTGCTTTGACAGTTGCAATTATTTGACAGTGTTTTGAATACTTTCGTGCCTACTTTAACAATTCCAAAGGATATCTTTTCACTCCCAAATATTTCCTGGAACCATATGGGGGATCTTTAGCTCTCCAGACATATAGCCTGGCTAATTCAATTGATTCACAGGTATTTAAATTCCATATTGCAATACCACCAATATCAAACTGCTGGTTTTCTGTAGGCAGCTGCCTCCAGAAAACGCATAAACACGAAATCCAACCTGACCCCAATTCCTGCCTGTAAAATTGATAGATGCTGAGATTTGGGCAGGCCTACTTATTTTCATCGTAATGGAGAGGTTCACTGCTGCAGTGAAAATCTGGGCCTTATTCTGACAACTAAGCCAAGAAAACTGAATTAGTAGTCATTTAGAGGTACCATTGTAAGAGACCACTGGAGAAAGGAGTCCAGATTAAGAATGTTAGTATGTTAAAGGCTGAAAATCTCCTTCAAAGACACCCGTACCTGGCAGAATACAAGGTGAGTATTTCAGTACTCAGCTAATATTCCAATATGAAATAGATATTTGTATTTCAATATATTTAAGCATGATAGAATTTGCTTTTGGAGGAGTTAGATGTTGACCGCATCTCTGCCTGGTAAGCTTAGGATTGTATCAATAAAATGATTAAAGTAGTGCATTTATTGATCATTTGATTTATTTATTTTAGTTTCAGGGCACTTAGAAATGCAAAATACCGATGTATAATTATATTTACATATATAGTCTATTTTTCTTGTTGATACTTACTGCAATGGCAACAGCTTGCATTTAAATAGTGCAGTCAGTGCAGAGACATTCCAAGGTGCTTCAGAGGGAGAATCAGATCAAAATGGACAATAAGCTGAAGAAGGATAGATAAAGTGATGATCAAAAGCTTGATCAGAAACATGGATTTTAAGAAGAGTATTGGAAGAGATTGAGGTTGAGTCTTTTGGGCATATTGTAGAATATGGGCCCTTGATAGATCAGGGCAGAATTGTTGGATCCAACGTGAGGGAGGAATGTATTAGAAGTCACAATTGTAAGAACAGAGTTCTGAGAGAGGTTGGAGAAGCAGGGTAAGGTTTGTAAGATGAGAGGAGGTTATAGAAACACAATATAGTAAGGCCATAAAAGGATTTAAACATGCAACTTTGAATTTGGAAATGTGAATGTTTGAAACCAATGTAGTGGACTTCAAAAACAGCAATGATGGTTAAGTGGAACTAAGTGCAGGATAGGTCATGTGCAGCAGAATTTTATATGACCTAAAGTTTACAGAACAAGAAGGATATGAGCAAAACTAAATACTTTTTTTTATTAATGATATACTTCATTCATGAAAATTCTAAATCAGTTATGTACAATCTTTACAGAGGGGAAAAAAACAAACACAGTGTAATTTTGTAGTTTCTCAGAGCTTCTCTACAGCTCCAAAAAAACAAAGACGTTTTCTATTCACGCATGTGTAGACAGTGAGGACGTCTGACAACTCAACGAACTCTCATTCTTTAGGTGAAAGATGTCAGATGGTTTCAGACTTTGGCTAGATAGACCTCAGATCTTTACCCATTGCACCTTAGCATAAACTGTCCCAAGGTTTTGTATGTCCCTCAGCATGTAACTCTGGACCTTAGAATGTGCCAGTCTACAACACTTAGTCAAGGTCAACTGTTTACACTGGAAAGTCCAATATGTTTTGGGCAGATCAAAGACTCTTTCATTGAATTGATAGTTCTCCAGGCACAATTGATTTTTTTCTCAGTGTGCATCCTGGGGAACAGCCCATAGAGCACAGAATCCTGCTTTACGGAGCTATTCAGGATGAAGCTTGACAAAAGCCAGAGCTTCTCTCTCCAGAAAAAGCATGTTCTTCAAAAAGTCATATTTTAGGAGGACCATCTCTTCACCTGTGCAGCTACTCCAAGGACATCATGTGGCAGTGTACAGAGACCGTGTATTCATAAAGGATCTGACAGGCAGTACCTTTTTCACAACCAGCCCAGGTGTCTTGGTGCTTGTTGGAAAGTTCTGATGGTAAGGCATTCTGCCAAATGACTTTGACACTCTGCTGAGGGAGCCATCTGACAGGATCCATCCTGTACTTCTCCCACAGGGTCTTGTGGACTCTATGTGCTGACCACTTTCTGATGGACTTGGGAAAAGTGGTTTCCTTGCAAATGTTTCCACAAAGGCCAGGCGATACAGAATTTTCCAACTACCCGGAATGTTCTGCAACACTGAAGCCAGGCCCATTCTTTGCAAAACTGGGATCTGGTACAATCTCAGTACATAGTGACACTTTGTATTTGCATACCGAAGGTCTATGCATAGCTTGACACAGTCACACACAAAGATGATCATCAGGATGAGGACAACATTGGGTACATTTTGTGCTCCCCCCAATCCAGAGCTTTTTACATGGTGTCCCTGTGGACACGGTCCATCTTTGATATCCAGATGAAGCAGAAAATAGCTTAGGTGACTGCTAAGTTGCAGACTCAGAAAATGAGCCAGAAATGTATCATGTGCAGCAGTGCTGACAGTACCTCACACCTGATGACCAGATTTTAATATGCAATGGAAACAGAGTGGTGCTCCCAGAAGCCGAGTTTCTGCCTCACCTTACCAATACAATCTCCCAAGTTTTAACACACATCCCAGATCTTCTAAACTGTATTTCCAGCACCCTTGAGTAATCTATCCCAACAGTGAAAGAGATAAAGGATCGGTCAACTCAGTTCTCAAAAAACATGGTGTTTCTCTTGTCTCAATTTACCTTGAATAACCAAGGCCAGTTTAAACTGGTTGTAGATGTTTGTTGATGTGGTGCCAGTCAAGCTTCTTCAGTGCTGTTGGATTTGCACTTGTCCAGGCAAATGGGTGTACACCATCCTGAAGAAGGGCTAATGTCCGAAACGCGATTCTCCTGTTCCCTAGATGCTGCCTGACCTGCTGCGCTTTTCCAGCAACACATTTCCATCTCTGTACACCATCATACACTTTGCTGTGCTTTGTAAATTCTGAACAGGCTTTTGGAAGTCAGGAGATGAATTACTTGCTGCAGTATTCCGAACTTCTGATCTGCTCTTGTGGTCTCTATAATTATATGGTGAGTTCAGTTCAGTTTTCGATCAGTGGTAACCCAGAATATTGATGGATCCATTTACAGTAACAGCATTGCATGTCAAGGGGTGGTGGTTACTTTATCTCTTATTGGGTATCGTCATTGCCTGACATTTGTGTGGTGTGCATGTTACTTGTCATTTATTACTCTAAGCTGAAAATGTGTTGCTGGAAAAGCGCAGCAGGTCAGGCAGCATCCAAGGAACAGGAGAATCTACATTTCAGGCATAAGCCCTTCTTCAGGAATGAGGAAAGTGTGTCCAGCAGGCTAAGATAAAAGGTAGGGAGGAGGGACTTGGGGGAGGGGCTTTGGAAATGCGATAGGTGGAAGGAGGTCAAGGTGATAGGTGATGGTGGGGTGGGGTGGGGGCTTACGCCCAAAACGTCGATTCTCCTGTTCCTTGGATGCTGCCTGACCTGCTGCGCTTTTCCAGCAACACATTTTCAGCTTAGAGTAATAAATGACAAGTAACATGCACACCACACAAATGTCAGGCAATGACGATACCCAATAAGAGATAAAGTAACCACCACCCCTTGATCTCCAGCATCTGCAGTCCTCACTTTCTCCTTGAACATTTATTTCTCTAAGTCTGGATATTGTCAAGGTTTTGTTGTAACCACCTACCCCCACCACCACCTCCGATTTTCGATGACTCCAATTTTGTTCGGGCTACTGGATGACACATGATCAAATGAGCCCTTGATGTTAAGAGTTGTCACTTTGACCTAAGCTCTGGAATTCAGATCTTTTGTCCATGTTTGAATCTAATGATGTCAGTATTAATTACTGTCATGAAATGACAAAGCATAGATCTGGTGTAGGTGCTAAAAGTGAATATATGTCAGTTGTAACTAAAAAACAAAAATATGGTAGTAAATTCAAAGTTTGTGAGAAGATTTGCAACATGACAAGCACCATGTGTTCGACTGGGACAACACTACTATTATAGGACAAGCCAAAGCAATGGACAGCTGGAACTGACAACCGGAAACGGCAGAGACAAACCACTATAAATGCCGGAGGAAACATCACAGAAGCGCTTCACAGGAGGCTCCCAAGCACTGAGGATGTCACCTAGACAGGGGATGAAACGTCTGCAACACAAATTCCCAGCTTGGTGAACAGAACCACAACAATGGTAGTAAATTACAGACTCTGGTTGGGATGTGTGGGAGAGGTTTCATTCCTGTTCCACCTTTGAGATTTTTAATAAATATAAGGCCATAAGACCATAAGACATAGGAGTGGAAGTAAGGCCATTACTGTCCACTCTGCCATTCAATCATGGCTGATGGGCATTTCAACTCCACTTACCCGCATTCTCCCCGTAGGCCTTAATTCCTTGTGACATCAAGAATTTATCAATTTCTGCCTTGAAGACATTTAGCGTCCCAGCCTCCACTGCACTCTGTGGCAATGAATTCCACAGGCCCACCACTCTCTGGCTGAAGAAATGTCTCCGCATTTCTGTTCTGAATTTACCCCCTCTAATTCTAAGGCTGTGTCCACGGGTCCTAGTCTCTTCGCCTAACGGAAACAATTTCCTAGCATCCACCCTTTCCAAGCCATATATTACCTTGTAAGTTTCTATTAGATCTCCCCTTAATCTTCTAAACTCCAATGAATACAATCCCAGGATCCTCAGCCGTTCCTCGTATGTTAGACCTACCATTCCAGGGATCATCCGTGTGAATCTCCGCTGGACACGCTCCAGTGCCAGTATGTCCTTCCTGAGGTGTGGGGACCAAAACTGGACACAGTACTCCAAATGGGGCCTAACCAGAGCTTTATAAAGTCTCAGTAGCACAACAGTGCTTTTATATTCCAACCCCCTTGAGATAATTGACAACATTGCATTTGCTTTCTTAATCATGGACTCAACCTGCATGTTTACCTTTAGAGAATCCTCAACTAGCACTCTGTACTTTGGTTTTACGAATTTTCTCACCGTTTAGAAGTAATCCATGCTTCTATTCTTTTTCCCAAAGTGCAAGACCTCGCATATGTCCATTGTTTCGTGATAAATCTGTTTTTCAGTCTTTGAATACACAAAATGATAGGAGATAGTTTTTCACTTAGTTGCACTTAGTTTTCAAACTGGACTTGGTAAATTAAAGGAGATATTTCCTTTCCTGGGAATGTTTATTTATGGATAGATATGATGTGCATCACTTATGTAGTGTTGCAAGAGTGCCATGCAGTGAGCTGTCATTGAAAGTGATGTTTCTTATGTTCAGTCTCAGGAAATCCTTTACATGAGGCAAAAAGAGTCACGTTTATAAGTGTACCCCACCTGCAGGGAGCTTTGCTGACTGGCTTCCATAATGTATGCATGTAAACAAGTGTAGCATGTTTGTATTTTTCCACTGGGCACAGCCACCAGACCAGGCTTCCTGCCAATAGTGGCATTCAGAAAATCAATGTTTGTATAATTGCAGATCTATTCTTTGTTTGTACAGAGATCTATATTTTTTCCATTATCCTGTTCTGAGAGAGTTATTCAAGCGAGAACCTTGTAGGATTCTTTCCTTCGGAAACAACTGCATTTTATTGCATATACCACTGAAAACTACAAGATTTAACAGATACATTTACATGAGAGTTCCTAATTTCTCCTGTAGTGAACGGATCACTTGCCCAATAAAACTTAATTTCAAGAATTTGAACAAACACAGGAGCAAAAAAATGACTAAATAGTACTAAGATGAACAGTATGTGGTAGTGGGTGAAGATGATTAAGGAATGTCCATGCAACGATCTTTCCTATGGCAGATATCAGGAAGAAACAATGACTGCAGATGCTGGGAACCAGATTCTGAATTAGTGGTGCTGGAAAAGCACAGCAGGTTTCCAGCATCTGCAGTCATTGTTTTTACCTCGTTGATTTTAACCCTACTGCGAATCCTCTTGCAAGGATGCCGATTTTACTGCTCCTCAGATTTTGCCTGAACTGCTGTGCTTTTCCAGCACCACAAATCCAGATATCATGAAGACCCCTGTGTAAGTTACTACAATTGGACTTGTCTCTCTTTTTCAATATAGTCATATTCACTGTGTCTCAGAAATCTCCCAGCATGCAGTCTCACTCCAAGAGAAGGGATGCAATGTTGTTGGGCTGGACTGTTTCGACACAAGACTGAAAGACTCAGTGAAAAAGAACAGATGGTGCATCACTCATTAATTTACTGCATCAGAACATGTGGAATCTGGTTTGCTGAAAATGTCTGCCTAAAAACCATTAGCATATTTGAACAAGATTGACATAGTCGTAATAGATTCTAATCAGGCTGGTTAGCCAAAAACTAAGAGACATGACTTTTCTTTGAGCGGTGGATTTATTGACTATACCAGTCTCCCCCTTTTATATAACCCGGCTCAATTAATCAATTAGAAGTCATCACTTGTTTCCCTTCTAATATTAACCACTACCTACATTAATAATTATCTCCCAATCAAGGGAAGGACAGAAGTCATACTTTTTTCCGCACACAATGATAAAGAAAATCAGATAAAATCAAAACTCAGCCACTTTTGATTCTTCATATCATATTAAATAGCATTCTGAAAGATTCTCGTTGGAGGATTTATCTGCTCTCTCCATCTAAAAGCCACATCTCTGAAATCTGCCATGCTGAAATAATAGATTAGTATAGGCTCAATTACATCAGTATGGAGCTTTAGCCTCTCATGACAACAAATCCTGCCGAGAGATGTGCCAATCAATCTGACTGGCCAGCAGTTTCATAGTCTTTCAGCAGTGCTAGCAGTGTAATGGCTCCTGCTAGGAGGAGAGGCAGAAAGGGGAGAGATATCTCTGAATCTTATGGTAAAGTTAGGGATTTAGTGTAGCCAAGGTTGGGAGGCCCCAACAAAGAAATGAGGGAAGATGGATGGGTGTCAAGTTATGGAAGTGGAGGGAAAAAGATGTGATATCAGTTCCCTCCTGTTCACTCGCAGCACATGAATTGAAAGCTATGTGGATGTTAACCAGTCTCTTGCCTTTTCCCCGTAGTCCATAAACTTGTGTAGAGGTGGAATGAAGCCCTTACGTGGCATTTAATTGTCCACTTAAGGGCTTCAACAAACCTTGGGGCTGGCAAGGTGCAAGAATCCTTATCCATCCTGCATGGTAGAGGGACAGCTCAAGGATCGACAGGAAGGCAACAGGATGATAGCCTGCTTTATTTTACCTGTTTCCAGCCTTCAAGTTTAACAGTGGAGGATTGTAAAATTCACGGGTTAAAGTCCTGGAAGAACATCATTTCTCAAAGCATCCAAGGAATTACATATGTCAAATTGGGTAGGCCTATTAGAATGAAAAGGTAGAATTTATAAGTAAGGTTGAATAACCCCTAATACGCTGATGCAAGGAGCACTAAGGGAGCAGTTCTCAAGTACCTGAAAATCTGTCATAACAACTAGAGAAACAAAGTGGCATGTGGTGACTTTTGCTTGTTACAATTAAAAATGCTAGTTTCAAACATTGTTTTGAGAATCAATAAGACATCATTTGAGCACTCTCTCCCTTCTCTCAAAGTAAATTAATAATTTTTCATATTGGAAGTCAGATTATTCAAACCTTAAGAATAATCATTTTGCTCACTGTAATCCAAAACTGAAAGGAGTTAGTTGCATGACAGTTGCAGTTCTCAATCCCTCATGATAAACTTCTTTATATCTATCAAGATTCCTGAAAGTGCACCTTTCTATTCTCATTTCAATAATGAAATAGAGAATATTGCGGGGGAATAAAAATATAGATCAGACTTAATTAAAGTACCTGTGTATATTCCTAGTTTTCACACAAATCTCTCTTCATAGTACAGTCATGCTATTGAGGAACAAGTCTAATGATCCTTTGTTGCATTCATTTTCTGTCAATCATGTCTTTCCTCAGGTATCAGAATCAGAATCCCTTCAGTGTGGAAATAGACCCTTCAGCCTAACAAATTCACACCGACCCTCCGAAGAGTAACCTACTCTGCTCTCCTATTACTCTACACTTCTCCTGACTAATGCACCTAACCTACACATCCCTGAACATTATGGGCAACTTAGCATGGCCAATTCACTAACCTGCACATCTTTGGAGTGTGGGAGGAAACTGGAGAACCCCGAAGAGACCCAAGCAGACACGGGGAGAATGTGCAAACTCCATACAGACAGCTGGAATCGAACCTGGATCCCTGGTGCTGTGAGGCAGCAGTGCTAACCGCTGAGCCACCGTGCCGCCCAAGGGATGGTAAGGGAACCAAAACTATATGCAGTCTACTGAAGGTTCTATGCAATTAAAACAAGAGTTCACTACTCCTATATTCAAATCATTTTGCTATCAATGCTAACGTATCATCAGCCTTCCTAATTGCTTGCTCTACCTGCATGTTAGTCTTCAGTGAGTTGGTGATGAGGATATCCAGATCCCTTTGTACATCTACAATCTTTGATCTTTTACCTTCTAAGAAATACTCTGCACATCTGTTCCTCCAGCCAAAGTGGATAGCCCTCACATTTTTTCACATTATAGTCCATCTTCCATGTACTTACCTCCTTACTAAATCTTTCCAAATTCTCTTGAATCCATTTCGCACCTTCCTCACAGTACACATTCCCAATAACCTTTGGGTCATGTGAACTTAGTAATATTACATTTGGTTCCCAAGTTGTTGTTACCATAAGACCATAAGACATAGGAGTGGAAGTAAGGCCATTCGGCACATCGAGTCCACTCCGCCATTCAATCATGGCTGATGCGCATTTCAGCTCCACTTACCAGCATTCTCCCCATAGCCCTTAATTCCTCGAGACAACAAGAATCTATCAATCTCGGCCTTCAACTGGACTTCATTGAGTTGTAGAAATGGCCTCCACTGCACTCTGCGGCAATGAATTCCACACACGCGGGCTGAAGGAATGTCTCCGCATTTCTGTTCTGAAATGACTCCCTCTAATTCTAAGGCTGTGTCCACGGGTCCTAGTCTCCACATTTAACTGTAACAATTTCCTAGTATCCACCTTTTCCAAGCCATGTATTATTTTGTATGTCTCTATTAAGTCTCCCCTTAATCTTCTAAACTCCAACGAATACAATCTCAGTATCCTCAGCCGTTCCTCATATGTTAGACCTGTCATTCCAGGGATCATCCGTGTGAATCTCCGCTGGACACGTTCCAGTGCCAGTATGTCCTTCCTGAGGTGTGGGGACCAAAACTGGACACAGTACTCCAAATGGGGCCTAACCAGAGCTTTATAAAGTCTTAGTAGTACATCTCTGTTTTTATATTCCAACCCTCTTGAGATAAGAGACAACATTGCATTCGTTTTCTTAATCACGGACTCAACCTGCATGTTTACCTTTAGAGAATCCTCGACTAGCACTCCCAGATCCCTTTGTGGTTTGGCTTTATTAATTTTCTCACCATTTAGAAAGTAGTCTATGCTTTTATTCTTTTTGCCAAAGTGCAAGACCTCGCACTTGCTCACGTTAAATTCCATCAGCCATTTCCTGGACCACTCTCCCAACCTGTCTAGATCCTTCTGTAGCCTCCCCACTTCCTCAGTACTACCTGCCTGTCCATCTAACTTCGTATCATCGGCAAACTTTGCTAGAATGCCCCCGGTTCCCTCATCCAAATCGTTAATATATAATGCGAACAGCTGTGGCCCCAGCACCGAACCCTGCGGGACACCGCTCGTCACCGGCTGCCATTCTGAAAAAGAACCTTTTATCCCAACTCTCTGCCTTCTTTTAGACAGCCAATCCTCAATCCATCCCAGCAGCTCACCTCGAACACCCTGGGCCCTCACCTTGCTCAGCAGCCTCCTGTGTGGCACCTTATCAAAGGCCTTTTGAAAGTCTAGATAGACCACATCCACTGGGTTTCCCTGGTCTAACCTACTTGTTACCTCTTCAAAAAATTCCAACAGGTTTGTCAGGCATGACCTCCCTTTACTGTGAAGACTGACGCAAAGTACTTGTTAAGTTCTCCTGCTATTTCCTTATCTCCCATTACTAGGCTTCCTGCATCAGTTTGAAGTGGCCCAATGTCTACTTTTGCCTGTCGTTTGTTTCTTATGTACTGAAAGAAACTTTTACTATTGTTTCTAATATTACTGGCTAGCCTACTTTCATATTTGATCCTCTCATTTCTTATTACACTCTTTGTTATCCTCTGTTTGCTTTTGTATCCTTCCCAATCTTCTGACTTCCCACTGTTCTTAGCCACTTTATAGGATCTCTCTTTTTCTTTAATACATTTCCTGACTTCCTTTGTCAGCCAAGGTTGTCTAATCCCTCCCCGGTTAATCTTTCTTTTCTTGGGAATGAACCTCTGTACAGTGTCCTCAATTATACCTACAAACTCCTGCCATTTTTGCTCTACTGTCTTCCTGGTTAGCCTCTGCTTCACAGTTACATACTGTGAATAGTTGGGAAGCAAGTAGAAATCCTTGTGGTTTACACAAGTTACACCTTGTCAATACAAGAATGGCTCATTTATTCTTAGTCTCTTTTTAGCGGGTTTTAAGAAGATTTGTAGCTTAGGTTAAAGTTCTGGATGTAGGTATGCTCACAGAGCAGGAAGGTTCATTTTCTGACATTTCGTCACGATACTAGGTAACATCATCAGTGAGCCTCCAGACGAAGCAATGCTCGTCTTCCTGCTTTCTATTGATATGTTTGGGTTTCCTTGAGTCGATGACGTCACTTCCTATGGTGGTGTCATTTCCTATTCTTTTTCTCAGGGTGTGGTAAATGGGATCCAAGTCAAAGTGTTTGTTGATAATGTTCCGATTGGAATGCCATGCTTCAATTTCTCATTATACCTAGTCCCTTGGATCTTTCAGTTTGAGATCTTGTATCATCTTCAGTTTCGGCAGACATAGAGTGAATATTTAGCCTATCTGTCATTTGTTTATTCCCCATCATAAATTCTCCTGACTAGGCCTCCAATGGGCGACATTTGTCTCAGCTAAATGTTTCCTTTTTATATTGTTTTGGAAGTTTTTATAGTTTTTTTTTTACATTTTTAACTACATATTTTTATCCTGTTTCTTTTATCAGATGTTTTAGTCGGTCTTCGCTGTATTCTAATACCTTCCTAATCACCAGATTTACACCCATTTCTTGCAATTTTATAAACTTTTTCTTTTAATCCTATACAATCCTTAAACTTCCTTATAATTATTTGCATTGATAATTTTTAGTCATGTGCACCAGTTAATATTGTGAAAGGTGAAATTTCCTGGGAACCACTTTTGCTCCACCGCAGCATCTCCACTGTAAGTGCGTCGGAATCCTGTATTCAGCAAGTATACGATGATGGGATAATAAATGCAGTGAGAAAATGTCAACCCAAGGTCTTTTTCAAACATTGCAGAATTCTTGAAGCCACAGTGTTGCTTTATGAACAAAGTATGTTGCGGTTAAGGAAGATTGACAACTCCACACTGTGCCTGAAATACCATTTCAGTTTGGAACAGGTTTAATCATTTCTCATATTCCACTATTCCCTTCTCACTTCAAATCCTCATTCTCTACCATCTGTCGAATTACCATGGCTTCACTCCTTTCCTTGGAATGTCTTTGCATTAATCAAAAATTGTCATTCTCTATGATGTCATCTCAACTTACTTTCTTCTGAGCTCAATGCCCTCCTGTACTCACTTAATCTCTCCCACCGTTTAAACCTTCCTATTAATATATCTATATATGTTTCCACTCAGTCCTCTAAATGATTAAGTATGCTTCCCAAAACATTGAGAGCTATCAGTTATTTCAAGAACACTTTTTAAGATTACAACTGCTTCTTTCAGAGAAAAGGTTTTACATGATATAACCAAAACTGTATCTCATCATGATTTCCTGACAACAATTTTAACCCCAGTCATTTTCACAGCCATTGATTTGGCTTTGTCATGTCATATTACCTAACTGATCTCCACATGTCAGTCTGATAAAGTAATCTTTGATCACTTCCTGGTAGTGTTTTCTGATTTCTTTTCTTCCTTACATGTCTGCCTGGGGAAAGAAATTTCCCCCAATTAATTTAGAACTATAATTATTACAGATCATGAACTGTTTTCTTCCAACTGATCTGGATCTTCTCATTAATAGTGCTCTGTTGAGTGACTTTCCTGCTGAGTTATGGGATCTGTTTAATGTTATGACAATGCTGTGCCTTTCAGAGGTGTACTTTGTCTTGGTTTCTTCTAATAGAGAGATTGAATAAGAGCAGTCTGTGGAAATGTAAACAGCTTGTGAGGCATTCGGTTCTTTTTAAGTTGGAACAATAAAAAGCAGCCTGAATGGGTGTGGCCTGCTCTCACAGAGCAGGATTTCTAGTTTTTGTTAGCTTTTTAGGTTGAGATATAGAGTTGCTGTTGGATTCTCAACAGATTGGAAGCTGCAGTATATGTCTCCTGGCTGCTGCTCTGAGTTTTTGTTTGATACTTTTTTCTCTCTCAGCTGCTGGGTTAAATGTGAGACAATCTATTTCCGCCTTTGCCTTTTTTGGCAAGGTGTATGTTTATGGGATGTTACTATATCGAAACAGGTGATTAGTAATGGTTACTGTATCTATTATTCTGTTAAGTGTTCCAATGGAGATAAATTATTCTAAGTTCTTCTTTCTTCTGTTGTATTTTCACTATAGTGTTTGAAGAAATTGTGTTTTGCTTCACATTGAGTAGTGGAGCAGTCTAATTGCATCTGGAACATGGCACTTTGCCTTTAAAATAAGAAAAGGTTAGAGTCGAGGCTACGTTCTTAAAATATTTTGAAGGCGTCTGGTCTGGTCCATAAAAATGTATTCCAGAGACCCTCCTTAATCATATATAGGAGTTAGAATATTAGGCTGACTAACTGATATCTCTTCCAGAGTCAGCACAAACTTGATGGGCTGAATAATCCAACTACGGGTTTATTCTATGAATAGAAAATTAATAAATCCAAAAATGAAACCAATCTCTGATTGAGCATTTGTACTTTACAAACAGCATGATTTGTTTTTAAGTTAATTCAGCATTTTTATACAAGCTCTTTCAAACATTCTTTAGCTTCCTTATTTAGTAAACCTCTGCAAAACCATCTTTTGCTTTAACATTCCAATGAAGAGAGTCCTGCTCCTTTATGCTTGAGAACCAAACTTCAAGAGACTGTACCTGCAATTTACTATTCGGAAGAAAATCTCTGACCAGCAGTATTTAAATTTCACTATTTTAAAAGAGAAAAAGCAATACTTGGATTCAAACAGTATCATTCAGATCTCAAAATACTTTTGATCAATGATGGATTTATTGAAATGTAGCCACTGTTATAATGCAGGAATTATACTTTTTCATTGTAACTGAGTGAAATTCCCAACCTCCACTGTCCAACCTCTACATTCAAACTGTAGAGCCCAACATATTGTGATTGTTGTTTGTGTGAATCTTTGTTTGTAAATTAACTTCAGCATTGCACAGAAGCTTTTGTACAAAAAACTTTTATATAGCCATGTTGTGAGGTATAATTGCAAAAATTAAAATATGACAGAAAATTGAAATCTGTTTTGGATTGGCAATAATATGATTGTTTGAAAATGATGATTTTCAATGAATGTTGATCCAACAATACTTTGTATTAATAACTTTTGAAGAGCAGACTAAATATTAAAGGAACAGAATATCCTCTGCAACTAATTCCATAAAGCATAGAAACCCCATAAAGTCTGGAAGGAAAGAATTTGTACTGGCATTTTTATGATAATTGCTAGTTCAATGATAATACTAACTCACCTCTCATAATTCAGTCAGCTGTTCAATTAGTGAAATGCGTAATTCATAAAACATTTGTTAGAGAGTGAATTAAAAATGCCACTCTTGCATTATTTGTCACTTAACTGAATACAAATCACAATCATTTCTGTTTTGTAGCCATCAGATGGTTCACGTTCTCAAACAAATCAGATGATTTAAAATGTTCTACCTGGAATTTAACTATCCACATGCCACAAAAGGCTTGTAATGAGTATTTATTCAACATGCTTTGTGAAACAGTTAAACTCTTTTGATCTGTATTTAACTCAATAAATAAACTTCTTTTAAGGATATTTGTGAGCTGAAATCCAACAAATATGACAGTATTTAATTTGGTTTTAATATACGCAAAACTTGTGTTAGCCAAGAGATTTGTCACAGTTTCGAGAAATGTAAATATGTGTGAATCATTAGAATACCTTATTTTCATCAGGATGTTTATGCTGCTTATTCATCTGTACTTTATGAAAGTGAAATTATTCTACTTATTATGTTGATAATTTGCTTGAAATTTATCATTTGGAACATTCTGTACCTAATACTGTTCATTGAAGTTATTTGAACATTAAATGCTGGTGTAATTGTGTCTCCAAATACTTTAGAAACAAAATTATGTTAGTGTACTAAAACTGTTTATAACTAGACCTTGCATCTAAAACTGAACCAATCATCCATTAGATATTTAAACGTTCACGATCAGAATCTTTTGCCATGCACCATAAGAGAAGTACATAAGAGAATTAACACACATTTTGGTCGAGGTCTTGAGAATTTTAAAATTTCTAGCCAGAATTCAGATTGTGATCTCTATTGAGTCTATGTTATGAACAAAAACAATTGGAGACCTTGAAATTGTACCAATGATAACATAATAGAATTACTTAACATATTCATTTAAAATTGTTTTGTCCAATGATTTTTTTGAAAGCTGCTTAACAATGATTTCAAATGGATTAATGAGTGTCCTCCAGAACAGTAAAACTGCAAACAAAATTTCAGTCTCAAGTGTTAAAATGAGATGGCATGCTTAAGTTAAATATAAATTGTGTAATTTTGATATCAAAACCTATCATTTGTCATGACGTAAGATATTCCTAGTACTGGAAGAATGTAGTTCTTATGTCATAATCTTTGTGTGAAGCTTTTTTATTTGGCTGTCAGTTGCTTCCTTGTATTTAATGCAAATAGATTGAGACATTCATTTTTAAAAGTATTCATTTTATTGCTGCCAAACTTATTTTTGGTATTAGAAAGTAAAATGATCAGAGACTTCTTAAGACTAAGAACAAAAATTGAAGGACCAGGATTTAATAGCGATGCAGTGGATTCTGATTCTGATTCCAAAAGTTGGAGGCAACCTTGCAACTACTAGCCATTGAAGCCATGACTGAATTTTACATTGATCATGCAATTAATTTGCTGCAGACTGATAATTGAATTTGAAACTAGATAGCAAAGCAAAGAACCAAAAGCAGTTTTACTGAATCTCATATTCATTTACACCGTGCAATATTACATCTGTCTGCCTGTTCCACAATAGCACCCAGTGTCCGAGAAGTCACTCTTTTTAAGTACATTTTAAACCAACCTTTTCAGACCTGTTATGATGTCTCTCAAGTCAGTTGTAACTTCTGGTATCTCTTTCCCAGAGGTAGGGACACAGCCACTGTGCCACAATTTACATCCTCTTGAATGAATGTTGACTTAAAAAGGTGGCACTCTGACACAGTCAATCAATGATGGTTGGTCAATGAGTCTTGAGGGTGGTGGGGACTTTCTACAGGGTTGGCTGTCACTGCTGGTTGCGCTTCATGATCCACTTCTTTTCTGTTTGTCCATAAGAGGTTTTTATCTCTATACTTAATTGACATGGATAAGAAGAGCTGCCTTCTTGAAGCAATGCAATTCTTGTGGTAAATGAACAACCATTGTGCAGTTCAGAAAGGAGTTTAACCCAACAACAGCGAAGGAATGGAGATATAGTTCGAGGTCAAGATGATGTGAAGCTTGGAGGGGTACTTGCAACTGGTGGTGTTCTCAAATATTGTTACCCTTGCCTTTCGCTTTGGTAGAGGCTGCAGGTTTGGAAAATGATGTTGAAGGAGGCTTGGTAGACCCTGCTCTTCCTGTGCATCAACAGTCAATTGGGTGAATGTTGAAGGTGGTGGATGGGGTGCCAATCAAAGGGGCTACTTTGTCCTGGATTACATCAGGTTTCTTGAGATTTTTTAGAGCTGCACACATCTGTGTTAGTGGAGAGTATTCCATTACACACCTGTCTTGCGTATTTGGTGATGATAGGTGTTGGGGAGATTGGCACTAACTTGGTCAGAGCAGGCTTCCCAGCCTCTAACATGTTCTTGTAATTACAGTATTTATATGGTCGGTCCATTTCTGGATTTTCAGAAGACTTTGATAAAATCCACCACAGGAGTTTGGTTAGCAAAATAAAGGCACTTCCGTTAAGAATTACTGTACTGGCACGGATTAAGCATTAACAGACCAAAGATGTAGAATGAGAATAAATGGGTCATTCAAGTTGGCAAACTAATTAGTTTGTTATCACAAGAATCAATACTTGGAGACCTCTCCGCCCCCATCCCCTCTCCGGCCTATCACCCTCACCCTCACCTCCTTCCACCTATCGTATTCCCAGTGTCCCTCCCCCAAACTCCCCCCCACTTGGCACACCAGCCTCATTCCTGAAGAAGGGCTTATGCCTGAAACATCGATTCTCCTGCTCCTCGGATACTGCCTGGCCTGCTGCGCTTTTCAAGCACCACACTTTTCAACTCAATACTTGGAGACCCAACTGTTAACAAATGGTGTCAATGATTTGGATGTGGGGACCACATTTGAAGATGTTTCAAAACTAAGCATTATGAAGAAGTCGTAAAGTGGTTTGAGGAAGATTTGAGGCCCTTCAGATAGATTCAAGCATCACAATGTCCACTTCACCAGACTAGGAAATGGTGATGAGGACAATAGACTCTGGGTCTCCTGCATTTCCTCTGTGTCCTGAGGGGACCTGTAGTGATGCATACTTCATGTGGAGGCAGTATGAAAACCACTGCAGGTTACTGCTGGTCTTGGTTTTGGTGGCACATTGTTCCTCCTCAATATTTCTGCACCTCTATAGCATTGCAGCCAAAGCAATGATAATCCCTGCTTTGGCTGTATCCATTGATCACAGTTCTAATGAAACTGTATATGGAATAAAAGAAACCAAATTAATGTGAGCAGTCAGCATTTGTATCACACACAAATGACAGTTTAACATAGTCTTCCATACAGTGGGAGATAGCACATTTAACAAGTAGGGTCGTGGAATGGCTCTACATATCCCTTTGACATAGGATGTATGCAGCACAAGCATCATGCAAGTACATGCAAGTGTGGCAGGATTGCGGAAACCTTTTCCGACCATCCTCACCCAACACATCACCTGAGAAATGTAACATTACGTATAAGAGCATGTTGTTGAGTACTTACAGTTGAATATGTGGAAGTTCGCTTCTCAAGGAGCCCTAGGTCTTCTCCTAGATTGGTTCCTACCTACTCCTTTGTTTGTCCAACTGTTTTTCTCTCTCTTTGGCTGCTATCTCCACCTATCGTTGACTCTTCCCTCTCCCCACCCTATGTTCTGCATAAAAGCCATCCATTTCCTAGCTACCATCAGTTCTGAAGAAGGGTCCTGGATCCTAAACAGTAACTCTGATGTCTCTCCACCAGTGCTCCCAGGCCTGCTGAGATTTTCCAGCAATCTTTGTTTTTGTTTCAGATTTCCTTCGTTTCTCATTTTTTTGAAGACAGCAGTTTTTTTTTGTCTAGGAGCTCTTAGATTGCGTTTGTGAATTGTGGTCTGCAAGTGATGCTTTTAAGGTCATCTTTGGTTATTTTCACTTTATAGATGAAGAATATGGTCAATCTGTAATAACCAAAGATGTGACATGTGACATGGTTGGATACGGCATGTGTTTCATAGCATGGTACTATGGTTATAAATGTTTTCAACCACTGTTATCTAAATGTGTGATTAATGCAGCCTGGAAGGGCTTTGTGGCCCTCATAAGTTGAGTCCACATGTTCAGACAAAAATAAAACTACTTATCTTGCCTACTCCATGTTTTATCACAGCCATTTCTCATTTCTGTTGTGCATTTGAGATTTAAATGATTATGGAAAGCACAGAAATCATGCTTAGCAGAATGACTTGCAGTCTTAGCCAATTAATCAGAGGCACCGACCCCTTGCCCCCAACCTTGTTGTACATTTTCTCAATGCACTCCTGTCAATCCCATCAATATGAGCTTGTACATGTTCTGCTCCCAACTCTTTCATTTAAGTCTCCATCTCCCAAAGATTATCCCAGTTCCTGGCCCCACAGTTTGATCCTGACAACCAATGTGCTGTATTTTCTCTTCAAGGTGGTTGTGACCATCAATGACATCTCCACCATGATAACCCATCTCCTCCAATGCTTTAATGTCTTCCACCCATATTTATTGAGTTGTTTCCCTTCACTATTATTGATCCTCTGTATCTGAGCAAGCTTGGACAGACTTCCCAAACAAATGAGTGATCGGATGCCTGACTGTAGATCTGCAACTGACTTGGTGGAAAGCTCTGTACTGATTGCACTGAATCTTCAGGACTGACCTTAGCCCATTCTCTGGCCAGTAAGGATGCAGAAACCTTGACCCTGATCACCCCAAATCAATGACTGACTATGTATAAGCCCCTAGACTGAGATCCAATTCTGACCATATCTGACTTTGGCAGGAACCCCTGATTGATGAGATCTACTTTTACTTGACTGAGGATTACTACCCTTAGAATTTGAAGATGGCCATTTGGCTGAAGCAGAAGACAGTGTGTTTCCTGCATCTGCTGCTGACACCTGTTGCAGTTGTGACATTAATATAACAATATACCTATCCCCTTGGACTGATCTCTGCTGATGACCAAGTCAAACTGCCTGGCTTTGTATCTGTGCTAAAGGCAAGGCCTCACAAAAATGTTGTGAGCCTCTAAGTTCTGAATAAGGCAACAAAGCTCAAAAGGGCAAGCCAGGGCAGAGATGCTGAGGCACCAAAGTAGGTGCAGAGTGAGTGAGCTCTAAGAAAGCAAATGAAAACACTTGGGATGGACCTTGCTCTGATTCATGAGATGGGAGCCTGACCCTGTGTCCAATGTGGCCTGGCAACAGCATTACAGTGCAAGGTATAGAAGCATATCAGGCCCTTTGACCCAAGAATTCTGCTTTTAAATGAGCTGTGGTTGTTCTATTAGTCCTTAACTCAGGTTTCCTGCCTCATTTCTATAGCACTTGATTTCCTAAATGATTATAAATCAGTCTATCTCAACCTTGAACATTAACTAGCAACTGGCCTGAACAGCAAAAGAATTCAACAGATCTGCTCCCACCTGAGAGAAGAAATTCTCTGTCTTAAATGGGTGAATTGAAATGGGGAACCATATTCTAAATGAGTTGAAGATGTGCCATAATGATGTGGTAAGGTCTGATGGATGTGTGATGTCAACCTCTGTGGATGGGGACGTGTTGTATAGTTGATTTCTACATAGAACATATACTTTGATGTTGGGGACTGCTGTCCAAGAGGGAGGCATTTTTCTGTTCTTGCCATATTTTCAAAACTGAATCTCCATTGCCCATATCAATCAGAAGCTGGGAAAATTCAATCTTGTGCTGTATCTTTCTGAAGTTGCCAGGTTAGTTTGATAGAGCATTCCTGGCTTATTCAAATCTGTTGCAGTTGCCAAGAAAATATCAAGGTGAAATAAGTATAACACAATAACATTCAAACAAGAATCAAGAATTTCTAAAACCTTTGGCAATTGCATTCCAAACCCAACATCCAAAATAATGCTTCATTTTCCCACCATTAGATCCTAAATCATATCTGCATCCAAATACAATGGCACTGTTGCTTCATAGGGGTTAAGTACATATATCCACAAACAATATGTAATCTGTAAAGCAGCACATACTCTTGTTATTCTATAGTGACCTGAGAAAACAGGTGAATTCTTTGGCAATAGTAATATTGTATGAATGTTGTACAAGATCACCGTATAATTTCTGATCAGCCCGCACCCTTCTGCTACTACTCTCTGACTCCTGTTGCCCAGCTAGTTCTCTATCCATCCAGCTAGTAGACCCTAGCACCCACGTGATTTCACTTTCTCCATTAGCCTACAATGGGGAATCTTATCAAATGCCTTACTGAAGTCCATGTGTATGATATCTACAGCCTCATCAATCAACTTTATCACTTCCTCAAAGAATTCTATTCAGTTGGTAAGACATGAACTGGGAGAAGTAAAGAAAAGTTGATGTTATTGTGTCAACTATTATCTGTAAGTACTCTTTACATAAAAGGACTGTTTTGCTCTATGTAGAAGTTGAACTTTATATACTACAATATTGATATTAAGTAACATTTCAAACTTTAAATGTTAAAATTTTCAAGATACATACAGTTCTGACTGTTCCCACTTATAGTTGTCACAATATTTTCATAAATGTGATTTCTCTAATTCTGCAAATGCTAATTATTGTTGTTTTATTAAGTTGAGTAAAAATCTTACTGGGGCCAGGTATAATGAATGCCAAGGTTGAGGTCTGGAGTCACAGTGAAGGTTGGTTTGATAATGGGTATGGATATTGGGAGACTGGCTGATTTACAGAAAAATAGAAATTAAAGTTAAAGCTCGGAGTGCAGTACAGTGGGCCTAAGAGATGAGGTGGAGTGGCTGCATGGGTTTGTTCTTGTCAAGGTTTGTAAAACTCAAAGGAACCCACTTATGCATATTGTGAATTCAATAGCACGTGAAGAAATGATGCACAAAGATGAAGTACTGATTTTAAAAAAGAAATTGGATAAATACTTGAAGGGGAAGTAATTACATAACCATGAAGAGAAAGCAAGGAAGAAAGATGAATTGGATAGCGACTTAAAGAAGCTGTCACCGGTCTGGTGAGCCAAATGGCATCCACTGCTTTAAGATTTTTGAAAAGTAAATACAGGCTGTGTCAAACTCGTATTTGAGAATACCTCAAACGACTTTTCAGTCAGTCCTAAGTATACTTGCCTGTTGCAGAGGTAGAATATAAATTTGTATTTAAGTGTAATCTCAGCCTGGGTCAAAACCAAGCACCTCTTCTGTAGGAACATAAAACTGCCAAGCAAACTACTGCTCTTTCACAAATCTGAGAAAAGATACACAATTACAGTGCTAAAGGCTTTGAAACCAATCTTGTCTCTTGCCTATTCGCTGTACCAATATTGTGGCACAGGATGTTTAAAATAGTTGAGAGAAAGAAATAAGAAGGAATTAAATATCTTAACCAGAATAAAATACTGATTTTTTTAACTGTCTTTTCTAAGTAAGCACCATAGGGCATACTTAAACAATATAGTGCAGTTTGAGAAAATACACATTTAAGTAGTAATCAAGCAATATCACTTTATTTTGAATAATTTAATTGCACAGTCATGAGGTAAATGAGAAATATCTGTGAAACTGGTGAATTGATGTTTGAGTTTGTTTTCTGTATGCATTGTAAAGTGCCTTTTAGACAAAAGCTGTGGTTGTATTATTGGATCCTGCAAGTGTTGTGCCCTTTGGAAGCAAGCCACCCGTATTATTGTAAGTAGCTTGCAATGTATTTTTCTTTAATTTCTCAATGATATCTTTCAGTATCCTATGTGTAGTTTCTGGTGACTACTTTACCTTCTTTGGCAAGCTTTTTCTGGATCTCCCACTGCTGATAGAATTGTAGACATGCAACAGGGCATCAAACTTCTACCTGAATGTTGTTGGTGGTTTAAATGATAAATTTTCTCAACTTGCTGGATCTTTTCCTGGAACAATGGAAGGCTTGTGTGCATGCATCTATTTCAAAAACATTTGCTCCCTGCCATTAGTTAATCTCTCGCAGTTTGACCAGCTGCGCTGTGATGTCGCCAACTTGCATAATACAACTTAACTTGGATAGCCAGTCTGAATTTTTGGAAATGGTACTGCTTTAAATGGATTTATTGTCTTTGGCATGAATTTTGTAGTTTGATCTTTAGTATGATTTATCTGAGGTTTAAACAAAATTGCTTGCTGCTATAAATGTATGAAGAAAACATTGGCTAATGTGCTGCAATGTTTTCATGAACCAAGTGCATGTGTAGTAGTAACAGAGACTTGTAAGATTTCATCTCCTGACTTAAAAAAACAATGCTGAAGCTGTGAGCATAATTTGATTTTAAAGTTATTCATAATGTGCATATAAAAAGAAACATTGTATTTGAGAATATTTAAAAGGTTAGAATTTGGTGTGGCATAAGTTGTGATTTAGAGTTTAATTATCAATTCAAAAAGATTGATGCTTTCCTTTGTTTTCATAGAATAAATAGGATTAGTTGAGTTACAAGTCTTCAAAGGGAAACTCAAAACTCAAAATTAGCTACAGAACTTTGTAAATCAAACTACTAACTGAAAATTTCTAAATGTACATGTACTTGATTTTTTTTATTGGTACTTTTATACAAAGAAATTTTAGTTTTGCTTTGATGGAAGAATAACTGTACAGGTGGATAATAAGCCCATTAAACACAATGGGTGGAAATTTCAGACTTTGGTGGGGTATGGTAAGATGAGTGGTAGAACTTGGAAAGATGTTCGGCAATGCTCTTATTGACATTAAGATCAGCTCACCACGTCTTGTATACTTTGCCCAAATAGTTTGGCAGATTCTTGTTAGTCGACGAAGAGTTCCCAGCTGATGATCATCATTGCTTTTAAACACCTTGTTGACAGTTCAATTTATCATGGGTTGCAAAGTCGTCATTAGGAAAACCTGACATGGAAACCAAAACGGGATCTTGGTGGCTTCAACATGACTGTTGCACCAAAAGATTTCCATGGACATCAGGCACCAATATCTCGCGCATACAGCATAATCACCAGCCACGTGTACCCCACATTCATGAACATTGGCATCTGATGTGCCAGCCTCTATGAAACCTCATGGCACGTCTCTGATCTACCTACAGGTTGCTTCAGTACTTCAGTGCTGCACCAGCAATTATCATTATGTTACTACAGCAAGAACATTTTGCTCTAAGGGACATGCATATATTTCATGAACTGGACCAGGCTGCTTCTGTGGGCTATTTAATAAGTATCATAGCAGTCACTGAGTCTGAGCCTATCTGAATATTTACAGTATCCCTGTTTTGCATTGTCTTCTCATTTTGAGCATTGCCCCCTTAGACATAGATACATAGTTTATAATACTGTTGAACTGCCATCCTGTTTAGACCAGATGCAATGCCAGAAAGTTTGCCACAGTTAATGTTTTGAGTCTTATCCTTCAGAACCGAAGAAGAGTCATACTGGATCAAAACATTAACTTTGTTTCTCTCTCCACAGCTTGTACCAAGCCTGCTCAGTTTCTCCAGCATTTAAAGTTTTATTTTGGATTTCCAACATCTGCAGTTTTTTTCGTTATTTTAGTTTGCCATGATTGCCAGAAGCTTTGTTCCAGTTAGTGGAATATAGGAACAAGAATAGGCTATATAGCCCCTTGGTTTCAGCATTCAACGGGATACCTGCCTTTAGCCCATATCCCTTCATAGCTTAAAATGTATCTTTCTCAGATTTAATATTATCAACTGATCCTGTATCCAGTGCTGTCTGTGGAAGAATGTTCCAAACATCCACCACCCTTTGTGCCCAGAGGATGTTGTGAAGGATTCAGAAAATATTTACAAGGATGTCACCAGGGTTGGAGGGTTTGAGCTATAGGATGAGGCTGAATAGGCTGTGGCTGTTTTCCTTGGAGGGTCAGAGGCTCAGGGCTGACCTCATAGAGGTTTATAAAATCATGAGAGGCATGGATAGGATAAATAGACAAAGTCTTTTCCCTGTGGTGGGGGAGTCCAGAATTGAAGGGTTTAGGGTGAGACGGGAAAGATATAAAAGGGACCTAAGGGGCAAATCTTTCACTCAGAGCGTAGTATGTGAATGGAAGAAGCTGCCAGAGGAAGTTGTGGAGGCTGGTGCAATTGCAACATTTAAAAGGCATCTGGATGGGTATATGAATAGGAAGGGTTTGGAGGGATATGGACCAGGTGCTGTCAAATAGGACTAGATTGGGTTGGAATAATGAGTCGGCATGGACGAGTTGGACCGAAGGGTCTGCTTCCGTCCTGTACATCTCTATGACTCTAAGTGCTTCCTAACATTCCTTCTGAACGGTCTGGCTTAATTCTCAGACTATGCCCCCTTGTTATAGAACCCCATCCGTTGGAAGTAGTTTATCTTGATCTTTTTTTGTAAATACCTTGAAGACTTCGACCCCCTTAACTTGATAAATTCTGGAGAAAACAGACCTAATTTGTATAATTGCTCCTCACAACTTCACCCCTGAATTCAAGGTACTATTCTTATAAACCCAAGGTATCGTGCCCAGTCAGTACTCCAAGTGGGATCTAACCAGGGTTTTATGCACTGCAGCATAACTTCTGCATCTTTGTATTCCAGCCCTCTGGGGCAGCATTCCATTTGCTTTCTTGTTTATTTTCTTCATCTGTTCATGACATTTCAAGTCAACAGGGCTTGACTTCACTCAGGGGATCCTGCCACAATAAGTCAAGGACAGCCTTTGGTACCAGTGTAGGCCCTGCATGGGGTGATCAGAGTCAGGATTCATTGCTTATTAAGGGTGAGAATTGGATATAGTCGACTTTCAGTGAGCCATAAGCATACCATCCTACAGGTTTGATTTAACAGTAAACCAGAATTTTCTTGCACAAAATAAATGAAGATAAAGTTGAACAAACCATGCTAATACTTATATAAAATACTTACACTAAGATAACCTATTTTCTCACTGCTCTGAACTAACTCCTTTTCCAGGATAAACTGTTCTTATGGTCGACCCTCACCAGCTCTAGTGTTAACCATAAATTTTCAAATCCATTTTCTTCTCAAGCAAAAATAAATTTTTGATTCTTCTAAACTAAACACAAACTAATGCCTTTCATTATTTGCTGTTTCTCATTATAAATTCTCAGAACTTAAAAATAATTCCTATTGTCACTCCAGAAGGGCTCCACTCACCTCTTCACCAACATATGATTTATGCCATTGGTTTAACAATCAGACTCAAAGATAAATGATATGAAAATATTATAAATCACATAGCTTACATGATAACAAAATGAGTGCTGCAGTGAAAAGATTGTAATTGACTACTTCCATTGATTTTGAACATTCTCAGCTTAAGGCTAGATGCATGTAGATGTAAATGAGCTATTATGATCCCAGGTCATGTTACTGCTGGACAAGGCTGATCCAGAATGAAACCTTGCTTGATAAATCATATGTTTCCATTTTATTTTCATTAATGTGACAGTCAATCACTGAAACATAGTCTCATGAGGCTGCAGAGTTTCTTTAACAACAGGGCAGAATTTTATTACACAAAAGGTGAAAACAAAGGAAAATAATACAAATTAAATGAAATAATTGTAAAGAGGCCAATATACCATCACCAAGTCAGTGTTTATTTACTTGTGCCCAGTACACTGATGTGGCCAGCCAGCTCCGAGTCAGCCCCTGAATTAAGGAGATTCAGAATCCCTAGTTTACATCTGTTAGCCAGGTCTCCCGGATTGACCCAGCTTAACACCTCCAATCAAGGACCTCGTGGTCAATGAGATCCACCAGGTTCCAATCACTACACTAAACTATCCAAATATAGAACATGGTTAGAAAGATTTTAAAACAGGAAAATAAAATATGAACCTGTTGCCAGATATCATCCGTTACAAAGACACAAATCCAGAGAGATTGTCTTTCCCTATCAAATCAATAACTCTCAATTAATCAATCTTCCCAGATTTCTGCCCTCTGCACTGTGGTATCTTCTTATATGAATACACACAAAGTTGAAACCTTTATAATTTTTTCAGCTTTTAATAACTTGCAGATTTCTAAACGCACACTCCTAGTTTGGAAATTTCACAAACTAAACTTTTTTGCTGAAGTAGCTGTTTTTTCCCTGACCTGTTTTGAATTCTTTTCTAGGAACGAAAAAAACTGCTTATGACCATTATCACATCTACCCCAAACAGTCATAAGTACTTTCAGTCATTAGGTTTTCTAAATCATTGATTATTCTGGATTGAAAACAAGCTAATGTTTGCTCTCGTTGTTGTGAAATGTCACAGTCCAAACAAGTTTTGATTAACTCCTCCAGGATTTTGCAGTTACCTGTTCTCTGACACACACTGGATTAGGTCACTGATCCAGCAGGACCATCTATTTTTTTAATAACATGCATTCACAAAAGTAAGCATGTCATGAAACATAAAATATGTAATTATTTTAAAATCTGAACTCTAAAAATGAAAATTTATTCATACAAATTTTACAGCTTTCTTCACAGAGTCCACAACTTAATTTATTTTAGTTCTTTAAAGAATGACTCTTGAATAAGTTAATCTTTTTACTCATTTAGTTGTGCTTCGGTTTGAGGGATTATTGGCTGCTTTCCATCCCGACTTTCAAAAAAATGTTAGGCTTATTTATTCACTCATTTCTTTTCCAGCTTTTCTTTTTAGTTTTGTTCATGGGCTGGTAAGTTCAGCATTCATTGCCAACCCTTAATTTCTCTTGAGAAAATAGTGTTAAGCCACCTTCTGGAACTATTACAATTTGCTTGATGAAGGTTTACCCAGATTGCTGATAAGTAGAGTTGTAGGATTTTAACCCAGCAATGCTGAAGGGACAGCAATATATTTCTAAATTGGGGTGATATGAAACTTGAAAGGGAACTTGCAGGTGGTGGCATTCTTATGCATCAGTTGCTGATGTCCTTCTAGATGGGGGATGTCTGGGTTTACTGCAGTTGTGATTATGAAGTAAACACAGTCGCCACATGTGCAGTGTTGAAGGGAGCAAATTTGTGAAATGGTGAATGGGATGCTGATCAAGCAGGCTGCTCTCTGGAATGGTGTTGAGCTTCTTGACTGATGTTGGAGCTGCATTTATCTAGGTCGAGAGGGATTCTTCCATTCCATCTGACCTGTGCATTGTAGGTTGTGAACAAACTTTGGGGAATTAATTGAGAGATGAGCACTTCTACAAAATACCCATTCTTGCACCTGTTTATAATAGCCAACAAATAAAGGGCAGGAATAGTGAACTAATATTTTGTAACATCATCACTGTAGAAGGCAAAAAGGTCCCAAGAATGCTTAAAAAATCAAGAAAATCAGCTAGAGGAAATTGAAACAGTCATAATCACCAGGGGAAAGCTCCTGGGAAAACTATGAGAAATAAAGAATGGCAGGTCCCCTGATTTGATGATCTATATCATAGCATCTTCCAAAGGTTGCTGCAGCAATAGTAGATGCATTGTTTGTGATCTTTCAAAATTCCCCAGGTTCCAGAAGAGTTTCAGTGAATTGGGAAATTTGCAAATGTGACACCCCTAATCATGAAAAAAAGAGAGAAAGAAGGCAGAAATCATACATCACGTACCTTAACATCTGTCATAAGCAAAGTACTGGAATCCACTATTAAGGAGGCAGAATCATTGTGGTTTTGTGAAATGGAAATCATGCTGACTAATTTATTTAAGCTATTTGTGGAAGTAACATGTAGTGTGAGTAAAGACAAACCTTTAGCTGTGGTGTACTTGATTTTCCAAGAGATATTTAATAAGATGCCACATCAAAGGTTCCTTCACAAAATAAGAGCTCATAGTAAACGGTAACATACTAGCATGGAAAGTGGATTAATTGGATAACAGGAAGCAGAAAGTAGAGATAAAAGCATCATTTTGAATTAACAAACTCCAAGTAGTGGAATGCAATGGGGATAGTGCTGGTGTCTCAAACATTTACAATCTTCCTCCTTCATAATGTTTTTGGTGAAGGGACTGGAGCATGCATCACAAGAACTTATTTGAGAAGCACAAAAAATGATTAGGAAGATACATGGAATGTTGATACTCATTACGAGGGGAGTGAAGTATAAAAGTAGGGAAATGTTGGTTCAGCTGTACAGGCCATTATTGAGTTCACATTTGGAGTATTGTGTGCAGTTTTACTGTCTTAAGAAAGTTGCATTGGAAGCAGTTCAGATGTTCACTCAACTGGTTCCTTGGTAAAGGATCTTGCTTTTGGGGAAGATTGGACAGGTTGGGTCTGTATCTATTGAAGTTCAGAAGAATGAGAGGTAATCTTATTGAAACACATAAGGTGACAGGGTTGATTCTGCGAGTATGCTTCCTTTGTGATTGAGTAAAATGATGTAACTGAGACAGAGAGAAACTATTACTCCCTGTCCTTTTGGACATGTCTGCAACCTGCAACTTTTGGCAAAGTTGACCACATTGCCTTCCAACATCAACATCATCGAGTTGCATGGGACTGCACTGGCCTGGATCTGTTCTCAACTATCTAATTATAACCAGAATATAATCTGTAGTGTCTTCTCTTCCTGGATGTCTCCACCTATTTAACGTACTTTATTCCTTTAAGATATTCTTTAAAAGCACAGATTTGATTAAATTTACATTCATCTGCTCTTTTATCGCTGTTTGTGCCTTGGTGTCATATTAAATTATAATATTTCCATGTAGCATCTGAGGATGTCTTATTAGGATAACAGAATGATGCAAGGCATTGTCATTTTGTAGCAGAAGTTGGGTGGGCCTAGTTCCCTGTCTTGAGGAGGTCCAGCATGTCCTCAGACTCCATAAATCAACAATCATCTTCCTTTGAGCTATGCATCACATCAGCCAGCGACAGTTTCTCCCTCCACTGAGTTCTGATTGACTTCAATTTGCTAGGGGTCCTTAATGTCACCTGAATCAGAGACTGTCTTGAGGGCGAGGGCAGTCACTTTCACTTCACTTCTGGAATTAGTCTTTTTGTTTATTTTTAGACCAAAAGCGCACAGAGATCTGAAGCTGAGTGGTCCTGACAGAACCCAAACTGAGCAGGTGAGTAAGTACTGCCTAATAACCATCAACTAAACCTTCCATGACTTGACTGATTGAGAGTAGGCTGATGGAGTGATTATTCCCTTTTTCTAAGACAAGAAATATTGGGCAATTTTGTCATTGCCACATAGATGCTAGTATATGAGCTGTATTGGAGCAACTTAGTTGGAGGTGAGGCTAGTTCTGAAACTCAAATCTTTAGTTCCAAATGAGCAATTTCTTGAAATCACGTCGAGTGAAGCAAATTCATTGAAGATTGCCTTCTATGATTGTGGGGACCTGAAGAGGAGGATTCTCAGTATCATATACTTGGCACTTCAGGCTGAGGATGAGGAATGTTCATAAGAATTCCTGCCTCCTGTTGGTTACTTGATTCACCATTCATGACTGTGGCAGCACTGCAGTTTTTGTTAATTCCAGAATCACTTGGCTTTGTCTGTAATTTGCTGTTTCTGCTGTTTGACATAGCGTATAGCCCTGAGTTTTAGCTTCATATTGTGAGTTCAGTTTAAATAAAACTATTTATACTTAGTTTCTCTTGTCAGCTTTTCTTCTTTGCCAAAATATTACCCTTACATCAGTCTTTATTTTCTGTAATAACACTTGATATGACACTGATCACATGCATTCTGGAAATGGAGAGAGAGGGAATGAGGGAGAAGGGTGAGGTGACAACAGATGGAAACATTGTTTTTTTTGACAATATTGTCCTATGCTTTTGAATGTTGTGGCATTCTTGATAAGGGGCAATAGCATTGTCAATCAGTCTTCAAAAAACAGTGGGCTGATCTTATGATTTTTGGCTACTTCCGAGTTGCATTGAATCTTTTGGAGGGTTTTGCATTGCTGGCTTAGCGAGTTCTCACAATGGTATCTTACCAGACTCAACACATTAATTACCTGTTTCACCCAATGGCATCTCTTACACATGGTTTCCCCATTTTACCCTATTCTGTTCCTGGAACAACTTACCATTCAGTGGATATCCATTGAAGACTGGCACCCCCTTTGCCATGCCATCTTTGAAAGGCTGCTGTCCACCCAGACAAGCACTGTTAGCCTGCGATGCCCTGCTCAGCTCCTGACATGTGACCTAGGACAGATGGTCTTCTGAAGATCCTGCTGGACATGTGGAGCCAGTGCAGAACTTCCTCTTCCCTAGCCCTGGCAATGGAGGCCATGGCACCAGATCATGCCAATCTGATCCAAGTTACCATCTGGGTTAAAGCAGATTCAGTCATCTGGAAGAAAATCCAGCAATGTAGGATGAAGGTCAATGTCTCTTTCCACTCCACCAGGGTAACCATCACAGTCTTCTCTCCACCTCATCAACACTATCTGTGCTGCTGTATTCTTTCTTGCCAAAGTTCAAGCTCTACTACTCTCCCTGCCTGTGTTATCTTTCCCACTTGCTGTCATCCACCCTATCCCCGACACCACGAGTCCTGCAATCCTCTGTGCTGCCTGGTGACTTGTTCCACGAGCGCCGACAGTAATAGCTGTATGATCTCCATCTCTCATAATACCTGCCTGTTTCCTATTCCAGGAGAAAAGAGCCCACAGGGCAGAAGGGGACAAGACCGATGGTTTCATTTGCTCATCACTTGACTCCTCATTCCTTCTATAAAAAGAGTCCTGACTTTGACTGCTCTGAGCAGGGCCTGGTCTTGGAATCAGTGTAGGTGAAAGTGAGTACTGCAGATGCTGGAAATCAGTCAAGATTAGAGTGGTGCTGGAAAAGCACAGCAGGTCAGGCAGCAACCGAGGAGCAGGAAAATTGATGTTTTGGGCAAAAGCCCTTCACCAGGATTCCTGATGAAGGGGTTTTGTCCGAAACGTCGATTTTCCTGCTCCTCGGATGCTGCCTGACCGGCTGTGCTTTTCTAGCACCACTAATCTTGACTTGGAATCAGTGTACTTAATCCACTCGGTGCTCACTCTGGTTTCCTTGTTGAGTTATCTTGATGTCAGGTTTATTTGGTGAGTTTGGTAAGACAGAGGCATGACAATTAATGAGGTCTGATAACAAGGCTTTCAAAAAAGTTAATGAGCATCACAGCATCTCACTGTTGCTTCGCAAGAATCTCACCACACTGCTTGTGAAAAATGTAAAAGGTGGAATGAGATGTTATCAATATCGAGATAGTCCTCACCAAACTGTTCTCTCAATTCTGTCATGTATTGACTGAGACCCCTAGAAGGTTCCACTCCTCATTTCTTGTCATGTTTGTATCGTAGTCCATTTTTAAAGAAAATTCTATTGTTGGTCTCAGGAGGTCAGCCATCAAGGGCACATTCTTTCTCCAGAAATAAATCCTGATCTTGTGCAGAAAGCAATTCTCAAATCTGTTAACATACGTTGTTGCAACACACATACTGCTGTTGAGCTTGTAATAAACTGGTAAAATAGATTTAATTTTTCTTTTAAGAGCTTGAGGGTTTTGACCTATAAATGAGCATTAGTCTATACCTGGAACAGAACCAGCTTCATCTGCTTTAAAGACCTCTTTTGGCTGGTTCTTTCTCCTCCGTACACTTATACAGCTCCTCTGGGAACTCTCCGGCATTTACATGCATCTGCTGATCCAACCTCTCTCACTAACTTCACATTTTGAACACTTAAACACTTTTTGAAGTAATTAGAAACCTTTCTGTACCGGATGCAAATCCCCTGGAAGGTAAAGAGGCCATACCGTATCTCCTTCATCTCCACTGAAATCATCAGCAATATCTTTACTACTTTTTACATGTTGGTACAGTATAACAGCCTATTCTAATTATTGGGCAATTAACTGGGAATTTTTGATACTCGTGGTCAGTCCATACATCAGTCAGCTTCTCAATTTCTTTAAACTGTGTAACTCTCCTACTCGCAGAAAATTAACCTGGCAAAAATACTACCAGAGGAACGAACATTGATACTTATTTATCCTTAGAATGCTAAACATTCTGAATTGTAGATTCCTAACAGTGTATTCCCTAGCCAACATAGTTATACCATTGCAGTTCCTTCATTTAATACTGTCATGTCTTCAGCAAGTGTCATCACTTTCTTGGACTGTTTACTGGTTTAAAAACCCACTTATTTTTAAATAATTATGGTTTACTGATCATCTGTACTGTACTCACTGATACAAATGCAAAAACTTATAGTAATGCAATCTACAGCAGCGCACTTAAACACAAATTATGGCTATGTGGGTCAATGTACAACATGGCAGACATGCACAAGCATGTTTTTGGATTCATTCATGGAATATAGGTGTTGCTGGTTGGGGCAGAATTTATTGTCCATCCCTAGTTGTCCCTTGATCTGAGTGGCTTGACAGGGCCATTTCAAAGGGCAGTTGTGTCAGCTACATTGCTGTGAATCTGGAGTTACACTTAGACCAGATCAGGTAAGGATGACAGATTTCCTTCCCAAAATAAAATTAGTAAACCAGATGGATTTTTACCACATTTGGCAATGCTTACATGGTTGCCGTCAGGCTAGCTTTTAGTACAGATTTTTTTTGTTTATTGAATTCATTTCATCATATGCCCTTGTGGGTTTTAACCCATATCCTCAGAATTAGTCAAAGGTTCTGGACTACTATTTTGATTATATTACCACTACATCACCACCTCTCCCTATTCTAGAAAGACAATATGCCTTCAACTCCATATTCAATTGCCTATTTTTCTCCAGGCACTCCTTTTGTTCCAAAAAAAAAAGTGAATATTGAAGCCAAAATGGGCAAAACTAAGTGAAATGTTTTGCATGAGTAAGTAAACTCACAAATGAAGATGACACAAATAGCAGAACGTAACTGTAATCACAAAGACGTGCTGTATGTGAAGTAAAGTTTTGAACCTATGAAGAACCGCACTACCGAGATGATTAACTTTTCGAAGGAACACAAATTCAGTCAAGCTTTTAAATAGAAAATGCAATGTTAATAATTTCTAAAATGCATTATTGCAAATAAAAGAATTGATCAAAGCAGTTCACTTATGCAATTGATTCTTTGCAGTCACCGTGATAAATGTCACTCTTATAAATAACAGCACACCAAACTATTTATTGTCCAAGCAAATAAATAACTTAATTAAATTAGAATTGAGTAGTATTGTGTTTACCCATTATAAATGAATAACTATTAATATCCCTTGACTTGATGTGGAAATACCTTTTTTGAATAATTCAGATATATATCAACCCAGGTTATGTCTAAAATTGATTCAACATTTTGATTATTTGTTGCATGACCATTGATCTTAATCCTGGATCACCTGTGGACACAAAACATTGGATTCCAATATGTATTTTTTAAAAGGGACTGATGTAACTAAAATGACCACAGATGAAATTCAATGGCTGTCTGGAGAGGAATTCTGGAAAGTGTCGCAAAGTCACGCAGACCCCCTCTTAGCAGAAGGCATCACTTGCGGACATGTTTGTGTTTTATTCTTCCAGAAATAAACAAAAAAACTAGTTTTTTTAAGTGAGCTTTGACTCTGGTCTGTGTGTATTCATAATCTGACATCTTAGACAGTGGGCTAGTGTTCTGTGAAGTTCACAGGTTTCAAAACATCCATTAGACACACTTGCACTCCAGATAAAGAAAAG
The DNA here is from genome assembly GCF_004010195.1 of Chiloscyllium plagiosum. Taxonomy (NCBI): domain Eukaryota; kingdom Metazoa; phylum Chordata; class Chondrichthyes; order Orectolobiformes; family Hemiscylliidae; genus Chiloscyllium; species Chiloscyllium plagiosum. The sequence continues at coordinate 36,076,510 of NC_057727.1, read as the reverse complement.
GAAAAGGCTCTGTCTCAGTTTGAGTGCTGCCTGCCAGCCACTATCAAAAGGACAAAGAAGTTAAGAATCTCAAAATCAACTATTTAATTATCAATGTTAATGTTATCAGTAACATCCACTGTAACAGCCACAACATTGAATTATCTATTTTTCACAAATGAACATAAGTGAACAGAATAAATACTACTACCCATTGTCTACATAATTAATTTATTAGGAATTTTACTGATCCACATGTAAGTAGTTTTTGGAAGACATGCTAATTCATCTTTGATCTGGTGATTTGACTGTTTAGCTAAGGATCTTTACTCCTGCTGTCTCACTCAGCTGTATGAAAAAAGTCAATGAAATATATGAGAAAATAATAAAATAATCCAAAAATGATTTCTTAACTGGCCAATTGATCAAGAAACACTGCAAAGCAGCGATCTTTTGCATTACTATATTATTATAATATGTTTAAATGCTCATGTTTAAATAGTACATTAATTTATCCTTCTTTCCCTTAGCTGAGTGTAACATGGGGCAGTTAATTTCTTTTATTGTGTTATATCTGGTCACTTGTGCTCCAGCACGTTTCTATAATGAAATAGACAGGTTGTTAGCCTGATTCATGATGCTGTATTTAGACAATCGTCGCAATTCAATGGGGGTCAGTGCAGTCGGATGAGAGTACCTCGCTGGATGTCAACACATTATTCATATGCCATAATTTTTGCTTTTGTTCATCAGACCATTTTGATATGTAAACTGCAGCGAATAGATGGCTGCAGCAACTAATAACCCAGTGATACAAAAAAGTTCCATCATATTGTAGAACAAAATAATATGGCATAGATTTGTGTCCAGAACCAAGAAAGATCTCAGTTTTTGTTTTATTCGGAGTGCGAGTGCTCCCTTCGTTAGATAGAAGAAAATGCGTCATCTGCACACAGAATAATATGCTGGTGCATGTTGCTGAGTGTTGCCATCTGGTTGTTTTTTTTTGAAATTGTCAATTATTCATTCCTGATTTGATTTATATGAAAAAAAAGCAAGACTGCATTTATAGTTGTTTTAACCATCCTGTTCAAACATGTCACAACACATATCTGGTGCAGGTAAGACTTGAACTCAGTCCTTCTGTCTCAGAGGTAGGGCCACTATCACTGCACCACAACAATTCCTAAAATTGCATTTATATAATGAGCTACAATTTACTGTTACTAATTTATGAATGGTCCCTAAAATGAGTTTCACAAGGCTTTGCTTGCTTAATCTCTCTGATATTAAGTGGCAAGTATGAGCTGCAAATGACATTGGCCACTGTTCTATCACACTTTTGAATAATCTCTCACAGTCTTTCAAACACAAAGAATTACTTTAAAATGCAATTCATGTTTTTACTTAACTTTTGTTGAAAGCAGAAAGAGTTAAACTGATGTGAATTGTGATGAGTCATTGTGGTTATACAATGATAAACAATATTTTTTAATAATTTAAAATTCAGCATAAAACTGACAAACTGCTTTTAAGTAGGTAGGTATTCTGATGGCACCTGGACAAAAACATTATATTCTTCACCACTAACAAACTATTTGTCGGTTCTCATAAATGAGGCGAAAAACATTCAATTATAATCAGCAGCTCCTCAGTCAATAATGTTTTCTATGTTGATTCAAAAATTTTAAAATTTATTTTCTTCAGATAACATTCAAAACATACCTTTTAGAGTCATAGAGTCATAGACATGTACAGCATGAAAACAGCACGAAACATAGACAGGTCCAACCTGTCCATACCGACCAGATATCCCAACCCAATCTCGTCCCAGCTGCCAGCACCTGGCCCATATCCCTCCAAGTTCGTCCTATTCATATATCCATTCATGTACCAGCCTCCACCACTTCCTCTGGCACCTCATTCCATACAGGTTCCATCCTCTGTGTGAAAAGGTTGCCCCTCAGGTCTCTTTTATATCTTTCCCCTCCCACATTAAACCTATTCCCTCTAGTTCTGGACTCCCCCACCCCAGGGAAAAGACTTTGTGTATTTACCCTATCCATTCCTCTCATAATTTGTAAACCTTTAAAAGGTCACCCCTCAGCCTGCGACACTCCAGGGAAAGCAGGCCCCAGCCTTGTTCAGCTTCTCCCCATAACTCAAATCCTTCAAACTTGGCAACATCCTTGTAAATCTTTTCTGAACCCTTTCAAGTTTCACAACATCTTTCCAATAGGAAGGAGACCTGAATTGCATACAACATTCCAACAGTGACCTAACCAATGTCCTGTACAGCTGCAACATGACCTCCCAACTCCTGTACTCAATACTCTGACCGATAAAGGAAAGCATACCAAACACCTTCTTCACTATCCTATCTACCTGTGACTCCACTTTCAAGGAGCTACGAACCTGCACTCCAAGGTCTTTTTGTTCAGCAACACCCCCTAGCAGCTTATCATTAAGTATATAAGTCCTGCTAAGATTTGCTTTCCTAAAATGCAGCACCTCACATTTATCTGAATTAAACTCCATCTGCCACTTCTCAGCCTATTGGCCCATCTGATCAAGATCCTGTTGTAATCTGAGGTAACATTCTTCACTGTCCACTACACCTCCAATTTTGGTGTCAGCTGCAAACTTACCAACTATACCTCTTATGCTCGAATCCAAATCATTTATATAAATGATGAAAAGTAGTGGACCCAGCACCGATCCTTTCAGCACTCCACTGGTCACAGGTCTCCAGTCTGGAAAGCAACCCTCCACCACCACCCTCTGTCTTCTACCTTTGAGCCAGTTCTGTATCCAAATGGTGAGTTCTCTCTGTATTCCATGAGATCTAACCTTGCTAACCAGTCTCCCATGGGGAACTCTGTCAGACGCCTTACTGAAGTCCAGATAGTTCTAGGGTATGTGGAAACAGACCCTTCAATCCAACTCATCCATGCCACCCAGATATCCTAATTCATCTAGTCCTATTTGCCAGTATTTAGCCCATATCCCTCTAAACCCTTCCTATTCCAAAACCCATCCAGATGCCTTTTTAAATGTTGTAATTGGACCAGCCTCCACCACTTCCTGGCAATTTAATTCATACATGCACCACCCTATGTGTGAAAAAGTTATCCCTTAGGTCCCTTTTTTCCCCCTCTAACCGAACCTGAACCCAAAACCTATGCCCTCTAGTTTTGGAGTCCCGCATCCCAGGGAAAATACCTTGTCTATTTATTTTATCTATGCCCGTCTTGATTTTATAAATTTGTAACAAGGTCATCCCTCAGCCTACGATGCTCCAGGGAAAATAGTCCTAGTGTATTCAGCTTCTCCCTGTAGCTCAAACCTTCCTGCCCTGGCAATATCCTTGTACATCTTTTCTGAACCCTTTCAAGTTTTACAACATTCTTCGTATAGGAAGGAGACCAGAATTGCGTATAGTATTCCAAAAGTAGCCTAACCAATGTCCTGTACAGCTGCAACATGACCTTCTAATTCCTGAACTCAGTGCACTGACCAATAGAGGAAAACACACCAAATGCCTTCTTCACTATTTTGTCTACCCCCACTCCATTTTCAAGGAACTATAAACCGGCACTCCAAGACCTTTTTTTTTCAACAGCACTCAGCAGGACCTTACCATTAAGTGTATAAGTCCTGATTTGCTTTTCCAAAATGCGGCACCTCACATTTGTCTAAATTAAACTCCATCTGCCACTCCCTGGCCCATTGGCCCATCTGATCAAGATTCTGTTGTACTCTCAAGTAACCTTCTTTGCTATCTGTTACACCTCCAATTTTGGAGTCATCTGCAAGCTCACTAACCATACCACCTATGTTCACATTCAAATCATTTATATAAATAACGAAAAGCTTTTGAACAAAACTTTAAGTTTATTACAGCCATACAGCATAGAAATAGACCCTTTGGTCCAACTAGTACGCGCCAACCATGTTTCTAAATTAAACGAGTCTCACCTGCCTACATTTGGCCCATATCCTCCAAAGCTTTCTTGTTCATATCCTTATCCAAATGTCGTTTAAACATTGTAACTGTACTTTCCTCTGCAGTTCATTCCACACACGAACCACTCTCCTTGCAAAAACAGTTGCTCCTCTTGTTCTTTTTAAATCTTTCTCCTCACCTTAAAAATGTCCCCCCTCATTTTGAATTTGTCCACTTTAGCAATAAAGCCTTTGTTATTCACCTTGTCAATGCCTCTCATGATTTTATAAACTTCTATAAGGTCATCCCTCAGCCTCCTATGCTCCAGTGAAAGAAGTTCCAGCCTATCCAGCCTATTTCTGTAACTCAAACCTTCCATTCCTAGCGACATATTCGTAAAGCTTTTCTCAACGCTCTCCAATTTAATAATATCCTTCCAATCATAAGGTGATGTGAACTGCACACAGTACTCCAGAGGAAACGTCACTAACATGCTGTACAACATTAAAATGACATCTCAGCTCCGATACTCAAAGGTCTGAGCAATGAAGGCAAGTGTGCTAAATATCTTCTTAACCACCCTGTCAACATGTGATGCAAATTTCAAAGTATTATGTACCTGAACCTCTAGGTCTCTCTGTTCGATGACACTACGGACTGTCAAGCACCCAGTCAATCTTCTGGTTATCTGCAAATTTACTGATCTACCTCTCCAAACCCCCAACCCCCAACCTCCACATTAGATAAACTAAGCTATTGTAAATCTTTTGTAATCTCCCTTACACACTATTTAGACATAGAGTAGTCTCCTCCGTGTTGTGGGGTAAGTAATGGAAAGAAAGGTGAGAAAATACAATGAGGATGGAAAATCAAATTCTCAGAGTGGAGAAAGATTTCTCAATTTTCCCCAAAGCTTACATGGTGACTTCAGAATCTCGGCATTGAGTGGTGTCTGACTTATTTCCGTGTATTTCCACGTAACTAAAGCCCCAACATGTTATATTTATATGCCGCTTCCAATTCTCCTCTCCTTCAGTGAAAAACAAGATGTAAATTACAGCAGATACCTGGTGGTAGCATGTCACTGAATGCTTGTCCTGGCTATCATACACCTGTGTCTGGAGCACAATATCCTTGCATGTTCTAACATTCTCAATCTTTCGTCCACACAACTCCGCATCAGAAAATCACCAGACTCAATATCGTCATGCCTGCACTTGGAACAACTCAGACACTCTTCAGCCTTTCAGCACTTTAATTTGGAGCTCAGTTGATCCTGTGACTTGCATGCATTTGTCAGGTTGCTTTGTGCACAGGGATACACATGTGTTTCATACATTTAGGAGAAAGTGAGGACTGCAGATGCTGGAGATCAGAGCTGAAAAATGTGTTGCTGGAGAAGATTGCAGGTCAAGAAGGCGGTGCTGAGTCCGAGGGTTGGGACTGAGATAAGGTGGGGGGAGGGGAAATGAGGAAGCTGGAGAAATCTGCATTCATCCCTTACATCTCATACATTTACATCAGATACATCATATGGCTTTTAGCTTGCTTTCTTAGTGTTGACCCATTTTGTTCTTATTTTGCTATTACCAGCCTCTAGGCACTTCACGTTGCTTTTTTAGTGCTCAGGACCTTTAGTGCTTAGTTGCAGGCTGCCAGGTTCTGTGACTTTCATGGCTGTTTAAGCTTTTAAACAGAGGGAGAGGCAGGCAGCTTGTGACAGTGCAGAATACTGAATGATCAGGGGGCAGTCACATAGCTTTGTGTTATGTTGATATCATACCTTCAGAACGTGCCTTCACTTTATGTGGCAGGTAGACACAATGCAAGATCTGATCAGATTCATAGTTCCTTGAAAATGAGTCGCAGGTTGACAGGGTAGTGAAGAAGACATTTGGCATGCTTGTCTTTATTGGTCAGTGCACTGAATGTAGGATTTGGGAGGTTATGTTATGGTTGTACAGGACATTGGTTAGGCCACTTTTGGAATATTTGTATTCAATTTTGACCTCCCAGCTATAGGACGGATGTTGTAAAACTTGAAAGGGTTCAGAAAAGATTCACAGGGATGTTGCAAGGTTTTGAGAGTTTGAGCTGCAGGGAGAGGCTGAATAGGCTGTGGCTATTTTCTCTGGACCATTGGAGGCTAAGGGGTGACTTTATAGAGGTTTATAAAATCATTAGGGGCATGGATAGGGTGAATAGTCAAGGTCTTTTCCCCAGCATGGAGAGCATAGGTTTAAGGTGAGAGAGGAAAGATGTAAAAGGGACCGAAGGAGCAAATTTTTCGCACAGTATGGAATGAGTTGCCAGGGAAAGTGGTGGAGGCTGGTACAATTACAACATTGAAAAAGCATCTAGATGGGTTTTGGAATAGGAAGGATTCAGAATGAAATGGGCCAAATGCTGGCAAATAGGACATGATGAATTTAGGATATCTGGTCAACATGGGTGAGTTGGACCGAAGGGTCTGTGTCCATGCTCTGCAGCTCTATGATTCTTTGACTCCAACTTAGTACAATGCCTGGCTGAGATATCAATATCAAAGATCTCTGAATTCTGATGTAATCTGCTGACAAGGACTTGATTGCTTATGACAGATAAACATAGCCATTACTACGACTTTCACTCTTGTGATGTCTGATGAAGCTGTTGACTAAACTAGATCTGGCAGTGACAATTAGACCACAACAAATGTTTTAAGTATGATTGGACATGTATTTACAAAATTAAAAAGTTATTTGCAGTGATGTTTGTGCCATGCCTGCGAAGCGCTCTAATTGAGTTTTCTTCTTCCTCTGCCTCCCACTATATCTACACGCTGTTCCAACTTCCACAGTCAGCGTGGAGGAAGCTTGCTCTATGTCGGCTTGGGATGAATTAGCAGATTGTTCGCATGTACTCTTGGGTCTAGAGGACCGAGGTGGGCTGATAGCCACCAGCATCTGAGCAGGAGACTCACTCTCCTCGGCTTTGGCTTCAGAGACAGGGAGAAAATGAATGGGCTGCGCACCTCTTGAGTATCCTAAAGGAAGTTTCTAAGGGTCTTGGTGTCTCTGTTCCTCCCAATGGGTGCCTATTGGCCACACCCTGCATCCTGAACTGAAGGGGCACATGGAATAAGACTAAGGTCCCTCAGGTCTATCTCTTTTCACCGATGCTAAATACCTGTAGCAAGAATGACAGAATGCCAGAGACCGAGGGCATTTCCTGCTAAACCAGCTGCAGAAATATTTCATTGATGTGCTCACCACATTTTGTTTCTGAGCCTAATCTAGAAAGAGGACTCATAAAGGTGAAAGTCTCTTCGCTGATGGCGTGTACACTTGTTAGTATATCCTCTGAGGTTTCTGTGGTTTTCTCTTCAGAGGTGAAGGTGGAGCTGAAGTTATCTGATGCTGGCCTCTTTGTGAAAGTTACATTAGAGAAAAAAGAGCATTAGTTGTTGAAGAGTGATAAAAGCTTGTGCAGGTTAAAAATGAGTTAACATTAACATTAAGGAACAGTAGCAAATCACAATTTGTTTGGCTGCCAGTTGAGATCTCTCCATAATGAACCACATTGTACGAGTGTCAAGTGACAAGGAACTGATGAAATGAGTATCTCTCTCCTGGATGGTGTGAAGCTTCTTAGGTGCAACAATCCAAGTGACTGTTGAATATGTCACCACTTAATATACCTTCTAGATAGAGGAGGTCAGGACATCAGTCATTTATCTCAAAGCAAGTAGCTACTGACTTGTGGTTGTCATTGTAGTATTGATCTGCATTACCTTTTGTTTAACAAGCTGCTCAAATTCTGATCTGAATCCAACCCAAACAGATGGAATGCTAGTTGATAAAAATTCAGAATCAAATGGATTTTTGATCATGTACAATCAAATTCCTGCTCGATAAATGATCTAGGCAAATCTGCCCTTTAAATTTGACAGAGATTCTGCGTCTTACAATCTTATACTCCACGACCATCTGATGAAGGAGCAGTGCTCCGAAAGCTACTGTTTCCAAATAAACCTGTTGGACCATAAACTGGTGTGTGATTTTTAACTTTGCACACCCCAGTCCAACACCGACACCTCCAAATCATTGCTAACAGTGGTGTGGAATCTAGTCATACTTAGCAGTAACAATACGGTGGTCCCCAATTTATGAGTGTCTGGCTTATGAATGCTTGTACTTATGAGTGTGATCCCATACAGGGTGTAATTTTAAAGATCTGACATTTGAACATTTCCTGTACTTATCAATGGCTATTTTACATTGTTCTGACTTGTGTACAAACCAATTTTCAAATGAACTCAAGATTGGAACTGTTTGCAACTTGGGGACTGTCTGTATTTAACAATTCAGAGTGCAAATAAAAAAAAATTGTAAGTTTAACATGATTCAGTAACTTCAGCAGCTGAGTTTGCAACTCCTACCCAGGAAATGGGCGGCACGGTGGCACAGTGGTTAGCACTGCTGCCTCACAGCGCCGGAGACCCGGGTTCAATTCCCACCTCAGGCGACTGACTGTGTGGAGTTTGCACATTCTCCCCGTGTCTGCGTGGGTTTCCTCCGTGTGCTCCGGTTTCCTCCCACAGTCCAAAGATGTGCAGGTCAGGTAAATTGGCCATGCTAAATTGCCCGTAGTGTTAGGTAAAGGGGTAAATGTTGAGAAATGGGTGGGTTGCACTTCGGCGGGTCGGTGTGGACTTGTTGGGCCGAAGGGCCTGTTTCCACACTAATGTAATCTAATCTATACAAAAAAAAGTTTTAAATCTATCTTGCTTCTGAATGAATTGTGACTGCTTGTTCAGGGCAGGATCTTGGTTTAACACATCATTTGAATGATGGCATCTCCATACAAATTAGGAAGAAATAGCAGAAACTTTATTGTACATTAATTATTTCTAACTTATGAGTTTGATGAATTCATCAGCACATTTTTTTTCTTCATTTTAATGGAGTCCTTATGAGAAACTGGTTGTAAATTCAGAATATCCATAATTGCTGTTGACTTGATTATCGGGTGGAAGAGCATGACTATGAACAACTTTGCTCAGTTCAGGCAAGGATACTATGATATGGTGTGAACTGGTTGTCCGAGAAAATTATGTTATGGCTCAACTCACTGGGCCCATGTTTCCTCAGCCCAATGTCATAAATGTGCAACTAAAATTCTGAAAGAATTAAATTACCTAGGTTTAATACTTCTTCCTGATGGACCAGTCGAGCATTTTGTGTGGAATACACTGGGGGTGGGGGCACAATTCATATTGCTGTATATTAATGTGTTCACTAGCGTGGTCAGCAGTTTTTAAAAATATATTTTGGGAGATGTCTGCTGATACATTTGTGGTCGTGATCTTTGATATGCAAGAAAAGATGCTTTTGTTTTCACAGTCTGCAGCCCAGCTGAATGATGATATAGAATTGTCTGAACTTGGAAAACTGAATAACAGCTGGATTTTTCTCTGCAGTTAGTTGTTAATGATGGTTAATAATTCCAGGCGAAAGCACTTCCACATCCCTGCAAGGAGGCTGAAATATTTACTTGCATGTAAATGAATGCAAGTATTCGGGGCAAATAGAATTGCTCAGCTATCCTCCATGAGTACTGAAATGACACTCAACATGTTGAATAGATTTTCGACAAAGCATAAAATATTCTGCTTCAAAAATGATAAAAATAGAGGAATGCTTTTTACATAAATATTCTACTCTTCTCAGTCCAGTTAAATCTTGAAGTAAAATAAAACAAAGAACTGTCGACTTTGGAAATCTAAAACAAAAACAGAAATTGCTGAGAAACTCAGCAGGTCTGGCAGTATCTGTGGAGAGAAAGCAGAACTAATGATTTGGGTCCAGTGACCCTTCTTTAGAATTAGAGCTCTAACTTGAGTTCTGAAGAAGAGCCATTGATTCTGAAACACTGACTCTGCTTTCTCTGCACAGATTCTGTTTTTGTTAACCTTGAACTTTTTAAAAAATTGATGAAAGAAATATGCCTTAGTAAGCATAGGAGTTGGGAGGTCATGCTGCGACTGTACAGGACATTGGTTAGGCCACTTTTGGAATATTGCCTGCAATTCTGGTCTTCTTCCTATTGGAAAGATGTTGTGAAACTTGAAAGCGTTCAGGAAAGATTTACAAGGAAGTTGCCAGGGTTGGAGGGTTTGAGTGACAAGGAGCGGCTGAATAGGCTGGGGTTGTTTCCTTGGAGCATTGAAGGCTGAGGGGTGACCTTATAGATGTTTATAAAATCATGAGGGGCATAGATAGGGTAAATAGATAAGGGTGGGAGAGTCCAGGACTAGTGGGCGTAGGTTTAGGGTGAAAGGGGAAAAAGTTAAAAGGGACCTAAGGGATAATGTTTTCATGCAGAATGTGGTGCGTGTATGGAATGAGTTGCCGGAGAAAGTGGTGGAGGCTGGTACAATTACAACATTTAAAAGGCATCTGGATGGGTATATAATAGGAAGTGTTGAGAAGGATATGGGCCAAGTATTGGCAAATGAGACTAGATTCAGTTAGGATATCTAGTTGGCATAGACGAGTTGGACCGAAGGGTCTATTTCCATGCTGTACATCTTTATGACTCGATATAGCTATTTGTTTAAACAAATGGCTGTGACTACCATCTATCTCAAAGAAAATACCAGTAGAATACTTTTAGAAGGAATAGGGGTTAAAGGTCATAGCATTTTCATGCAAATTAGGTACTTTATCAAATAATACTATAATTTAGAATGGGACTAATGAAAGGAAGGGACATCATTGAGATACTTTAATACACAATCTTTCACCTTGATAAATAAATTAATTCTGCTTGTATTTCTTCTCCTGTTATTGGTGCAGTCAGAAATATAGAATTGTTCATTTTGTTATATTTAAGATTTGAATTAAGGCTATCGTTAGCAGAATTTTTTGTGATGTTGGTGTGGATAAAAGCAAGTATATATCTATGTTTGGGCTCTCAATTGGTCTTATTTCTTTGGTGTATTTAATATGTTACATGGTTGGATTGCAACCATATTGTAATTGGAAGTGTAGTATTTGATTTTTTTTTAATCAGGAGTTTGAAAAAGATTACCATTTTAAAACGTATTAACTAGTTAAACAAAGTGCCTATTTTAAGAACTTTGATAATGTATAGTTTGTAAATTGAATGCTACAACAGTTTGCGTGGCTACGGAACATCATTTAATTAACTCCACTGACAAACTCTCTAATGTTACAGTGTTTACCTTGGTCTAAGAATAGCTAATCCCTGGAGAAATTTGCTCCATCAATCTGGCTAATGTTTTGCCAATACTAAGTACTGTTAAAATCTTCAGCAACAAAATTGAAATGCATATGGCAAGAGTCTGACCAGAAGGTATGACCCGAGGGGTCCTGCAGCAGTGATGCGTTTGAATTCTATGAATGTATGACAGAAATAATGTCCATTGCAGAGTTTCATGGAACAGCGCAAATTGATCCAGAGACATTGGTACTTAGAAGTACAAGTGGAACTTGGAATGTACAAAAGCAAATTACTGCGGATGCTGGAATCTGAAACCAAAAGAGAAATGCTGGAAAATGTCAGCAGGTCTGGCAGCATCTGTAAGGAGAGAAAAGAGCTGACGTTTTGAGTCTAACTGAGCTTTGACAAAGGGTCAGTTAGACTCGAAACGTCAGCTCTTTTCTCTCCTTACAGATGCTGCCAGACCTGCTGACATTTTTCAGAATTTGGAATGTATATCTCTTATATGCTAATGTCACTAATATTTTGTTGATTTGTTCATGCTTAGTAGCAATTGTATAAAATCTGGTTGCAGTAAGCAAAACTGGAATGAAGGTGGCTTAACTACAGAAGGCAAATATTAATCAGTTGTGTCTTGCAGTTTGTTTTATACAGTGCCACCTAATGCAGTGTTAATTAATGCATCAAACATTTGTAGTATGGTAAATTAATTTAATATGTGTTTTCTCCAGCAATTACACATAATACTAGAAGGAATAGGAGAATGAGGGGAGGAGCGCCAAAGGAGAGGAAAGGGGAAAGAGAAAAGAATTTAAACAAGGAGAGAATGGGGATTAGAGATGAAGGGATAGAGATCGTCTGGATGAGTGACAGAATTTGGAAAGGCCAAAGGTAGACTTGAAAAACCAGGTATTGAAGTGAAAGGAGGGGTGGAAGACAGGAAGAGCAAAGGGAAAGAAATGTTGGTGAGGATTAAGAAATGGGGAGGAAGGGGCAAGAAAATAGTTAGATGAGGGCATTCATTCAGTTTGACCGAGGACGAAGTGATTGCAGTGTTGAATAAGAAATTGTAAATTTTTATTTTGATCAAATTTAATTAGGTTAGTAGTTTGTGTTAAATTGAAATCTACTGTTTAAAATCTGTGGTTATCAGCCTTAACAACTTCTCCAATGGAAGAGCAGTTGTGTTTAATTAAGAAGCAACTAAAACTGAATCCTCATTAAATGAGTCATATAAGCCTTTTATTTTGGAGCATATAAATTAACCAATGTTAGTGCAACTTTTAAGAGAATGATGGAGTTTAGTGATTAAGAAAGGAAAGGAAAGAGGTGTTCTATTGCTCTTGCTTATCCTAAGCTTCTTCAGCTTTAGGAATGTACTTATGTGGTGAATATCTAGTAAATGACAAGGTTTATTTCATTCTTAAGATTCAACTTAATGTAGCCTCTGTTGCTAAAGTCACTAAAATACATAAAACCTTTCATAAATAAATGATCAAATAAAATAATTCAGTAGTTTGTTTGAAAACATAAGGCTGGCAGTATAGAAAGCATTAAGATGGCAGTCAATTTCATCAACTGGAATAAACATTCTAATGATGACCATGAAACCATTTTTGGTTTTTGGAAAAATCCATTTGGTTTCTTTAGGGAAGGAAATTGCCATCCTTACCTGGTCTGTATTACACATGATTCCAGGCCCACAACAATGTGGTTGTCTCTTAACTATTGGTGTCCTTGTGCATGAATCACAAAAAGTTTGTAGATGCAGCACACAATTAGAAAAGCGAATAGAATGTTATCATTTATCACAAGAGAATTGAATACAAAGGATGGGTGGTTATGCTTAAGTTATACAGAGTTAAAAGTCACATAACACCAGGTTATAGTCCAACAGGTTTATTTGGAAGTATAAGCTTTAGTGCTGCTCCTTCGTCAGGTAGCCAGTGGGGCAGGATCATAGAACATGGAATTTGAAGTAAAAGATCAGTGTCATACAACTGATGTGATGTATTGAACAATCCCAGATTGCTGTTAAGTCTTTAATCACTTAGAATGGGGAAGCAGGTTTTGATTTATTAATATGTAAATCCCAGAGGTTCTTTCATGTCACAGTCCTGAGATGGCTTAAGATTTTATCAGTATTATAAAAAAGTGACATCTCAGCTAAGACAATCCATTAAAAGTGTGAGGTTAGAGTCTATTCCTATCCCAATCTACACAGGGCACTGATGAAACTGCAACTGAAGTAATGAGCACAATATTGGTCAGCTTTTATAGGGAAGAATACAGCTGTGTTATGAAGATGTAAACGTTTGAGAGGAGTGGGTGAGCTTAGAATCCCAAGGCAACGGTCGACTAGTTCAGCTAGTTGTAAAAAAAAATCACCATAGAGTCATAGAGATGTGCAGCATGGAAACAGACCCTTTGGTCCAACCTGTCCACGCCGACCAGATATCCCAACCCAATCTAGTCCCACCTGCCAGCACCCGGCCCATATCCCTTCAAACCCTTCCTATTCATATACCCATCCAAATGCCTCTAAAATGTTGCAATTGTACCAGCTTCCACCACATTTTCTGGCAGCTAATTCCATACACGTACCACCCTCTGCGTGAAAAAGTTGCCCTTTAGGTCTCTTTTATATCTTTCCCTTCTCACCTTAAACCTATGCCCTCTAGTTCTGGACTCCCTGACTCCAAAGAAAAGACCTTGTCTATTTATCCTATCCATGCCCCACATAATTTTGTAAACCTCTATAAGGTCCAGCCCCAGCCTGTTCAGCCTCTCCCTGTAGCTCAGATCCTCCAACCTTGGCAACATCCTTGTAAATCTTTTCTGACCCCGTTCAAGTTTCACAACATCTTTCCGATAGGAAGGAGACCAGAATTGCACGCAATATTCCAAAAGTGGCCTAACCAATGTCCTGCACAGCCGCAACATGACCTCCCAACTCCTGTACTCAATACTCTGACCAATAAAGGAAAGCATACCAAACGCCTTCTTTACTATCCTATCTACCTGTGACTCCACTTTCAAGGAGCTATGAATCTGCACTCCAAGGTCTGTTTGTTCAGCAACACTCCCTAGGACCTTACCATTAAGTGTATAAGTCCTGCTAAGATTTGCTTTCCCAAAATGCAGCACCTCGCATTTATCTGAATTAAACTCCATCTGCCACTTCTCAGCCCATTGGCCCATCTGGTCCAGATCCTGTTGTAATCTGAGGTAACCCTCTATGCTCACCACTGCACATTCAATTTTGGTGTCATCTGCAAACTCACTAACTGTACCTCTTATGCTCGCATCCAAATCATTTATGTAAATGACAAAAAGTAGGGGGCCCAACACCGATCCTTATGGCACTCCACTGGTCACAAGCCTCCAGTCTTAAAAACAACCCTCCACCAATTCTAGCCTCAGCAACTATCTGTGTGGAGTTTGCACATTCTCCCCGTGTCTGTATGGGTTTCCTCCAGGTGCTCTGGTTTCCTCCCACAGTCCAAAGATGTGCAGGGTTGGTGAATTGGCCATGCTAAATTGCCCATAGTGTTAGGTACATTATCAGAGGGAAATGGGTTTGGGCACGTTACTCTTCGGAGGGTCGGTATGGACTTGTTGGGCCGAAGAGCCTGTTTCCACACTGTAGGGAATCTAATCTTTTCCCTGGGGTGGGGCAGTCCAGACTAGAGGGCATAGGTTTTGGGTGAGAGGGGAAAGATATAAAACAGACCTAAGGGGCAACATTTTCATGCAGAGTGTGGTACGTGTATGGAATGAGCTGCTACAGGAAGTGGTGGATGCTTGTACAATTGCAACATTTAGATTAGATTACATTACATTACATTACAGTGTGGAAACAGGCCCTTCGGCCCAACAAGTCCACACCGACCCGCCGAAGCGCAACCCACCCATACCCCTACATTTACCCCTTACCTAATGCTACGGGCAATTTAGCATGGCCAATTCACCTGACCTGCACATCTTTGGACTGTGGGAGGAAACCGGAGCACCCGGAGGAAACCCACGCAAACATGGGGAGAACGTGCAAACTCCACACAGTCAGTTGCCTGAGGCGGGAATTGAACCCGGGTCTCAGGCGCTGTGAGGCAGCAGTGCTAACCACTGTGCCACCGTGCCGCCCAAAGGGATGCCATTTAAAATGCATCTGGATGGGTATATGAATAGGAAGGGTTTGGAGGGATTTGGCCTGGGTGCTGGGAGGTGGGACTAGATTGGCATTGACGACTTGGACCGAAGGCTCTGTTTCCATGCTGTACATCTCTATGACTCTTAATGGGAGTTGGGGGAGGGGATGGAGACCAAGGGCAAATAATACTGAGGAAGTCTGCATCATGTGTGCCTCAGCTGGAATAAATATGACAGGACTGCAATTGATTTGAAACTGTATTGATTTAAGTAATGTAATTTTTGAAATTACTTAAAGATCATAAAAAAAGTCAATAAATTATGCCTGTGAGTTACCATAATCAGTTGGAACTGATTCATTTGATAGTGTCTGAAACACAATGGAAGACTGAATCAGTATTATGTAATTGCAGCTAGTTTTATTGCTTCCAACAATATTGGCTGAATTTTCCCAATTTCTGTCTGTAAATATTTTGCGTGAGACTCATGGTGCCAGTCTGCCATTGATTAAAGTCATGTTTCTCTCTCAGTTTTCTGCTCTTCACTTCAGTAAATATGCACCTAGTCTTTTAGAAAATTACATAGCTGAAGACATAGAAGTGCTCACCATTTCTGGAACCTCCAGCGTTCTCATCACTGGTGCCATAGGGTTATTAAAGTCTACTTCAGATGTGTTACGCAACTTCAGATTCTGCAAGGTGGGAATGACATCTTACACTGTGGGGCTCGAACCTCTATGTTTAGTATATGGGCCAGAGGAAAGGAGAGCTCACACCTGGCGGTGTTGATCTGCAGGCGGTGGAGAGGAGGGCCATGCCACCAGACCAAGCCAATCTTGGTTGAATTTACAGCCTAGGTCAATGCTGTGTCCCAGGTGAAGTAGCACATCCTGTAAAGTAGGAGAAAGGTCACTGATCTTCAGCACGCTCCACAGGGTAAATGCCATTATGTTCTCTTTGCTACTTCATAGGAGTCACCACTCACTCTAACTCTGCCACTGTTCACACCTCTCACCAAGTCTCAAGACTACGCTTGTTACTATTGCATGCATCATGTCTGATCAATGGTACTCAATTACCTTATTGTCCCAAACCACTAATCCTTCCTGCCCTCTGGTGTAGCAGATAGTGTCTAGGCTCCTGTGCCTGAGCTTGTCATCTTCATCTGCTTTTGCTATTCTTTTCCTTTTGCCTCTTCTCCTTTTCTGTTTTTTTTTGGTTTTTGCTTACACTTACTTTCTTTTAGTCAGGACGGCAGCTTCACTGGGGTCTGGAGAAGCAGTGTGTTCCGACGCAGCGTGGCTACAGAAGCCTGGAGTGACACTCTTGATTTGGCATGGCGTGGGCTCATGAAGCTTGGAATGGGACTTTGGTGGCATGGGAGGGACTGGTGAAACCCAGAGCAGGACTATAGCAGCAGAGAAGGAAAAGTTGGACTCTTTTTCTTTTAAGTTATCTTTCTTCTTTTTGTTTTATTTAAGTTAATGAGAATGGTGCCGAAGCAAGGCAATCGTATAAATGTTCACTATCTTTTATATTTGGTTAAAATCACACAACACCAGGTTATAGTCCAACAGGTTTAATTGGAAGCACACTAGCTTTCGGAGAGTCGTTCCTTCATCAGGTGGTATCACTTGATGAAGGAGCGACGCTCTGAAAGCTAGTGTGCTTCCAATTAAATCTGTTGGACTATAACCTGGTGTTGTGTGATTTTTAACTTTGTACACCCCAGTCCAACACCAGCATCTCCAAATCATTTTATATTTGTATCCATGTGATTCTTATGCAATCATTGGAGACACTTCACAGATTTTCATGCTCATGAATCACCATAAATTGTTCTTCCATCATACTCCACTCCTCTTTTTGTCTCATTGCAAACAAATTTGGTTCCCAATTAGACCAAGGTCCAACATCAGCGAAATGGCGACAGTGATCAGGTTTCTCATTTTGTATGAGGAAAGCATACTTGATTTAACACAGAAGAGCTTGGCTGTTTATCTGGGACTGGGGCACAATCAAAAGCCACCAATACAATGAGGTTCCTTCTGTAATATTGTTCATTTTTTTACCACCAGTTCTAACTCATTCTTAGTTTGTGCAAACTTTATCCCACTGAGACAATCAATTCCTTCTTCTCGTGTGTAGGCTCTAGTGGCATTCAGTGATCCTCCATAAAAGGGCCATTGTTGGTGCCACCTCCACCTCTGAGCAGAAAGCCACTGAACTCTCAGGCTGCAGCAGAAAGGCTTTCACCTGCACCCTCCTCCAACTCAGAAGCTTTCACTTCAGGGATTACTCTTTAAAATTGGGAGCAGAAATCTGATGAGCATGCTAGTTTGATTTCTGTGTTTGATGCTGGTTGATGAAGAAACACTCCGGGTCTCTGACACTCAGAGGACTGCTCAGCATCAGGCAAAAAATGATCTCATGATCTTGACCATTAATTACTTCAAAATGCAAACATGATCATCAGATTTGTCAGAGGCATTCAATGAGTGAGATTGAAGAGAGGAGTCCAAAGTTATTATGACAGAGCTGGCTCTGGCTGCCTCTGCAGAGAGCCAATTTCAGCACACTTGGTGTCTGCAATATGTGCACAAAGATCTGCAATCCTTCTCTCTCAACTTAGGCAAGGCAAGAGAAGCACAAAGGACCTTTTCTTGACTCCAGGTACCCCATCGTCTCTGGGAGACATAATGGTGACAGCAGGTGCCAGAAGCAGGAGAAGCCCCACATGGGTCTTTTAGGAGCTTCCTCTCATGATCTACTGGTCTGGTTTTCATTTTGTTGGCTATGTTGAGAGACCTCACTGCACAAGACTTTAATATGATATCCTGGTGGAAGATTTAAATCTACTTAACCTCAGTGCTCTGTGATGTAACCGTACTGTCTGTCTTACTGCTATTTTCCCCTAATTGTCAATAGAACATTGAATTGTGAATAGCTTATTGAAAGGTGGTATCACCTGAGGATATCAAGCTGACAATCATATGTATTGCATGTATATTCAAAACTTAAAGCTAAAAGACTGCAAATGTACTCAAGTCTTTGCACTAATTAGGGGCTGTTTACCAATTCAACAACATGAAGTTAAACGATATACAAAGTCCAAATCAAGCTCATTTGTCCTGGAAGTGAGTTTTGAATGAGGTTATGTCTGCTTTCTCATAGAGTTATGGAGATGTACAACAGTAAACCAAACACTTCGGTCCAACTCATCCGTGCTGATCAAATTTCTGAAATTATTTGGTCCCATTTGTCAGTATTAGGCCCATATCCCTCTAAACCCTTCCTATTCATATACCCATCCAGATGCCTTTTAAATGTTGTAATTATACCAGCCTTCATCACTTCCTCTGGCACTCATTCCACACACACACCATCCTCTGCATGAAGAAGTTGCCCCTTAGGTCCCTTTTAAATCTTTCCCCTCTCATCTTAAACATAAGCTCTGTAGTTTTGGACTCCTCTACCCAGGAGTGATGTTACAGAGGTTTATAAAATCATAAAGAGCATGGATAGGGTGAATAGCCAAGATCACCCCTCATTCTCCAACACTCCAGTGAAAATAGCCCCAGCCTATTCAGCCTGTCCCTACAGCTCAAACCCTTCAACCCTGGCAACATCCTTGTAAATCTTTTCTGAACCCTTTCAAATTTCACATCTTTCCTACAGCAGTGAGACGAGAATTGAATGCAGCATTCCAATAGTGGCCTAATCAATATTCTGTACATCTGCAACATGATCTCCCAACTCCTGTACTCAATGCACTGACCAATAAAGGAGGGGAAAGTGAGGACTGCAGATACTGGGGATCAGAGTCCAAAGTGTGATGCTGGAAAAGCACAGCAGATTGGGCAGCATCTGAGGAGCAGGAGAATCGACATTTTGGGTATGAGCCCTTCATTAAGAATTTCTGATGAAGGGCTTCTGCCCAAAACATCGATTCTTCTGCTCCTCGAATGCTACCTGACCTGCTGTGCTTTTCCATCACCACACTGACCAATAAAGGCATGCGTACCAAATGCCTTCTTCACTATCCTGTCTACCAGTGACTCTGCTTTCAAGGAACCATGAACCTGCACTTCAAGGCCCCTTTGTTCCACGACACTGCTCAGGACTTTACATTAGGTATATAAATCCTGACTTGCCCTACCAAAATATAGTACCTCACATTTATTTAGATTAAACTCCATCTGCCACTCCTCAACCCATCGGCCCATCTGATCAAGGTCCCGTTGTTCTCTGAAGTAACCTTCTTTGTTGTCCATGACACCTCTTGCTCTCTGATGCATTGCTATATCACGTTTTGTTAGGTAGCCTTTCAGGTTAATGTCATCATCCTCATCTTCATCCTTCGAAAATTGCCATCAATTCCTCACTTTGTCTGTATCCATAACATACTCATCACTCTCCCCATTACGGGGGAAGAATCAAAGAACTGTGCTCCAGAGAAAATGGCATTGGCCACTGGGATTGGATTGCCACCCAGCCCTTCTGCAGATGATAGTTGAGTAATAATGGACTTGAACATCCTCAACTGTCATTCAGATAGTTGAAGAAAATGACAGCAACTCCTGTAGATGTGAGGTCTCGTCATTCTCCTCTGCACCCATGGTGGATCTTGATCTGCTCCTTCTCTCTGGTAACTGTGCAGCATACACTGGAGTTTGCAGTTCTTGCTGATATTGCTGATATAGCAATTGTGTTGCTTTCTGCATTAGCTTCATGTAGCACCAATATACTTCAGTTACAGCAATTTCCATATAAGATTCATGACAAGTGATTCAGGATTGTCAGAAAGATAATGTAATTTTAATTAAGGACTTCTGAGCTCTCATATCCATCACACTGAAGCTTCATGTCATTCCCTCACAAAGTATGGCAAGGAGGCCTCCCAAGAAGGACAGTATCATTGCTGAGTAAGGAATGCTGAGGTATTTCACCTTATCCAAAAAATGTTGCAAGGCCAAAGATTTTAGGCTACAAGCTCAGCCTGAGGGACCAGCACTAAAAAGGCAAGACAGAGATACTGTATGATCATCATTAGCTAAACTTGGATCATTTTTATATAATTTCCCATTAAACCCACTGATTAATAGGATAGACTACTGATCCACTGTTCATGAAGATCTCACACATTCCATTAAATCCTCTCACTTCCAACAACTTGCCAATTGTTTTCAAGTTGCAATTAAAGGGAAAAGGCTTCACCAACTGTGTAATAACTATGACATATAAAAATGAACGTTAAATTAATTCAAAAGATACTTCAATATTGCATACTTACTTGCTGCACGACAGTTTAGGTAGTTACTTACAGTCACTAATTCAATAAAAAAACAGAATTTGCTGAAAAAAACTCAGCAGGTCTGGCAGCATTTGTGGAGAGAAAATAGAATTCATGTTTCCGGTTCAGTGACCCTTCTTCAGAACTTCAGTTCTTTGGTTTTTTTTGTTGAGTGAGTTGGAGTCATTAGGTTATCACTATGATTTCATGTCGGAAATTGTCTAATTTCTTTCGGGCAATTGGGAGAATGGGAAACTATCTAAAAATGAGCCAAGTTTAGATGAGAATGAAATTTAACATGTGCAACCGGCCATTCACTCATGAGATTCTCATCTTCCTATTCAACATTTGTGAGGGGAATACTTTCAACATTGAGAATCTCATAACTACTTGCTTCTGTTTTCCCAACTTTATTGCCAATGACCAAAATTCTGCGAAGAATTTTGTAATGCATTGGGTAAATTTACGATGTATTAAAACAGGTCGTGCAGACTGTCCAGTTAAGGCTAGCATGAATGATTTTTGTTCCAGCCTTCAGTCTGCCCCCTGCAACTAATTCATAACTCAATATCTTGTTCACTGCTTTGCAATGTGGAAAATTCTCATCTTCAAATCCAGCAGCCCAAGGAAGCTGAGTGACTGTATCAATAGAATTATAAAGCTTCAAGAAAATCACTAATTAATTGTTGTGATCATTTTGTTTTTACTCATTAAGATGTGTGGCAGCATATATTTGTTAAAATGAAAAGAACTTAAGTTTGCAAAAACAATGTTAGCATTCTTAAAATGTTACTGAGAGTTTTTTGTTGCTTTGCAATTTCACTTGATTTGTTTCTTTAAATGTAATCTAATGGACAGTTATTTATTTTAAAAACCTAATTGTGAATTTCTTTGTCTAAATGCTGCAATAACTTTCTCTATAATTTTGTTTGTAGTAAGATTCATTTAATGCAGAACTAGCTCAGGTAGAGCTTAATGCTGAACATCAGAAGTGAGAATTCAGGGCAAGTGTATCACACTTCAGAAATCTGTAATGTCCTTGAAGTGCATAATTAACATGTGCAGTCAGGGCAATACATTATTTAATTAACACTTCAAATGATTAGCACTAAAAATGTGCTCTCATCTAAAAGTTTAAAGAACTCACAAGATAAAAGGAGCAGCTGCAGTGTAATTTTTAATGATCACATTTATTTTGTTGAATTAATGATTGTAAATAACTACCAAAAACATTGTGCAGCAAGTAAATATATAAAGTCGAAGTATCTTTTGAATTCATTTACCAATCATTTTTGTATTGTCATACTTGTTAAATAGTTGGTCAAACCTTTTCCTTCTAATTTCAGCTTGAAATCTTCACTTTGCAAGTTGTTAGAAGTGTGAGGTTTTAATAGAATGCCTGAGATCTTCATGGGTAGTAGATCAATAGTCTATCCTCTTAGTCAGTAGGTTTAAAGTATGAGCAAAGAAACTGAATACCAACAGAAAAGTAAGATCAATTTTCTAAATTAGGAGGAGTCAACAATGAAAATTTGATTAAGAAATGAAAAAACAAAATGGAAAAGTAAGGTTTTAAAATTGCGGATACCAGTTTACTTTGAGCAGGGATAAGATTTCACAATTTGACTTTCTTCTTTTTCAGCACAATGTATGGAATGCCATCACAGGAAAGTAAACCTTGTTGTTGAAGGGTTTTTTTTACAATGTTAAGTGCAAGCCCTAATTTTCAGTGGTGATTTTAATTTGTTTAACAAATCTTCCATTTCCATTGTGCTGACTCAGTGAAATACATAAACACTTCTATTAACTACTGTTAACAACCATATAAAAACTGTTAACTGTGTTTCATTATTCATGATTCTTTGTGCTTTCATAATTGAAATCATCAATTATTGTGATTGGTTAGAAGTTTATTCTTCATTATAATTATAGTGTGTACAATTGATTTAATGAAACTTACAGGATGAAATGTGACAGCATTTTGAATATTTTAAATTGGACTAGTAAACATCAATAATTCTGCAATTTGAACAACAGAAGATCCTACATACAGACAGCTTCTTTTCAATGGCCAAGTCGCTGCCTTCATTGTCTTTGAAAGAATACAATTTTCCTGTACATTTTTAAAGCACAACAATGAAGGGCTATCAACTGAGTCTTTGCCTTCACAGAGACTTCAATTTTCATACTAGGGAGAAGGATTGTGATTCTTTGTAATGAGCCTAAAGGGTGAGGGAGCCCAGGAATAGCAGGGACAGAGGAAGCAGCTATCCACACAGATAGCTCTGGCCAAGCCCTGCCAGCAACTACTATAATGTGGAGCATGCTATGGGTTCCAGTGCTATGTTCGGATTTTAAATAGAATCAAGAATCATTTTGCAAAATTTTAGATTGAGAAACAAATGTATGATGGAATAAAGTCACTCTTTCGGATTTTAAGTGAGTGGTGCTTTAGGATTGAAGCAGAAATATGAGGAAGAGAAGCAGAGTGGTTATGGTTTGTTTGGATGTTTCTTTTGTCATCTCATCCGCTTAATTTGAACATCACTTTAAATCTATGCCTCTTTCCTTTCTTTATTTTGCAAGCAGGAACAACCTCTCCCTATTTACTCTATTCAACCTGTTCATGATTTTGAAAATATCTAACAAATCTCTTGTTGGCCATCTCTTCGAGGAAAAATTCCCAACTTCTTTAATCTATCTTTATAACTGAAGTTTCTTATTTGTGGAACCATTCTTGTAAATCTCGTTTGTACTCTGTCCAATCCATTCCTATGATGCAGTACCCACAACTGTATGCCACACTCCAGATCTAATAAATGTCTTGCATAAATTCAACATTGCCTCCTTGCTCTTGTACTCTATGCCCCTAATAATAAAGATAATATACTTTGTTAACTTCTCTCGCCAACTGTCTTGTCACCTTCAAAGATCAGTGCACATATATACCCAGGTCCCTCTGCTTTTAGAATTAAACCCCCTACTTTATATTACTTTTCAACATATCACCTATCTGCCCTCTCCACCAATTTGTCAGTATTCTTTTGAAGTTCCTCACTTCAATCCTCACAGTTTATAATTATTCCAAGTTTAGTGTCATCTGCAAGTGATGAAATTGTCCCCAGAACAGCAAGATCCAGATTATTAATATATATATCAAGATAATCAAAGACCCCGATACTGACCCCTAGTGAATTCCAGTATAAACCTGCCTCCAACCTAAAAAACATTCAATGACCATGACTGTGTGTTTTCTAACCATCCATGGATTTTGAGGGAAGTGATGGGAGAAATTGCATCCATGTTGTTACTATCCCTTTTTATACCATGAGCTACACCTTGTCTCAAATCTGCTAGGTGGCACTGTATCAAACGCTTTCTGGAAATCCATGTATACTACATCAACAGCACAGCCTTCATAGACCCTTTCTACGACCTCTTCAAAAGTATCTGTACAGGATATTGGTTAGATCACTTTTGGAATACTGCATTAACTTCTTGTTTTCCTGATATGGGACGGATGGTGTGAAAGTTGAAAGGATTCAGAATAGACTTACAAAGATATTGCCAGGGTTTGAACTATATGGAAAGGCTGAATAGGCTGGAGCTATTTTCCCTGGAGCATTGGGAGCTGAGGGGTAACGTTGTTGAAGTTTATAAAATCCTGAAGGGCATGGATAGTGTGAATAGCCAAGGTCTTTTCCCTAGGATAGGGGAGTCCAAAACTAGAGGGTCTGTGATTAAAGTGAGAGGGAAAGATTTAAAGGGGACATAAGGGGAAACGTTTTCATGCAGAGGGTGGTGCAAGTCTGGAATGAGATGCCAGTGGAAGTGGTGGAGGCTGGTACAATTACAACATTTAAATGACATCTGGCTATGTATATGAATAGGAAGGGTTTGGAGGGATATGGACCAAATGGGACGAGATGAATTTAGGATATCTGGTCGGCATGGACGAGTTGGACCGAACGGTCTGTTTCCATACTGTACTTCTCGGTGACGAGTGCCCCTGCAATTTCTCCCATCACTTCCCTCAAAATCCATGGATGGATCTCATCTGGTCCCAGTGTCTTGTCGGCTCTAAGTGCCAATAATCTGTCCAAGACTTCTTCCCCTTAATTTTTAATACACTAGTAAGAGAGTTTCCTCTCCTATCACTATGGCCTAAGCAACATCCTCCTTTTGGAAAGACAGATTCAAAGATTTCATTTAACACCTCAGCCATGCCCTTTGCCTCTGTGTGTAAATCCTCCTTTTGGCCTCTGATCGATCGTACTATTCCCTTAGCTACTCACCTATTGTTTGTGTGTCAGTAGAAGACTTTGAGATTTCCCTTTGTTAACTGCTAGTCTTTTCTCTTTCTTCGTCTTTGCTTCTCTTATTTGATTTTTCAGCTCCCCTTTCCTCCCATCTTACCACAAAATACAGTATTTCTGTTGATTCACAATTGTATTTTCTGCCTTACACCTGTCACATACACACTTTTTCTGCCTCCTCTTAATTTTTGCCTCCATTGTTATCCAGTGAACTCTGGATTGTTTGCTCTACCTTTTCCCACTAGGGAATTTCCCTTGACTGTATCTGAATCATCTTTGAAGGTGGCCCATTGTTCAGTTACTGTTTTTTTTCCTGTCAACTTCTTCTTCCAAGCAGTCCTGCTCAGCTCTGTCCTTGAACCATAAAAGACAGCTCTCTGCCGATTGATTTTTTTTCTTTCTCTGGATTGTTGCATGTCATTTTCCAACACCATCCTGAACCTTTTGATACAATGATAACTTTCTCCTGAATCATTACATCATTCCCAAAGATCAGATCCAACAGGGTATTTCTTCCTTGTTGGACTGGGCATACGCTGCTCTAAATGCAATTTTTGAATACTTGCCCTTTCCTGTCCCTTATGCTACAAAAATACATTTGAGTAATTGAAATGCTTCAGTATAAGTAGTCTATAGAGTTGGCATTTCCCTGTATTTCCTTGCAGATTTGATCTTGTGCATCCCTTCCACTAGTTGGTGATCTGTAGACGACACCAAGCCATTTAAGTGAACCTTTTTTATATTGGTATTCCATCAAAATTCATTTAGGTTCCTAAATTCTGACTGTTGAAATACATCGTCCTTTCTACCTTTTTTTGATAACAGTGTGGGTCACAATCTTTGGATGATAATACTCACCTAGAAGAAGATCCTCGACCTATCCTATGACATCCTTGACACTAGCACCCACCATATCAATCTGGAGTCATGACGAATGTTGCAGAAATCATTGTTTATTCCCCTGATTAACAGATTCCTGTATCATTATTGCTCTGTTAATCTTCTTCATTCCTTCCTGTTCAACTGAGAACTGAGCCACCAAATATGTCAGGGATGTGGCTGTTGCTGAACTCCTCTGTCGAACCATTAGCTTCACCAGAGCCAGACGGAAACCTGATCAGCAACTTTTTTCTCCTGGGACTCCTGCATTACCAACCTCATTGTCTTGGACAGCCTGACAGTCACTCATCCAATATCTGCCAGCATGCCCCTATCCTGTGGTGTGACCAACTCTTTAAATATGATAACTCCTTGATTTTTAGAACTTTTTGCAAGTTCTTGGTATCTTGACATTCCTGTGTTGTACTGATTTGAAAGAACAGAGAAAAGAAAAAATGGATACCCGAGAAAAGACTCTCCCACTTGTCACAAAACATACAGTTATCAGATACTGTTACAGATATTACAACTTGGTAAGTATTAAGCATCAGAGCTACGCAGAGATGATGTAATCTGGGCTTTGTCTGCATTAGGAATTTAGAGTCATAGAGACATACAGCACAGAAACAGACCCTTCATTCCAATTCGTCCGTGCCGCCCAGATATCCCAACCTAACCTAGTCTCACCTGCCAGCACCCAGTCCATATCCCTCCAAACCCTTCCTATTAATTCATTTCCAGCTCCTGCTTCAATTTAGATATAACTACAGCAAATGTATCAACTGCACTTATGGGACCAGGAGTGTACCAGTCGATCAAATATTCCAGATAGCCAAGAGGTCCATGTAATCAGCATGACTGGGCTGTGTGTGCCTTTTCTTGTGTCAGAGACTGTACCATCACTGTTTATGACATACTTTATCCTATTGACAGATCATAGTCATAAGAGGTAGTATACAGAGGTGCACAGTAAGTAGAGAGTAGTCACATTGACTCTGGACATCATGGAGGTTTCTTGCATAAGTTCAAATATAGACAAGTAGCCTCCTGTTAATTACCACCTACCCTCAGCTGATGAATAAATGTTCCTCCACAATAAGCAACACTTGGAAGAAGCACTGAGGGTAGCTAGAATAAAGAGTGTATCTGAATAAGGGGCTTCAATGCTCATCATTAAGCATATCTTGATAGAACAACTATTGATTGAGCTCGCTGAATCCTGAAGGACATAACTGCTATGCTAGAATTGTGCATGAGGGAAAATCTTATTGGACATCACCTTACCAATCTACCTTTTTGCAGATGCACTACTACATTATAGCATGGATAAATGAAACTGTAATACAGTCTTGTATTGAATAAATTCCATCTTCACACTGAGGAATCCATGCTGCATAACAAAACCACTGTGCTATATAGAATAAACTCAGAACAAATTAAACAGCTCATAATTTGGCATCCATGATAGGCTGTGGGCCGTAAGCAACAGTATAGTTTTATTCCACCATAACTTTATGGCAAAGCATATGCTTCACTTTAATATTACCATCACGCAGGGAACCAACCCTGGTTCAATGAGGAATGTGTACAGCATGCCTTGGCCAACATGGGCACATAAAAATGAGGAACCCCACCTGACAAAGCTACAACACAACATGTTAAATAATGAAGAAGTATGCAACAAATATAACTGAGCACAGGTGTAGTGAAACAAAAGAGATTGAAGCTGTATTGTACAGTCACATTCAGTCATAATTGGTTAAGACCATTAAAAGATAGGAAGGGAGATTCCATGGACATCACCAACCTTGATGGCAAAGCACACCATATGATCGTTAAAGGCAACAATGTAGTGTGTACAACCATATTCAGCAGAAGTGTGAGTAGATAATTCATTTGTCATGGACTTTTTTTTAACCGGATGGAAAACTGCCCATAATATCCAGGCCAATCATCAAATATTCTTCTAACCCCATTTTCCAGTACTTGGCCCATAGCATGGTTTGCTATGTGTTCAAATGCTCATCTAAATAGTTATTAGATGTTTAGAGGGTTCCTACTGCTTACTCATTTGAATAGTGAGTTCCAGATACCCAAAACTGTCTGGGTGATAAGATTTTTTTTCCTTAAATCCCCTCTTAACCTCCTGCTCCTTACTTTAAACTGTGTCCCCTGGTTATTGACCTTTCTACAAAGGGAAAAAAAATTCTCCCTCTCTATCCTGTCTATTTCCTCAGAACTTTGTTTTAGATCCCCCATCAGCCTTCTCTGCTTTAAGGAAAATAACCTCAGATTATCTCGTATCTCTTCATAGCTAATCACTCCAGCACTGGCAACACCCTGGTGAATTTCTTCTGTATCCTCCGATAGTGTGGCGACCAGAATTAGACAAAGTACTCAAGCCATGGCCTGACTAGCACTATAAATATCTCCACATTAACCTCCTTGATGTTGTATTCAATGACTTATCAAATAATGGCAAGCCTTGTACATAGTATTTTAACTACCTGACCTACCTGTCCTGCTGCCTTCAGGATCTTTACACACGTGTGCCAAGATCCCTCTGATTTTCTGTAATTTCTAGGGTCCTGCCATATGGCAGAGTACCACCGTAAAAGTTTTTCTTCATTTCTGTTAAAGTCTGGAGAGTGGCGGGTGAAGGAGGAGATCTCCAGCGCAGCAGCAGCCAGGCCAGGATGAGTTGGTCATGACTCCACCCGAGCCCAGGATCTCCCAAAGAGATAGTGATTGGGGGGAGCCATTCCAGGCCAGCTGAATTATTTCTCTCTCTCTCTCTCCATTAATTCTTTTATTCTTTTCCTCTTCATCATCTGCCTGATGTCACAGGGAAGCCACAGTGGTGTCGGAGGGGATTCCTCATTTCGTAGGCCCAGTCCGTAGACTCCTGGAATGGCAACGGAGTACTGGCTGCAGCGATTGCATAGTGGACACTCTTGGCTGCAGTAGTCCTGGAGTTGGACCTTGCAGAAGTCTTGGAGCTGTGTTTGGGCTCTGGCCGTTGAAGATGAGCTCTATTTAAGTACTTTTTTTTCTTTTAATACCTCAAAATTGCGGTTGTGGTGACAGAACACCTTTCACTGTATCTCCCTAGATATGTGACAATAAATAAATCATAAATCATTCAACATGTACTCCTTTGCCTTTTTAGTCCTCTCAAAATGCATCTCTTCAAATTTCTCTGGATTAAATTTCATTTGCCACTGTTCAGCCTATCTGACCAGCCTGTCTGTATTAGCTTGTAGGCTATGGCTTTCCTCCCTATTTACACACCAACAATTTTTGTGTCACCTGAGAACTTACAGATCAAACCTCCTATATTCATGTTGAGATCAACAGTCAGCAGTGGACACAAGACTGAACCTTGTATTAGATTGTCAACAAAAGAACTTGGAGTAAGATGAGGAGAAACTTCTTTACTTAGAGTTGTTAGGATTTGCTACTTGGGAGAGAATTGGAGGTGGATTCTATAGGAAGCTTCAAAAGAGTCAGTGTCATACAGCATTAAAACAAGATCCTTCAGTCCAACTCATCCACGCTGAGCAAATTTCCCAAACTAAACTAGTCCCACTTGCCTGTTTTTGGCCCATATCCAAAGACAGCTGGGTATATATTTGAAAGTGATGAGTTTAGAGAGATAGGGCTCGAAAATAGAGCTGGTTCAGAGCGAATGATCTCCTTTTGTATTGTAAAATTCTGTGATTCCATGCTACTGGACACAGGTTTACAGTCACAATAATGTCCATTAAAAAAAACCCTCTTATTTCTGTCTTTCAGTGAAGACACCAAGTGCAAAACATTTATTAATATAAACTTCCAAATGATCATTTTCACTTTTAAATTTGAAAATATGCTTTACCTAAGACAATGTAGAATATAAAATCAACTCTGCAATGTACTTCATCTTCCTTTTTATTTCAAGAGCCTTAAAGTACTCACTGATCCTGAAAAGGTTATTAAAAACTGCTCCAGATTATATTATATACATATATTATATTACATTATATCTCTTAACTGAAACAGTACCAATTTCTTCTGATTAATTTTGCACGAGGGACATTTTCAACTCTGTCATGATTGTGTTCGCTCCACATTTGAGCTACCTCAGTCCTTTCTTGGCTGGCCTCCCAGTTTCCACTCTTCAACTTGATCTCCTCTAACACTCTGCTTTCCCTCTTAAACAGTTATTTAGAAAATATGTTGTTGATTCTCCTGCGAAATTGGAGTTTTTGACCTATTGCAAAATTTTCACAGTCTGAAAATATTAGAATGAGCACAGTATGAATAGGTGCAATCAATGGTTAGCGTGTTGTCAATTTGAAGGATTTATTGTTGTCAGTATGATCTATTCAGATCACATTATCACTTTCTTAAATGTTTCAGTGCAGTAGATGAACATTCAAGTTTCTCAGATTAAAGAAGATTGTGATAGCATGTAGATTAATTAAGTAATCTGTTTAGGTTGATAATTATTTATGGTTAGGCAGGGATGCAGGGAGACAGCTGTTCATTGCCTTATTTTTTACACTTACTAATGCCATTTCAGCCTTTTGATCAGCTGCAGGTGTCAACTTCTGATTTTAATTTCCTGTTTTTGTTGTCTTTAATTTTCACTTGAAGCAACAGCAAAAAAAGCTTCAGGACTCCTACCCCATTGATGTGAAGTATTAACATCTGATGCACTAGGTCATGTGGAGAACAGTAGAAATGTTTGGAAAATTTCCATAACTTTCACATTTAGAAAGCTGAACAATATTATGTGCCGTATATTCATGTACTGTATAGTTTTCAATACCTTTCCAATCAGCCCTTCAATTCAGCTTTGTACAAAGCTTTGCTCTTTCCTCTTGGCAAGACCAGGATAGAACTTCTTTTGTTTCACTCAACTGAATCTTTTAAAATGAGCGGTAATTCACTATTCTCTAAATTCTCCCAAATGTCCCATTGTCCTTTAATGATAAGATATGAAATAATAACATTTAATTTTGACTTTACCAAATATTAACCAGGTAATTAGGGGCCCCATAATCACATCTTTAGCTTTCTTTAGAATCACTTCATAGAAAATCATTTTTATCAGTATCCTTAATAAATAATAATGTAGAAATAAATGAGAATGTGGTCAAGATCTCATGGAATATTATCTCATCGTTTATTCACAAAAACATTTATATCTTACGATTTCCTCACAAAAATAAAGATAACAGGATATATCTTATCCAAAGCTTAATTATGTTTATTAAACTCTTTGAGCAGGACATCCCAGAGGCATGGTGCACTGGTAATGGGATAGGTTTGAGAAAACATAGGAACATCGAAGATAGGAGGAGGCCATTTGGCCCTCTGAGCCTGTTCCGCCATCATGGTTGATTATCCAATTCAATAGCTTAATCCTGCTTTCTCACCATAACCTTTGATCCCATTTTCCCCAAGTGTTACATCAATGTTTTGGCATCAACTACTTCTTGTGGTAATGACTTCCACAGGCTCACCATTCTTTGGGTGAAGAAATGTCTCCTCATCTCCATCCTAAATGGTCCACCCCAAATCGTCAGACTATGACCCCTGGTCTGGACACACCTACCATAGGGAACATCCTCCCTGCATCTACTCTGTCTAGTCCTGTTAGAATTTTATTAGTCTCGATGATATTCCCCCCTCAATCGCCTGAATTTCAGCGAAAACAATCCTCACCTAGTCATACGTCAGTCCCCCCATCTCTGGAATCAGCCTAGTAAACCTTCGCTGCACTCCCTTGAGAGCAAGAGTATCCTTCTTCAGATAAGAAGATCAAAACTGCACAAAATGTTCTGGGTGTGGCCTCACCAAGGCCCTGTATAACTGCAACAACCTATCCCTGCTCGAAACCTCTCGCAATGAAGGCTAACATATCATTAACCATAGGCGAAAGTGAGGACTGCAGATGCTCCAGCCAGTGGCAAACTCATGCAGATTGCTACTCCAGAGTTTTTTTTTAAAGAAGGGAGGTCTGTATTTCTGAAAAGAGATTTTCCTCAGGCAACCCTCAGAAATGTAGAGCCATGCTTCCAATCTGACAGTTCTTTAGTTAGTTAAGAATAATATAACACCAGGTTATAGTCCAACAAGTGTATGTGTCCTTTGACCCTGCCCCAGTAGCTACCTGAAAAAGGAGCAGTGCTCTGAAAGCTTGTACTTCCAAATAAACCTGGTGTACTATAATCTGGTGTTGTGTGACTTTTACTTGTCTACCCCAGTCCAACACCGGCACCTCCACATGAAGTTCTTAGGTTGCTCAAGAAAAGCAAACTAGGGCAACTTTTCACAGCAGTTAGCAACCATATTTTGAAAATTAGCGGTCCTTGCAGTCACTTTGACAAGGCAATTTCCTTAACAATTCCATTGGAGCATGCTACAAGAGGATTTCAGAGTGCAATTCCCATCTACACTGACATAAGGACTAGAGAGCAGAAAATCCGGACCAATATTGTTCACAGCCCATGGAAGAAATATGTTTGATTGTAGATCAGCAGCATAGCTGGTGAGAGTGTGGCGCTGGAAAGGTGCAGCAGGTCAGGCAGCATCCAAGGATCAGGAGAATTGACGTTTCAGGCAAATGCCCTTCATCATGAATGAGGCTATGAGCGGAGGAGGTGATGAGATAAATGGGAGAGGTGGAGCTGGGGGAAGGTAGCTACCTGTGGGATAGGTCTGAAGAGCTTCAGGGCAGAGGGGGCCACTTGGGAGTTGAAGTGAGAGAATGAGACTCACTGAGATCCTTGTAGAGAGAGGAGAACTTCTTCAAGGTAGGCAACCTTGGAAGAGACTGCGCAGTAGGATTAAAACCAACTCGGCAAAAGTGAGGACTGCAGATGCTGGAGATTAGAGTGGCGCTGGAAACGCACAGCAGGTGAGGCAGCATCCGAGGAGCAGGAGTATCGACATCGGGCAAATGCCCTTCATCAGGAATGAGACTGTGAGCCGAGAGGGTGATGAGATAAATCTGAGTGTGTTTTCCCAGCTAGTGAGCTGCATTGCCCAATTATACTCCATTATTTATGCCTCTCTCACTGGGGAGTCACAAATGACAATGCAAAAATTTCAGTGGCACTTGACGTTTAGGACAAGTACTGAGAAGGGAAATTAGGACGAAGTCGGTGCTGTGTCCTGCACTTCAGATTCCAGAATTGCCCTGATGTTTTTTCCATTGCGGCTGCATGAGTTTAGGGTCTCATCCAATGGCAGAGCTGTAAATGGCCATCAGGACTTTTGGGGTGGTGGTTCCTCAGAAGTTTGGAGCAAAATCCAAATTAAATAATTCGGGCATGAAATACCAGCGCAGATATCAGCATAGCTGTTAAATATAAAGCCTGTTAGAGTTTTATTTTGTCACTCACATTATTGTTTCCTACAAACCTTTAGTTAAGTTTCAACAGCATAGCTGTTTGTAATTCTTTTTAGCAGCAAAATGCTGTTAAAGTTTGGAGTTAAATTGCCAAACTTCCTGGATTCCGAGTCAGTCAGTGGGAATCTTGCGCTGCTGCCAGCTAAAATCTGTAAGATAATTTTAGATACTTAAAAATTAAAATTTTATTTTTAACTTTTTGAGCACTTTTTGTTCATAAACTTTACAGGGACTTCTGACGGGGATTAGGTTATTGGAGGCAGTGGATTATTATTTTAATACAGCGTTGCTTGTCCCTGTTTGACATGAGTTGCGCATTTCTGACTTCACGTACAATATCATATCCAAACGTGGTTCTCAGGCTGAAAATTTTGTTTTGGCTGTGTTGCGTGTTCAATTAATTCTACTGACATTCAGAGCAGTAGAATCTTGAAGGTATTCAACGTTATAGCAGTAAATTGGAATCAGGCCCAAAGACATTCACAGCATTGAAATATACAAATATATGAAGTGTTTAGAAAAATATGTATGCAGAAAATATTTTTTCCCATTTGGGGTGTTTGAAAACTAATTTCAACTGGACAGATTGGGAGATATCCTGGGAATAACTATCATTCTGTTATTAAGGCAACATGATCATTTATAACACCCTCCGATATATGAAAAGAAAATTGCTTTAGCAGAGAATGGAATATTGAATTGAATTATTTCTGTTTGGTGCTGTTGTCAAAATCTCTCCAAATTGCTAACTTTTCAGATAAACCATTTGCTAGAGCTCCCATGAAGAAGCACCACCTGTGCTGTTTGTTTTGGCCAGGAGCACTAATTAACCACCCAATAATTAAACAATAGGAAGCACATTAAGTGACACAGAAAAGGCTGTTAACACAGTTATCAAGCCCTATCTGAAGCTGTGAAGCAGCACTAGAGCTCAGCATCTGTCGGAGTAGTCTCTGCTCATTTATATTGTTTTTCTGCACTAAAGATTATTAACTTATAAAGGATTTTGCATTGAATTTTATTTGCTCCTCCATCTTCTCCTTATCTTTTATTTTGCTGTTAATCCTTTTACTGGGTTCACCAAATACAAAAAAAGGGAAATATGACACCAGTGTTATTTTCTCATGCAATCAATAGATGTTCAACAGGTTTCCTACAGCAAGTTATGTGTTTATGACATTTGTGACACATCCATTTTGTGCTTTTGACACGTGGCTCAGTTACTTGTACCTATCCTTAAATGTTCTGCTATAATCTTTCTCTACCATTCCCTTTCTTTTATTGCCACTACCTTTCTCCTTTCTACAATATGATTGTCTTTCTGTCATCAACCATCCTCTTTGAACCCTCACTTACAGTCAGCTATTCCTGTGTCTGTCTAACTGTGTGATCTCTTTCTTCCATTTGTCTCTCTTCTATTATATTTCTGCTTTGTTCTATTTTTCATTTCTCTTAATGTGGAGTATTATGTCCAATCCTGGCCCCTGATTTTGCAAAAGATTTGAAAGCTTTAGAGAGGGTACACAAGAGACGTATGACACCAGGGAGAAGGGACTTAAGTATATTGAACAAACTTGAGTCTCTGAGAGAAGAGATGGTTGAGATGAGATTTGATAGTTGAGTTCAAAATCACCAGAGCTGTAGACGAGGTAGATACAGAGAAACTGTTCCCGTCAGCTGAAGAATTGAGGGGGCTCAAATTTAAGTTTGTTGGTAAAAGGACTGAAGATTACGTGAAGTAAATCATTTTACACAGAAGGTGATTCCGATCCAGAATTCACTATCTGAAAGGAGGGTGAAAGCAGATTCATTTGTGACTTTCAAAAGGAAATAGTATACCCAAAGTGAAATTAATAGCAAGGCTACAAGGCAAATGAGTGTGGTGAGGAAGGAAATGGGATTATCTTAATTGCTCTTATAGTGAGTGGCATGGACTTGATAGGGTAGATGCCACCTTCCTTTTCTGTAATCATTCTAAGATGCTATGTGTAAAGTATCACCAATATGGATTTCCCACCCTAATTTCCTTTATCCTGACCAGGTGTCCTCATCTTTTTCTGTAACTAATCTAAGATGCTATGTGTATGCCGACTGCCAAGACAGACATCTCACCCTAATTTTCTTTGTCCTGTCTTACTCATGTTGTGTTTTGCTCAATTTTTTTCCCAGAATTCTTTGTCCATTCAAGCATTACTTTCTCTCTTGCCAAAACAAATTGTAAAAGCTGGATTAGAAGTAGAATTCCTACAATGGTAAATTCACCTAACCTGCACGTCATTTGACTGTGGAAGGAAACCCGAGCAGACATGGGGAGAATGTGCAAGCTGCACACAGTCACCCAAAGCTGGAATTGAACCTGAGTTCTTGGCACCGTGAGGCAGCAGTGCTAGCCACTGTGCCATCTCTAATGTTTAAGCTTGATTAATATAACTTTATCATGGAAGCGACTATTTTCTGTCTTAATGATGTTTGAGAATACTCATCCATTCATTGAGTGATGATAATGTGATATACATTAAAGTTCAAGGAAAATAATAGATACCTTACTTTAGGATATGTGATCAGAATATCTTCTGGAAATTTGATAGAAGATTATTTTTCTTAGATCTGTGGAATTTGCCTCATAGATTCATTAGATTTATGTTTTCATTCTGATTGCAGACATAGAGTCATAGAGATGTACAGCATGGAAACAGACCCTTCGGTCCAACCTGTCCGCGCCGACCAGATATCCCAACCCAATCTAGTCCCATCTGCCAGCGCCCCGCCCATATCCCTCCAAACCCTTCCTATTCATATACCCATCCAAAAGTCTCTTAAATGTTGCAATTGTACCAGCTTCCACCACTTCCTCTGGCAGCTCACTCCATACCCATACCACCCTCTGTGTGAAAATGTTGCCCCTTAGGTCTCTTTTATATCTTTCCCCTCTCACCCTAAACCTATGCCCTCTGTTTCTGGACTCCCCGACCCGAGGGAAAAGACTTTGCCTATTTACTCGATCCATGCCCCTCATAATTTTGTAAACCTCTATAAGGTCACCCCTCAGCCTCCGATGCTCCAGTGAAAACAGCCCCAGCCTGTTCAGCCTCTCCCTATAGCTCAAATCCTCCAACCCTGGCAACATCCTTGTAAATCTTTTCTGAACCCTTTCAAGTTTCACAACATCTTTCCGATAGGAAGGAGACCAGAATTGCACACAATATTCCAGCAGTGGCCTAACCAAGGTCCTGTACAGCCGCAACATGACCTCCCAACTCCTGCACTCAATATTCTGACCAATAAAAGAAAGCATACCAAAGGCTTTCTTCACTATCCTATCTAGCTGTGACTCCACTTTCAAGGAGCTATGAACCTGCACTCCAAGGTCTCTTTGTTCAGCAACACACCCTAAGACCTTACCATCAAGTGTACAAGTCCTTCTAAGATTTGCTTTCCCAAAATGCAGCACCTCGCATTTATCTGAATTAAATTCCATATGCCACTTCTCAGCTTATTGGCCCATCTGATCAAGATCCTGTTGTAATATGAGGAAACCTTCTTTGCTGTCCACTGCACCTCCAATTTTGTTGTCATCTGCAAACTTACTAACTGTACGTCTTATGCTCACATCCAAATCATTTATGTAAATGACAAAAAATTAGAGGACCCAGCACCGATCCTTGTGGCACTCTACTGGTCACAGGCCTCCAGTCTGAAAAACAACCCTCCTCCACCACCCTCTGTCTTCTACCTTTGAGCCAGTTCTTTATCCAAATGGCTAGTTCTCCCTGTATTCCATGAGATCTAACCATGCTAATCGGTCTCCCATGGGGAACCTTGTTTAATGCCTTACTGAAGTCCATATAGATCACATCTAC
>NC_057727.1:36031303-36037735 GCF_004010195.1 Chiloscyllium plagiosum | reverse complement strand
CTCCCTCAGCACAGCTGTAATGCTCTCCCTTATCAAAAATGCCACTCCCCCTCCTCTCTTGCCTCCCTTTCTATCCTTTCTGTAGCATTTGTATCCTGGAACATTAAGCTGCCAGTCCTGCCCATCCCTGCGCCATGTTTCTGTAATTTCTATGATATCCCAGTCCCATGTTCCTAACCATGCCCTGAGTTCATCTGCCTTCCCTGTTAGGCCCCTTGCATTGAAATAAATGCAGTTTAATTTATTAGTCCTACCTTGTCCCTGCCTGGCCTGACTGTTTGACTCACTTCTGTTCTCGGCTGTACCAGTCTCAGATTGATCTCTTTCCTCACTATCTTCCTGGTTCCCTCCACACCTTAAATCCTCCCAAGCAGTTCAAGCAAATTTCCCTGCCAGTACATTGGTCCCCTTCCAATTTAGGTGCAATCCGTCCTTCTTGTACAGGTCACTTCTACCCCAAAAGAGATTCCAATGATCCAAAAAAGTGAATCCTTCTCCCATACACCAGCTCCTCAACCGTGCATTAATCTGCTCTATCCTCCTATTCCTGCCCTCACTAGCTCATAGCACTGGGAGTAATCCAGATATTACTACCCTTGAGGACCTCCTTTTTAAATTTCTGCCTAAATCTCTGTAATCTCCCTTCAGAGTCTCAACCTTTTCCCTTCCTATGTCATTGGTCATGGTTTATTGAAATCCATGTTTTCTTTATTTTAATTTCTTCCTCATTTTTGTATTCTTCCTTTTGTTTTCTTGCTGTTTTTCATTTTCATATGAGTAATCCAAGATATTTGTCTTGAAAATATTTGACATGTAAACAATATTCAAATCATTTTGTCCTTGGCTCATTGATAAGTAAAACAAACTTCAGAAGTAAGACGTTAAGCAACATTTAACATTTTAAGATTTTATTTTTGCAATAAAGTTATTTCTGTAAGTAAACCCTTTTCATCAATTGTTTAATATGATACATAACAAATAATATATTCTAATTGTAATGTGCTGTATGTATTTTAGTTGGTAAAAATTGTATGAAATGTACTCCTGGTGGAGTGACAAAGTTAATCCTCTCTGAATTTTGCTATTTAATAACATTCATTAAGAATTTGCTATAAATTAAATGACAGCTAGACCACAACATTCCATCTTAAAATGTACTGAAATATATTTTGTTCATCTGTTTCTAAAAAAGATATGATAAAAGCACCTACATTTAAAAGTGACAGCTATTAATTCTGTTGATGGTGCTGTGATAGGAGATTTCAACATAAAAATTTGTTCATACTTTTCACCATGTAACACCTTATCTTGGAATTAAACCTGGGGGTGCTGATGCCTGTTCAGAAATAAGGAAATCATGTTAGCTGGGGGAGGCATCTCTCTTCATGTTAAGATGGCCTTGCCCATCTTTAACCACATCAGGAAACTATTTTAGTGAAATGACCATCTGGTCAATCTTTTAAAATCAAGAATAAACTTCTGATGCGTCTGTCAATCAGTACTGTTTACTGTGTTGATCCTTGTTAATTACTCAGGCCCATCTGTCATTAGACTCCCACAGTCTCTGAGCAGTGACTTCTTCCATCCCTGAGCCCTCTCTTTAGTATCTATGTAAAAGTTTAAATTGTTGTGTGGGCTGGTAATGACCAAATTGATTTTGATGGTTTGCAAACCATTTTGATGAAACATTTTGTCCTGACAAATTGGAAGGCAGGAAAGGCTGAAATCAGAAGAACTTGTGAAAGTATTCTTCAGAAAAGACTTAGACTGGGCATACAATTGATCTGTTCCAGTCAATTTTCATCCAGGGTGGATTAAGTTCTATTCATCCCTTATCTTTGAACCTTATTCTCAGAATAGGCATAAAAGAACAAGTTTTCTGTAGTGTAGGAATAAATATAGGTAAACAAGTGGCATGGAACTACTTCTTCATTCATGAGGAAATTGTTTATACTCCACAAATGGTAGCGTTTTCATTTTTTTTGTTTTTGTGGGGACAGTCATGTAAAATGGTGACCAACTTGCGACCCCCAATGCTGAGGAAGAAAAAATCCCTGTCAGCAGGATCTGGCATCAGGAATGTAGAACTTCTTATTCTCTGTCTGGGGGCATTTGGGGTTGGATAAGAGGCAAGGGTGAGGCCTAGCTTTCAGATGCCCTTTTGCCTCCCATCTGTACTTCCATTGTCTCTGTTGAGGCTATGGTGAACCTCTCCAAAGTGGCAGGCAGTTTCGCACTCAGGAAACTAGCTGCCTATCTTGCTGAAAGGGAAAGAAGGTGATCAGGAAAACAGTGTATTAAGGCCTTTAAGTGGCTATTAATTGACCCAGCTGCAACACAGTGGGAGACAAACAAATAGACTCAATTACTATGTGATGACTGATTATTGTTTATATTTTTTAGAATCCACTGTGTAAATCATTACCTATGGAGTTTTTAAAAAAACTCATACATGCCTCCTGATTGCTGTAATTGTAATTACATGGCAATTAGTTTGAACCAAGGGACAGTTCAACAAATTTAAATTTGAGGTTTTTTTTATCTAAACAATTAAATCTTGAACTTTGGTCATTTATTTCTTAATTTGATGCAGTACGAAGTTAATGTTCTTCGGTGTGTTAATTTATCCATTTAAAAACAAGTTTAAAAATCACCTGCATGGCATCAAGAGAAAAAACTCAACTTTGGAGAATGAACTGGTTGTATCATAGAGAATAACCAATTGTTAATAATATTAATGTAAAACAAAGCTAAGTGTGGATAGAATTGATCTGTCACTTTACTTTCTCAGTACCTGCACATTAATTACAATGCTGGTGATTGCTGAAATCGAGCCCTTCCTACCTTGGTTAGCAATGCTGCCTCACAGCGCCAGAGACACGGGTTCAATTCCCGCCTCAGGCAACTGTCTGTGTGGAGTTTGCACATTCTCCCCATGTCTGCGTGATTGCTGAAATCGAGCCCTTCCTACCTTGGTTAGCAATGCTGCCTCACAGCGCCAGAGACACGGGTTCAATTCTCGCCTCAGGCAACTGTCTGTGTGGAGTTTGCACATTCTCCCCATGTCTGCGTGGGTTTCCTCCGGGTGCTCCGGCTTCCTCCCATAGTCCAAAAATGTGCAGGTTAGGTGAATTGGCCATACTAAATTGTTCGTAGTGTTAGGTGAAGGAGTAAATGTAGGGGAATGGGTACGGGTGGGTTCCTCTTCGGAAGGTCGGTGTGGACTTGTTGGGCCGAAGGGCCTGTTTCCACATTGTAAGTAATCTAATCTAATCTAATCTAAAAAAGTATTTAAGTTCTGTCTTTACTCAGGAAATGGAGGATTTAGGTAGAATTCAAGGATACAATGGACTGTAATGTTCTTTAGTTTGAGCTACAGTGTAAGGAAGTATTAGAGGTTTTACTGGGTTTAAAAGTGGTCAGATCCCAGTCTAGATGAGTTGTATCCCAGGCTGTCATGGGAAGGAGAAATTCAGTGTGGCTCTGACTCAAACTTTTAATTCTTGTCTGTCCATGGGCAATGCTAGAGGGCTATAAGTCAGCTAATGTGCAGCACAAATCTTGTTGAATACTTTAAGGAGGTGTCCAAGCATGTAGATGAGGGTGGTTCGGTTGGTTAATATGGATTTTAGTAAGGCCTTTGACAAGGTCCCAAGGTTCATAAGGTAACGGGTGAAACAAAGTTTTGCTGCAAATATAAATGATGCAGGTGACATGTGGTGCACTGGTTGGGTGGAGAATGATAAGTTTGGAGATGATACGAGCTATGCCTGGTGGTTGACAGTGAGAAAGAAGGTCTTAGGTTAAAGGAGAATATAGGAAGTTTGGTCAGATGGGCAGATTAGTGGCAGCGAATAAGCAGTCCTGGTTAACAGTGAAGCGATGTTACTTTTTGCAAAGTTCAAGACAAGCAACTATTCAATGAATGGCAAGACATTGGGAAGCTCAGAGGCACAGAGTGATCTCTGAAGGCAGTAGGCAGTTAATAGGGTAGGTATGGCATTTGGGGCACTTGCCTTTATCAATAGAGCTTGAGTTATGCCACAGCTGCAGTATTTTGTGCATTTCTGGTCTCCACATTATAGGAAGGTTGTGATTGGACTGGATGGGGTGCAAACGAGATTCAGCAGGGTGTTACCTGGGATAGAGTATCTTAGTTACAAAGAGAGGCTGGATAGGCATGGGTTGTTTTCTTTGGAGCAGTGAAGGTTGGTGGGGGACCTGATTGAGAGTTACAAGATTTTGAGGGGTATGGACAGAGTGAATAGGAGGCAGCAGTTCCCCTTATTTGAAGGGTCAATAACAAGGGGGCATACTTTGAGGGTGAAAGACAAGAGGTTGAGAGAGTAGTTGAGGCAGGTAACCTCACAACTTTTAAAAAGTACTTGGTTAGGCATTTGAAGTGTCTTAATGTTCAAGGTTTTGGGCCTTGTGCTGGAACGTTTTAGCATAGTTTTGATGGTGCAGACTTGATGGGCCAAAGGGGCTCTTCTGTACTGTATGATTCTTTAAAAATGTGATAAATTGCCACAGTCACCACTGTCAAATTTTTCTACATATGTGTACTTTTTATTATATACAGAAAAACCATATTGCTGAATTGCTTTGGTACAAAGCTAAAGGTTCATTTCAAATTTTAGTTTCTGTGTTATCTGCAAGGCAGCTCAGTTAAAGTGTTGGGACAGAAATGAATAACATTTATATCCTGAGAACAAATTGTGTGGATTTGAGCCTGAACAATAATCTGTATAATAAGATTAGAAAAGTTTTTTTTTGTGTCGGATTAGATGATTTTAAAAATGCTTGTACTATTTTCTGCCTGTTTCAGCATTAAGAATGAATTATGTTTGTAATACTGAAAGTACAGCTTGGTATTTAGATTTGAGCATTTCTTTTATTGAACCCAACCCAAACAGATAGGATCAAAATCTCTTTTCCACACTAATTTTGAGGGTCTTGAATGAAACTAGTTTTACAACTTTCAATCAGTTCCAAATATATACAGGTAGTTCTCCTATAACGTGCATTTTGTAAACGCGATTTGGCTTTAATGCAATTTGTGAATTGTGGACGTTTCTTTCATAAAGTGAACTCTTGTCCGCTGTTATGTGATTCCACCCCTATGTTACCATCTGGCTGTGAATTATGCTGTTCACGCATCTCTTGCAACAGGTTGTCGTGTGTGTGTGTGTATTTTTTTTGCTTCTGTCTGCAACTATGGTAGAGGAAACGAACATTGGAATATTTTACTGGAATACTTACTGGGATCATGCATGGACTTGAGAAGGGTGGGGGCCTAGAAAAGGGAAGATAGAGAGATAGGGAGCGAAAGAAGGTGCAAATACAGAGATGTCCATTGAGTGTTGGAGAGTAAACAGGGTCTGAAGCTTTAACACACAGTGACTTTACAAGAAAGGGTATATGCGTGTGAAAGGGGGCAAATGTGAAACTAAGCACTAACCATTGGTGCTCCTTATCTCTCCCCACCCCACCCATCCCCAAGTTATACCTGATCCAAGTTCATCCAGTCTCTGTATGGGGGCACAGGCAGGATCTAAGAGTCTCGGTTCTTCATTCTCTCTGAAATCCAACACTCATCCGAACTTCCAGCCGTTCAGAGCATCCCAGCCCTTTAGCCACCACTTCAAAAAAACGATTTTATTTGCACTGAAGAAAAACTTCCAGAAGTTCCATAAAGTTTAATGGCGGAGAACTGGGTTCTGGATAAACTCCATTCCACAAGGAGCAGGGAACACAACAATACATTGGGAGATTTTGCTTGTAACAACTTGTCATTTCTGTAACTGACCAGAAGTGGACAGGTTCGCTAAACTGGTGTCCCGCACCCTGTTGTTCCCCATAATTTCCATTACGTGCCATTCAATATTAAATAGGATAAGTTTAATTTGAAAGGAATTTTCAAAAGGGTCTTTCAAATAAAGAGAATGTTTAGCCTCATGAACTGTTAAATGGTTAATCCTAAACATTCTGAACCAGAATAGATGTTGCAGCAGATCCACAGCAGATGCGAATGACACCACTGTTGTAGGTCGAATCTTAAACAAAGATGAGACAGACTACAAGAAAGAGATTGAGTGAGTGCTTAGAGGCATGGTGGAAAGATGACAATCTCTCCATCAATGAGGAGAAAGTGAGGACTGCAGACGCTGGAGATCAGAGCTGAAAATGTGTTGCTGGAAAAGCGCAGCAGGTCAGGCATCATCCAAGGAACAGGAGAATCGACATTTTGGGTATAAGCCCTTCTTCAGGAATGAGGAAAGTGTGTCCAGTAGGCTAAGATAAAAGGTAGGGAGGAGGGACTTGGGGGAGGGGCGTTGGAAATGCGATAGGTGGAAGGAGGTCAAGGTGAGGGTGATAGGCCGGAGTGGGGGTTGGGGCGGAGAGGTCAGGAAGAAGATTGCAGGTTTGAAA
>NC_057727.1:35930970-36030150 GCF_004010195.1 Chiloscyllium plagiosum | reverse complement strand
ACCCCACTCCGGCCTATCACCCTCACCTTGACCTCCTTCCACCTATCGCATTTCCAATGCCCCTCCCCCAAGTCCCTCCTCCCTACCTTTTATCTTAGCCTGCTGGATACACTTTCCTCATTCTTGAAGAAGGGCTTATGCCCAAAAAGTCGATTCACCTGTTCCTTGGATGCTGCCTGACCTGCTGCGCTTTTCCAGCAACACATTTTCAATCTCTCCATCAATGTCAGCAAAATGATAGAGTTGGTCATTGATTTCCGGAAGTGGAGTGGAGGGCATGCCCCTGTCTGTATCAACAGTACTGAGGTGGAGATGGTCGAGAGTGTCATGTTCGTGGGAGTGACAATCACCAACAATCTGTCCTGGTCCACCCATGTCGACTTGACAGAACAAAGCACAATAACTTCTCTGCTTCCTCAACAAAGGCTAAGGAAATTCAGCATGTCCATAAAGATTCTTACAAATGTTTTTGTTGCACCATAGGAAGCATCCTATCTGGATGCTTCACAGCGTGGTCTCTTACATGTTCTTCCCAAGACCACAAGAAAGTACAGAGAATCGTAAACACAGTCCAGTCGATCATGCAAACCAGCCTTTCATCCATTGACTCCACCTATGTTTCCTGCTGTCCCAAGAAAACAACCAATATAATCAAAAACCCCTTCCACACCAGTTATACTCTCTTCCACTCTCTTCTGTCAGGCAGAAGATATAAAAGTTTGAATACACATATGATCAGATTCAAGAACAGCTTCTTCCCCGTTGTTATCAGACTTTTCAACTGACCTCTCAAATGTTAATGTTGATCTCTTTCTCTCTCTCTGCAGCACCTCTGCACTTGTAACATTGTATTGTGCATTCTGTTCTGCTATCCTGATATACTTTGTATGGTACCATCTGCCTGTATAACATGCAAAGTAACACTTTTAATTATATCACATGCATGTGATAACAATAAATCAAACTCAAACGCAAACCCCACCACATCACTTTGTAAGTATGATTATTCATGAAGCACAGTATCTTGAAACTTTTGCCTTACATACCCTCCTGTCTATCAGGAATGATACAGGATGACTTGAATTTCCTTTAAAAGTGTATCCCGTGTAAT
The DNA here is from genome assembly GCF_004010195.1 of Chiloscyllium plagiosum. Lineage (NCBI taxonomy): Eukaryota > Metazoa > Chordata > Chondrichthyes > Orectolobiformes > Hemiscylliidae > Chiloscyllium > Chiloscyllium plagiosum. Next base: position 36,029,039 of record NC_057727.1, on the reverse strand, counting down.
ATCACAGTTGCCTAGTCTGAAGCAGTGTATTTGAGAGATTTGCCTGCAACACCAATGGCAAAATTGACTTGAGACATTGGTTGTTTTGCCTGCTGGTTGGCAGAAGAAAGAGCCTTTTTGTTAAGATTCACCACACCACAAGCCAATCAGGCTGTAGTGAGACTACTGGCAGTCCTACCCCAGAAACAAGAACTCAGCAGCATGATACCCATGTAGCAAGACGTGTCAGTGATCCAGAGGCTCAACAAAATCACTGGGGAGGTTGTGGCTGCTGCAGGATTAACACCCACCGGATTTTTAGGATCATGGAATGACCTAGGCCATGAGTTATATGGCATGGAGGTTTCATTAGGGAGGAATTGAGAGTAGAGGGGGTGCAGGGTTATCGGCAGCAGGTGAAGGTTACCTCTTTTGATTTCCAATCTCTTAATCAGTTACCAATTGCCTGAGAGTGAGGGACCTTCATTCTCCCAACTAGTTTATAGGGTGGCAAATGTGTGAGTGAAGGCGTAGGACTCCAGGTGGGTGCACAAGAAAGAACCTTTCATTTGGTTCAACAGATGGATATTTGCCCATGAGAAATTTAAGCTTCTCTGCCTATGTGCAGTCTGGATGACCATGTTCTTAACTCATGTTAAAAATGTGTTAGCATATTAAAAATTAAAATCTTCTTTGGCTCATTTTATGAAGTCAGAGTACTACAAACATGTCAAATGTTATCAAGATTCTTTTTCTGATGTTTAGGATTCTGGCTAATTCAGTTGATGTTCTCTTTGGCATTTAAGGAAGACTGTGAAAATAGATGACAATGCTCTTGTAAAAAGTATTGTTCAAATGTTGGAATTCAATTTGCCAGCACCTAGCTAGTACCGAGCATAGAGGGAGATTGTACTGCATCTAGCTTTGGGGTGTCAAATTCATTTGACATTGTGAGCTTAATTCAAGATCCTGGCACTTTCATACTCAACAAAAGTTATATGGAATATCACAATTGAAGTTGGCATGCACTGTCACTGTAAAATGAGTATAGTGATTTGTTTCTGGATGCAAGGTCCAGGAGCTAACTCGTAGAAAAAAATGATCATATCAAAGAATTTACAATACAGAAGGAGGCTATTCAATCCATTGTGTCTGTACTGGCTCGTGAAAGAGCTACCCAGCTCGTTCCACTCTCCATTTGTATCTCTATAGCCCTCTAAATTCATGATTTCCAAATATATATCCAGCTGACTTTTGAAAGTTCCTATGGAATCTGTCTCTACCACTCTCCCAGGCAGTACATTCCAAATCCTAACAACTCTCTGAGTAAAGAAGATTTCCCTCATCTTACTCCTGGTTCTCTTGCTGACAATGCTGAAATTGTGACCTCTCATTACTGACATAACAACTATGGAAACCATAACCTTCTTTACCCTGTCAGAATTCTTCAGAATTTTGAGCACTTCAGTAAGGTCACCTCTTAATCTTCTCTGCTTCAAGGAGAATAGGGCCAATTTCTCTAATCTTCCCTTGTATCTAAAATCCCTCATTTCTGGTATCATTCTAATAAATCTCCTTTGTGTGTTCTCCATGGCTTTAAGATCCTTCCTTAAATAAGACTATCAGGTACTCCAAATATTTTCTGACTAATGCTTTGTTGAGATGTACCACCACTTCCTTGCTTTTATACTCAGTGCCTCTAATTATTAACCCATGAATCCTAAGGTTTCTCTGCTCCAGTACTCCCGTTTTGTCTCTTCCTGTTTGTTCTACCAAAATGCATTAGCTTACATTTCTCTGCATTGGAATTCATCTGCCAGGTGGCTGCCCATTTAACGAACTTGACAAAGTCTCTTTGAAATCACATAGTGTCATCCTCACAATTCACTATTCTCCTTAGCCTAGTATCATCTACAAACTTAGAGATTTCACCCTCAACACCCAACTCCAAATTAGCTATGTAAATGAGAAAAACTTAACCAACCTGCCATGTGGCACCATTTCAATGCCCTCTGAAAATCCAAATATAAAACATTGACAGCAATCATCCACTGTTTTTGTCACCTCGTCAAAAGTCTTAAGGACATGACCTATCCTCGACAAAGCATATTGACTGTGAAATACTAACTTCTTGTTCCCTGTATATATTTGCCTTGTCACATATTATGACCTCCATTAGTTTTGCGACTAGTGACATCAAACTGACTGACCTTCAGTTTCCTAGGTTAACCTTTGCTCCTTTCTTTATCAGGTTTGCAATTCTCCAACCCCCTGGGACTAATTGTGTGTTCAGAGATGCCTGGAAAATTTCTGACAACAGCTGTGTAATTTCCTCCTTTATCTCTCTCAGCAATCTAGGATGCATCTCATCCGGGCCTGGTGACTTCTGCACCTGGAATGCTGCTAGCCTTATTTAGCACCTTCTCTTTATCTATCACTATACTGCTTAGTTGCTCAACACCCGCACTTTCAACTGGGTCATTATCAATATTATCTAATTTGGTAAAGACTGAAGCAAAGTACTCCGTTAGTACCTTTGCCATACTTTTTGCTTCAGTAAGAGCTTACTCTACTTGTTCCTTAACTCTACCCTTCACTGATCTTTTGTTAATAAGATGTTTAAAGAACATTTTACTATTTGTTTTAGCACAGCTGCCATTCTTTCCTCATGCCTCCTTTAAGCCTTCCTTATTCAGCCTTAGCCTCTCTACTGCTTCCAAGTAAACCTGTTGGACTATAACCTGGTGTTGTGTGATTTTTAAACTTTGTTCACCCCAGTCCAGCACCGGCACCTCCAAATCATGCATTTGAGGTACTCTTCCTGATTTCTATAGGTATTATCATTCTGGTATACATCATATATCTTCTATTTCCTCATCAATATCTTTAGTTATCCAGAGTGCTTTAGCTTTGGAAACCCCATATTTATTTCTTGTGGATATGTAGGTTGCTTGATTCTTAGTCAGCTCTTTTTTTGAAATTCTCCCATTTTAATCCACTGTTTTAGCTACTAAAATATATTTTCAATCAACCGCTCCAGTTCAACTTTTAGACCCCTAAAATCTGTCCATTTCCAGTCTGGAATTTTAATCTTTGATTTTTATCCTTTTCCAACTTAATATTGTACCTTATTGCATTATAATCACTATTTCCCAAAAGCAGCCCTACTCTGACATTCTCCACTTGAACTGCCTCATTTCCTAGGACCAGACCCAGCACCGCTCTGTCCCTGTCAGGACTGGAAATGTATGTTCTCCTGCACACTTCTCAGGAATTTCTTCCCTTTCATGCCCCATACTCTATTTTTTTTCCCAGTCTCCTGTCAGGCAATTGAAATCACCAACTATCACAACCCAATTTGTCCTGCAGATTTCTTTAATCTGCCTACAAATGTTTTCTTCTACTTGCCACTATTTTCGAGGCCCATAATAAATACATAAGAAGGGCACTGTTTCTTTCCTGTTTCTCACCTCCAACCATATTCATTCTAATTCAGAAACTACATGTTATTCAAGGGCAATAATACTATCTTTGACCAAGAATGATATACCTCTTTTTTTTTACCCACTCTGTTTCTACTAAAAGCCTAATGACCTGAGGTGCGAAATATCCAGGCCTATTTTGACTTGAGCCGTGTTCCTGTCAATGCAAATAATGTAATTTTCCCCAGAACAATTTTGTTTCTATTTCCCAATTTTGTTCACTATATTCCATGCATTTATGTACATACAATTTAACTGTGTCCTTATATCTTACTTGCACATTGGAAGGCAAGCATTAATTTCACTGTTAACACTCAACCTTCCCTCACTTCTTTTTCCCAATTCCCTATCTTCTCCTTTGCCTTCTCTGATATTTCCAAAACTAGGCTGATTAGTGAACCCACACCATCAGGTTTTAATCCACTCTGCTTCACTATTTACTCTGACAGGTGATTAGTTCCATTTCTACTCCGGTGAAGCTCATATTTTCTGAACAGCTTTCTCTTTTACACAAAGTGATTCCAGCATCCAAAACATATAAACCCCACTCTTGTTCACCATCCCTCAAGGTACACACATACCTTCCCAACCTTCCTTTGCTAAATACAGGTAGTTCTGGTATAATATGCATTTCAGCAGCGCAATTTGGCTATAACATCGCTGAAGGATTAGGGAACGCTATTTTTGAGAATGCTTACCTCCATTCGCAATAACGAGATTGCCAGCAGGAATCGGTCCATGAGCTTCGTTCTGCACATGTGCCAATGTCTGTGCCATTCTGCTTCTGCACTGATGTCTGCGCTGAAGTCTCCATGCTGTTCTGTACATTCACAACATTAGCACCAGTTTTTGTGCCCTACTGCAAATGCGCCAATGTCAACTGCTGACAGAGCAGCTTTCTGTGAGAGTTATTGTACAGAGAGCAGCTTTCTTACACTTTTTAAATGTACTGTGTTAACTTTACTTTTGTTTCATTAATAAATATGATTCCAACCTTCATTCAGGCTGTGCTATACTTAGCATTAAACTTTTGGGTGATTTTTGAGCAATCGTGAGTGATATTTATTGCTGGTCTGCCCTAACCCTACTTTCCCATAGGCACTATTATTTCTATTAAGTGAAGTTTCGCTGGAACGCAATCTACAGTGTTATAGAACTATCTATAGTGAAGCTTGTGGCATAGGTAGTATTTCTGAGATTACTATTGTGATGGTCCTGTGTTTCAACCTACCCCTTAACTCCTGAAACTGATATGTCAAGATCTCCAAGCTATCTCACCCTATGTCATTGCATCTCACATGAACCATAACCACTGGTGGTTTACAGTCCCTGTCCAGAACTTTATCCAGCCATTCCATTATGTCCCAAACCCTTGCACCTGGGAGGCAATAGACCATGTGGGAATCATGATCTTGGCTACAAACTAGACTATTGATCCCTTGAATTATTGAGTCAACCACAACTACTACCTTTCCAATCTGCCTACCAACCTCTCTCTTTTCCCAGAGTAGGCTCAGGCACTATAGTACTGTGGATTTACCTCAAGTCAGCCATCTCCAACTGAATTGTGCTGTTCACTGAATAGGCATCTAAAATTTCATACCTGTTAGACAGGCTCAAAGGAATCCTGAGTTTCCTGGACCTGATGTCTCCTTTCCTTTCATCAAATGGCCACCCACTCATCAGCCATCTCTGCAGTCATTCCTGTGGAGTGATCACTCTCTGGTATGACTGTTCCAGAAAGCTCTCTCCTTCTTGTTTGGTACGTAGTCAGGAGAATTGCTGTTCCAAATCAGCCACATATTGTTCAAGGACTGCTATCTTCTGGAACTTCATGCAGATATCGATGTCTTATGGATGCAAAATCTCCCACATTTTACATGTCACACAGATCACAAGCTTTCCCTGGCATCTTTCCAATCAAGGTGATGCACACAACAGAGTCTCAGTTGTTTCTTAATCACAAACAAATATCGTTCCTGATCAAAATTGTCCCCTGAGATCTGCATTCGAGCAATTTAAATCTACAAAGAATGGTCCTGTATTTGCCACATAGGTATGCCTTTTCTTCCAGCCATTTGAGTTTCTTAATTTAGCTGTAGTATTATAAAGTATGACAAATCCTGTAACATTTTATAAAATTGACAGCTAACGAGTAAAGGCATAATTCAATCTCTTCAGTTTCCTGTGTTCCTTAAGTGTTTATGGTATCAGTTGCCTACTTTTAGAAACAGTTCTTTCTGGGGTGTTAACTAGTTCATGAATGGGATGGATGTTTCATCAAGCTCGTGCTTCCCTGATGATATCCTGACTGAATTAACATGAACTTGACAACAAGACATTGTTTGAAATTAACTTTGAAGTACAATTGTGAAATAGTCTTATTGAGTGGCATATAATTTCTTAAATAAAGTATGCAATTTAGTGAAGTTCTGAGACCCTGCAAAGATATAAACATGTATTGTGAGATATTTATTACATTATTTAGTCAATTCAGTTGACATAAAACACTTTTTTTTTAAATCAGTGTGTCTGACTTTTTGATTTTTATCCTGATAAAATCAAATAATTTGCTGTGGTCAACTATATTTTCTCAAAACCCCCAGGTGACTTTGCAGTGTTGTATGCACATACTAAATTAATACTGGAGTAATGTATCCATTAAAGTATTGAAGCAGATGGTGTGAGTAATTCTTATGAAGTGGTCCCGGATCAATAAGAATTTTCTTACAAGTCACCAAAAATATATTTATCACCATGGTTACAAACATCATTAAGATATGCAACACTAGGAATATATTCCTGAAACAGCTGGTCATGTTGTGTGGAAGAGAAAGGTGGCTTGTAATGCAAGATATCAATCGTAAAAAGGTGTATGTATTGTGTAGGGGAATGTCTAAGAGGGACTGTTACTCATTGTGCATTTTTGTTAAATATTAAAAAGGAGGCATTAACAGTCTGAGTGTAATGAAATTATATCATATCTAAAGTTGAAATTTAGTCTTGTTGAGTTTAACATTGAAGTAATGTGGTAAATGTGAACTACTTACTAATTTGGATAATTAGGTTTAGCTATCTCATGCATTGCTGTTTTACTGAGTTAATCATATCATGTGATTTAATAGATTGGCTGTCATCTTGGTCCATTAAAGTAGTTCCTTTAAAGTATATATTTTAAAGTATATTGATTTGCAGGTGCAGCGAGTAATTAAGGAAGCAAATTGAATATTGTCCTTCATCTGTAGAGGGATGGAGTTTAACAACAAGTCAGTTATGGTGCATTTATATAGGGTGCTGGTGAGGCTACACCTGGAGTATTGTGTACAGTTTTGGTCTCCTTACTTGAGAAAGAATGTACTGACACTGGAAGGGGTGCAGAGGAGATTAACTAGGTTGATTCCAGAGTTGAATAGACTGGGTCTATACTCATTGGAATTTAGATGAATGAGGGGTTTTCTTATCGAAACATACAAAATTATGAAGGGAATAGATGAGATAGAAACAGGGAGGTTGTTTCCACTGGAGCAGATTCAGGACTGAGCTGAGGAGTAACTTCTTTATCCATAAGGTTGCTAATCTGTGGAATTCCCTGCCCAGTGAAGAGGTTGTGGCTACTTTGTTGAATGTTTTTATGGCAAAGATCAATTTGTGAACAGTGAAGGGATTAAGGGTTATGGTGAGTGGGCAGGAAAGTGGAGCTGAGTCCACAAAAAGATCAGCCATGATCTTATTGAATGGCAGAGTAGGCTTCAGGGCCAGATGGCCTACTCCTGCTCCTATTTCTTATGTTTTCATGTTCATATCCCTTTTGAAAAGGTTTCCCAACATACTTTAGGATGCATGCTGTTACTTTGAGCATTACAAACTTATTTTCTTTCTGAAATAATTCCAGAAAAGGCCTGTATTCCATCACCAAGTCACTTTATTTACATGTGCATAGTACTTGACACTGGTCTAGCTTCCTCAGAGCCAGCTCTCAGGCTGAACAGAACCTCTATCACTCCTGGTTATAACTGTCAGCAAGGACTCCCTGAGTGGAACAGGTTAACAGCTGCAATCAGGGAACTCATTCTGTGATGTCCAACTGGCTGACCTCGTTATAATCGCTATACTTTCCAAATGCAAAATAGATCTACATTGCTGAATGTTAAAGACATAGAGTGAGTGAGTGACACATTTGTTTATTTTCAGCATGGCAGTTGTAAATAAAGAAAAGACATGAAGGGATTTATTTTACTTTGATGTTGATCTGTAATAATGCAAAATAAAACAAATCTTTGTTTCATTACTGGCTTTTAAATCTAATCATATCCGGAGGTGTATACTAGAGACTTTGTTTGAGCATACACTGCAAATTGTAGTCAGTGGATTCACATTGGGAGAAGCAAAAATTATTTCAAAATGGAGTTGTCCACTTGAAACTGCAGCTTTCAGCTTTGGTACTGAGTAGTAATTACATGGAGTAAAAAAAGTAGTTTTTGCAGGCTTTTATATGCCATACAGCAATTTTTGTGTCGAAAGTAGTTGTCAAAAGTGAGGAAGAAAATTAATTTACATTCTTGCCTGGAAAAAAGGAAAGTAGGTGGCATTACTTTTGATCATTTTTGACACAAGCAACTTGACAGCTGTTTAATATCATTACAGACACTTTGAGAGTTGCTCCGGTACAGTTATCAAAAAATTGTCAAGGTAGAGCTGAGACTATGGTAAAAAGGAGGGGGTGAAAAGAAGAAAAAGCTTGACATTTGTGCAATGAAGTGTGACGTTTTGAAATGAGGTTTCTGAATAAATTTAGTTCTTGAAGAGAATTTCAGTGCTTTGTAGTTGCTTTAGCTTCTGTGCTAATTTTTTTGAAAGGAAGCTGTACGATGTTAACTCTTCAACTCCAAAAATAGCAGGGCAAGACAGTCACAATATAATGGATCATTTTCTGAAACTTCAAATAGTGGATAACAGGCCGGATTTTCTTCCCTAATAAAATGACAATATGTAGGTGCAGTGTAGCATGTCCATTTACCTTTTTGCATTTTTCATCGGACATGGACTTCATTCTTTGCCTATTTCTGGCAGGTCTTGAGGAGGTGGTTGTGATCTGCCTTGTTGAATCATTACAATCCCTTTCACTAGGTAGACCCACAATGTCATGAAGGAGTTCCAAGATTTTGACCGAACGACATTGAGGAAGCGGTAATATCTGCTGCCCTTTTCCTTCCAGTTGGAACTGACAGTAGTGGGGAACAAGGAAATGGCTGACGAACAGAATAATTACTTCACGGCAGTCTTCACAGTGGAAAACACAAGTAATATCCCAAAAATTCAACAGAGTGAAGGGGCAGAGCTGAGTATGATAGCCATGACTAAGGAGATGGTTTTGAAAAACTGAATGACCTAAAGGTGATAAATCAATTGAATCATTAGATTTTTTTTAGATTAGATTAGATTAGATTACATTAGATTACATTACAGTGTGGAAACAGGCCCTTCGGCCCAACAAGTCCACACCGACCCCTTATCTAACACTACGGGCAATTTAGTATGGCCAATTCACCTGACCCTGCACATCTTTAGACTCAGATGGACTAAACCCCAGAATTCTAGGGAAGATAACTGAAGAGGTAGTTGGAGGCATTAGTGGTGATCTTTCAGGAATCGCTAGAATCAGGGAGAATCCCAGAGCTAACATGACAACCCTGTTTGAAAAGGAAGTATGGCAAAAGATGGAAAATAACCTCAGTCGTGGGTAACATCCTGGAATCCTTTGTGAAGGATGAGATTTCTGAATACTTGGAAAGTGTTTGGTAAAACAGGGCAAGTCACCATGGTTCCATCAAGATGAGGTCATGCCTGAAAGATTTGCTAGAATTCTTTGAAGAAGTAACAAGCAGGGTTGACCAAGAGGAGCTGATGGATATTATCTATTTGGACTTCAAGAAGGCCTTTGACGACGTGCCACACAGGAAGCCAATGAGTAAGATAAGGGCCCATGGTATTAGAGGCAGATGCTAGCATGGATGGAAGTTTGGCTGTATGGCAGAAAGCAGGGAGTGAGGATAAAAGGGTATTAGGATGGCATCTGGTGACAAGTGGTGTTCCGCAAGGCTCAGTGTTGGGACAACAACTTTTCACTTTATGTATTAATGATCTAGAAGAAGGAACTGAGGGCATTTTTGAGATTAGATTAGATTCCATACAGTGTGGAAACAGGCCCTTCAGCCCAACAAGTCCACACCGACCCTCCAAAGAGCAACCCACCCAGACCCATTCCCCTATACCTAACACTATGGACAATTTAGCATGGCCAATTCACCTAACGTGCACATCTTTGGACTGTGGGAGGAAACTGGAGCACCCAGAGGAAACCTACGCAGACACAGGGAGAATGTGCAAACTCCACACAGACAGTTGCCCGAGGTGGGAATTGAACCTGGGTCCCTGGCGCTGTGAGGCAGCAGTGCTAACCACTGAGCCACCGTACCGCCATTCTGGCTAAGTTACGGTACAACGATAGGGAGATGGACAGGTAGCAGTGAGGACATGACAGAAGGATTTGGATAGGTTAGGAGAATGGACAAAGAAGTGGCAGATGGAGTACAATGTGGGAAAGTATGAGGTCATGCACTTTGGTAGGAAGAATAGCGGCATGGAGTATTTTCTGAATGGCAAGAATGTTCAGAAGCCTGAAGTGCAAAGGGACTTAGGAGTCCTAGTCCAGGTTTCTCTTAAGGTAAACTTGCAGGTTGAATCAGTAGCGAGGAAGGCAAATGCAATAATGGCATTTATTTTGAGAGGCCTTGAATATAAAAGCAAGGAAGTACTTCTGAGGCTATTTAAGGGTCTGGTCAGACATATGGAGTATTTTGTGCAGTTTTGGGCCCCATATCTCTGGAACGATGTACTGGCCCTGGAGAATGTCCAGAGAGGGTTTACGCGTATTGTCCCAGGAATGAACTGCTTAACATATGAACATTTGAGGACTCTGAGTCTATATTCGATGGAGTTTAGAAGGATGAGGTGGGATATAATTGAAATTTACAGAATACTGAATGGCCTGGACAGAAGGACCCGAGGGCATAGCCTTAGAATAAAAGGAAGATCTTTTTAGAATGAAGATAAGGAAAAACTTCTTCAGCCAGAGAGTGGTGAATCTATGGAATTCATTGCTACTAAAGGCTATGGAGGCCAGGTCATTTAAGACTGAGATAGATAGATTTTTGAGCATTAAGGGGATCAAGGGTTACTGGGAGAAAGAGGAGAATGGGGTTGAGAAATATCTCAGCCATGATTGAATGGGGGAGCAGGCTGGATGTGCTGAATTGCCTGATTTTTGCTCCTGTGACTTGTGGTCTTATGGCTGTGGGTTGGAAGGTGCTGTCAAAGAACTTTGTTGAATTTCTCAAGTGCATTTTGTTGGTGTATATATCACTGACTGACCATTATAGGTGGAGGGTGTGACTGTTTGTGGATTGTCTTTCCTGGATTTTATTACTCATTGTCAAAAATCAGTGCCTCATTCTTGACTCTCCAGCCAGGGAAAGTAGCCTCTCAACATTTACCTTGTCAATCCTCTAAAACTGTTATATATTGCAGTGAGATCATTCTCATTTTCCTAATCTCCAGAGAATGTAGGACCAGACTGCTACTACTCAAAAGACAGTTAACCAACATAAGGTTAGTGAACTGCTTATTCCACACTTTCAATTTTTTTACCTAAGGGAAACAAAACTGTACATCATATTCGTGGTGTGGTCTCAGAAAAACCATAATTTATTGCAGCAAGATTTCCTCACCCTTCTGCTCCAACTTCCTTGCAAAATAAGTTAACATCATTTACTTTTCTGTACTTGCATGTCAGTTTCCTTGTGTGCAAGGATTTCCATATCCCCTGCATACCTAGACTTATTAGTATATCACATTTCAGAAAGTATTGGCTGGCTGAAAGAAGACAGCGAGTGGTAGTGGATGGAAAGTATTCCGCCTAGAGGTCAGCGTCCTGTTTTTGGGCCGCTACTTTTTGGAGTTTTTATAAATGACTTGGATGAAGAAATGGAAGGATGGGTTAGTAAGTTTGCTGATAACACAAATGTTGGTGGAGTTGCAGATAGTGTCGAGGGCTATTGCAGGCTACAACAAGACATTGACAGATGCAGAGCTGGGCTGAGAAGTGGCAGATGGAGTTCAACCTGGATAAATATGAAGTGATTCATTTTGGAAAGTTTAATTTAAATGCTGATTACAGGGTTAAAGGCAGGATTCCTGGCAGTGTGTAGGAACAGCAGGATCTGGGGGCCCATGTGCATGGATCCCTCAAAGTTGCCACCCAAGTTGATAGGGTTGTTAAGAAGACGCATGGTGTTTTGGCTTTCGTTAACAAGGGACATTTTGCTGCAGTTCTATAAAACCCTGGTTAGACCACATTTAGAACGATGTGTTCAGTTCTGGTTGCCTCATTATAGGAAGGATATAGATGCTTTAGAAAGGGTGCAGTGGAATTTTACCAGGATGCTGCTTGGATTGGAGAGCTTGTCTTATGAAGAGAGGTTGAGCGAGCTAGGGCTTTTCACACTGGAGAGAAGAAGGAAGAGAGGTAACTTGATAGAGGTGTACAAGGTAATGAACGGCATAGATAGATAGCCAGAGATTTTCCCCAGGGCAGAAATGGCTGTCATGAGGGGTCATAATTTTAAGGCCTTTGGAGGAAGGTAAAGGGGAAATGTCAGAGGTAGGTTCGTTACGCAGAAAGTGGTGGGTGCATGGAATGCACTGCCAGTGATGATAGAAGTGTCAGGGACATTAGGGCCGTTTAAGCGACTGCTGGATAAGCACATGGGCGGCAGTAAATTGAGGGGTGTGTAGGTGAGGTTGATCTTTGATTAAGGTAAATGCTCGGCACAACATCATGGGCCGAAGAATGCTGTACTGTTCTATGTTCTATTTGATTTCTCTATTATTTCGAACAAAAATCAATAATATCCGAACCCTCCTATAATATACCATCTGTCACCTTTTTGCCCAATTGTTAAACAGATTTGTATTCACTTTCAGCTTCCTTGTATCCACCTTACAGCTTATATTCCCACCTTGTTTTGTTGTTTGGCAATTACTGGATACAATCATTCCTCCATATCCACAAGGGTTCTGTTCCTGAGAAACCCTGCAAATGATGAAATTTGTGAGTGCAGAGCGGGTTTTGCCACGAATGTTGTTACTTTTTTTTATTCAGACAGGCAAATTTCTGATTCATGATTTCACAGATACAGAGGATTTATGGTTGTCTCATCAAAATCATGGACATAAATAGTAAATAGCTGAGGCAACTCAGTAATTACATATTGTAATCCTGAAAGTGACATATTTATTCTTACTGTTTGTTTTTCCTCGATTAACCAAATCTCAGATGTGTCTGGATTTTATATGTGTCTACTGGATCTATTTTTGGCAAGGCTGAGTTTGGGAATAGGTTGGCTGGCTAACCCACATCTTCATACTTGCACCAGAACACATGAAGTTAGGTTGAAATTGACAGCCCACCCACTATACTCAAGTCATTTAGGCGCTTGAGAAAGTTTATTGGCTTGAATAAGACAGCTTTTGCTAAAATATGACTTGCACAGACAGTCAGGTGGGAATAGGCAGGCTATTTTCAATGGCCCTTATGAAAAAGTGAGAACCAAGGGCACATTCCTTCAGGGTAGCCTTGTGTGCATTAGGAAACGCCCTCTTCAAGCTGTTACCTGCCCCTTTTACGCCATCTGCCTGCCTGTACCATGCCCTCCACTCCTCCAGATCCCCCTGGGGCTCTGGGATACTTTCCCTTTATCTGGCACTGTTAGGAGTGATGGGCTCCTGATGACAGGACTTCCTTCCACTGATTAGTGGAAGCCCTCAAGTTACGTTGGAGGTTGGGTAATTTGCTTGTTGTGGTTGCAGGTCAGGATTTCTTAGTACAGGTCAATGTCTGACAGAATCAACCACCCCCAATAATACTGAGAGTTATGCATAAAGTGTATTTAATAAGCCTCACCCTTTATGGCACAACCTTCTGATTGCTATAATACTGAATGTCTTGTGAAACCATTTCTAAAACGTTTAATCTATGGACGTGAACTTTGCTGCCAAATCCAATATTTATTACTAACAGAGTGCCTTGTTAAGTCTTTTATGAGACAATTAACAGTCATTTGCATGGTCATAACTCTCAGACAGGTGTCGTTCAATTACATCTACACTAAAGAACAATGTATGCCTTGTCCTGAGATTTCAATCCAAACCCAAAAAGAAGGTGCCCATCCAATATTTCAACACTGGAGGGATTGAATCCCAAATTCACAGGTGCTAGATTCTTCTCCAAGCTAGATGCCAAACATGGATATTCACCAACACAGAAAATGCTGGAGAAACTCAGCAGGTCTGGCAGCGTCTGTGGAGAAAGAAACAGATCATGTTTTGAGTCCAATATGACTTCTTTGCTATCCATTATCAAAACAAAGTTTGTCAAACATGATTTCCCATTCACAAATGCTTGCTGACTACTCCCAATCAGATCATTATCAACCAAGTGTCCCATCCTTTGTAATATTTTCTCGCACTTCCTGTGCTACTGACTTTAGGCGAACAGATCAGCAGTTCCCTGTTTTCTCTCTTATTTTTGCCTTAAGTAGTGAGGTGACGTTTGCAACCTTTCAATCTGCAGGAATCATTCCAGAATCTATAGAAGTTAGAAAATAATAAACAACTTTTTGAATATATCTGTAGCCATCTCCTTCAACACTCCTGAATTGTCATGGAGATTTATGAACTTTTAGCTCCATAAGTTTCTCTGAGACAAACTTCTTAGTAATGCTAATTTCCTTTAACTTCTCATTCTCCTTAGCCACTTGGATCTCTAATTCTGGGAGATTTCTCATACCTTCTTTAGTGTAAAAAGACAAAGTAATCTTTTAGCTGCTCTACCATATCTGTATTCCTCAAAATAAATTTACCTGACTCTGACTGTATTCTATAGTATCATATGATTCTATCAGTTTCTTGGTCCAAAATTATTGTAATTTGCTGTAAGTGGAGATGACTCTATGTTAGTCAACAAGTACTTCTCCAAATTTGAGATTTTCAGTCAGATAAAGGATCTTTCAAATGCGTCCGTGGTAAACACATTGAGTACCATGTTGAGACTGCTTGTCAGAATTGGTTTCTTCAAGTGCAACAAGACCCTACACAATATAAAATCAGATGCAAACTAAATTCATTTTTAAAAAAATTCACATATGGAATCAGGTCAGCATTTATTACCTTTCCCAAATTGTTCTTGAGAAATCGTCCATGAAAAGGCAGATGCAAAGTAAATTTAGTTTCTCTGCCATTTCCATGTTATTGATGATACTCCTGCCTACAGCTGTAACAGGCCCACATTTATCCTTGCTGATACTTTTCCTTTCAAATATCAATAGAACAGTCTGTCTTTATGTTCCTCACTAGCATTCATATTTTCTCCACCCTTTCTTTATCAGTTTCTTGGCCTTCATTTGTTGTGTCCTGAATTGCTCCCAGTCCTCAGGTTTACCAATTTTTCTGACATTGTTGATGATGAGCTGGCTTAGGACTGATAGACTTTTCTTTGTTCTTAAAACTATTCAAAATGGCACTGAATTGTGGTGACAGTGAAAAACATTTTTCACCGTATTTTGCTGTTTTTCTCACTAAAGTACATGTGAGAATAAAATCATTCATTCATTCTTTTAGTTATTTTGTAGTCCATGATTGAGTCACTTTTCCCTTTGTATATTTTGTCTTGGAAGAATATATATCTTTCTTGATCTTGTAGAATTTAAGTACCAACCATTGCCTATCTACTGTCAATTATTTGAGTGTATTTTCCCAATCCACCCGAGTCAATCTGCCTCCCATATGCTCAGTTTCTTCTGCTCAGAATGAACTGTGTCACAAATTTCATGTAAAATTCTATCATGTTGTGTTAACTACTTTCCAAACGTCTCTTTCAAAGCAAGGTTTTTAAATATCCCTTTCTCATAAAATAACACCAAATCTAAAATAGTCTAATTTCTGGTTCGGTCCAAAACACACTGGTCCAGAAATCCATCTTGAATACAGTCCAGGAATTCATCCTTCATGACATTAATACTGATTTGGTTAACCCAATCTATATGCAAATTGATGTTACATATATTTTACTGTGTGATACACAGTACATGCATCACTAATTTCCTGGTTTTTAGCATGCCCAAAATTAGTACGATAATTCTATAAACAGCTGCTACCAATCTTTGCTTCCCTTTACTTTAGCTATACTGATTCTACATCTCAATCCTTTCATTGAAGACCTTCTTTGAATAATACTTTATGTTCACCTTTATTAGTGGTGCTATGCCACTTCCTTTTCCATTTTATTTATCCCTCCTAAATCTAGAATAACTTTGGATATTTAGCCCCTCACCTTGTCACCTTGTCGTCACATCTGTGTTGACACTTAAATAACAGCAGTTTACCTCCTAGTGTGCATTCAAATCTTTAACCTTTCGCAAATCTGATGATATTCAGATACAATGCTTTTCATTCAGCTTATTTAATGTAAATTTCCATTTAGATCTTATTTTATACTCACCACGGCTTGGTCTGCTTTATTTTGCTTATGGAGGATGGGAAAAAATTCTGACTGTAGCAGGCTGCTCCTTTCTTGAGGTATTTTTAAGGTTGGAAGTCATTTCCTCGAATTCCAGGAGAAGCAATTACTGTTTTATGTGCTGTTGCATTGTTTTGGAACTTTGCAGAAAAAAAAGTCAAAACGATGGCACTTTTAAAAGGGAGAAGAACAGACAAAGGAAGCACATGGTCTGTGCAGGAGAGAGGGAGGGAGAGACAGAGAGAGAGAGAGAGAAAGAAACCCACACTGCTCCCTGACACAGCAATGAACTTGCGCAGTTACTGCCTTTGCTGTTGAATTCATGTGTCACTGGATATCGGAGTGCGTCTGGGAAAATTAACAAACAGTGAAATTCACAGCTGATTTTGGAGGAACCTGTTTGGAAGAGGTCACAGAACAGAAACAGACAAGTAAATTATTTTAAGTGTGGCCTTACAGTCAGTCTGCAGTAGCGTGTAGAATGGGTTCTTTCTTGATTATATGTTTTAGTGAGATATGTCTCTGATTAAACTAAAAATTATAAGCCATAAGAATTACATTAGCCTGGAGGACTGTTTTGTAGAAGAATAAGACGGTGCTATGTTCTGGGTCTGCAGATTGGAAGAGGCAAAAATGGCCCCAGTAGAGGGATATGCGCTTCTTGTCGGATGTGGGACTTGAGGGAGAGTTTACATGTTACTGACGATTATATCTGCCATAAATCACTTTGGCTGCGAATCCTATCATATCAAATGGATAGGTTGGAGCGACAGTTAGAGGCAATGAGGAATTTACAAGTGCAAGGGGGTGTGATGGAAGACAGTTATAGGAAGGGAGAAAGGTTGCAGATAAAGTCACATAGATGGGCTAACTCCAGAAAAGGGAAGAGAGGTAGGCAGGTAGTACAGGAGTCTTCTGTGGCTATCCCTATTTCAAACAAGTATGCTGTTTTTGAAAATGTAGGGGGTGATGGATTCTCAGAGGAATGTAGCACGAACTGCCAATGCAATGAGGGATGCGTCAGGTTCCAAGAGATTGATTGTGTCGGAGATTGTGTAGTCTGAGGCACAGACAGACAATTCTGTGGCCAACACTAAAAAATCAGAATGGTGTGTTGCCCCCCCCCCCCTCCCCAGTGCCAGGAGGCAAGGTGTCTCAGAGAGGATGCAGAATGTTCTCAAGGAGGAGAGGGGCCAGCAGGAGGCTATTGTACACATTGGAAACAATGACATAGGAGGGGAAAAGAATGAGATTTTGAAGGAAGAATATAAAGAGTTAGGCAGTAATTTAAAAAGGAGGTCTTTGAGAATAGTAATATCTGGATTATTATAATTATTACGAGTGAGTTGGGGAAGGAATACAAGGATAGAGCAGATGAATGCATGAGGAGGTGGTGTATGGGAGAAGGATTCACATTTTTGGATCATTGGAATCTCTTCTGAGTTAGAAGTGACCTGTACAAGAAGGATGCATTGCACCTAAATTGCAAGGGGACTAATATACTGGAACGGAGATTTGCAAGTTAGTGAGGAAAGAGATCAGTCTGAGACTGGTACAGTTGAGAAAAGAAGTGGGTCAAACAGTCAAGGCAGGCAAGAAGCCTAACAGGGAAGGCAAATGAACTCAGGACATGGTTCAGAAAATGGGACTGGGATATCATAGCAATGACAGAAATGAGGCTCGGGTAGGTACAGGACTGGCAGCTTAATGTTCCAGGACACAAATGATACAGGAAGGACAGAAAGGGAGGCAAGAGTGGAGGGGGAGTGGTGTTTTTCATAAGGGAGAGCATTACAGCTGTACTGAGGAAGGATATTGCGGGAAATACATACAGGGAAGTTATTTGGATGGACCTGAGAAATAAGAAAGGGATGATCATCTTATTGGGATTGTATTATAGACCCCCTAATGGTCAGCGGGAAATCGAGAAACAAATTTGTCAGGAGATCTCCGTTATCTGTAAGAATATTAGGGTGGATATGGTAGGGGATTTTAACTTTCCAAACATAGACTGGGACTGCCATAGTGTTAAGGGTTTAGATGGAGAGGAATTTGTTAAATGTGTACAAGAAAATTTCCTGATTCAATGTGTGTGTACCTACTAGAGAAGATGCAAAACCTGACCTACTCTTGGGAAATAAGGTA
This sequence comes from Chiloscyllium plagiosum, assembly GCF_004010195.1. NCBI lineage: Eukaryota > Metazoa > Chordata > Chondrichthyes > Orectolobiformes > Hemiscylliidae > Chiloscyllium > Chiloscyllium plagiosum. The sequence continues at coordinate 36,010,799 of NC_057727.1, read as the reverse complement.
GGGCAGGGGACTGAGGTGTAAATGGGGGTACACTTTGGGGCCAGTGACCATAATTCTATTAGATTTAAAATAGTGATGGAAAAGGACAGACCAGATCTAAAAGTTGAAGTTCTAATTTGGAGAAAGGCCAATTTCGATGGAATTAGGTAAGAACTTTCAAAAGCTGGTTGGGCGCAGATGTTCGCAGGTAAAGGGACAGCTGTAAAATGAGAAGCTTTCAGAAATGAGATACGAGAGTCCAGAGACAGTATATTCCTGTTACAGTGAAAGGAAAGTCTGGTAGGTAAAGGCAATGCTGGAAGACTATAGAAATTGCGGGTTCTGTCAAGAAGAAGAAGGAAGCATATGTCAGGTATAGACGGATAGATCAGTGAATCCTTAGAAGAGTATAAAGAAAGTAAGAGTATACTTAAGAGGGAAATCAGGAGGGCAAAAAGGGGACATGAGATAGCTTTGGCAAATAGAGTTAAGGAGAATCCAAAGGGTTTTTACAAATACATTAAGGACAAAAGAGTAACTAGGGAGAGAAAGGAAGCACATGGTCTGTGCAGGAGAGAGGGAGAGAGACAGAGAAAGAGAGAGATGAGCAAGGTAGCCTTTGTGTGGAGCCACAGGCGATGTGGGAGATACTAAATGAGTATTTTGCATTGGTGTTTACTGTGGATAAGTACATGGAAAGTATAGCATGTAGGGAAATAGATGGTGACATCTTGAAAAATGTCCATATTACAGAGGAGGAAGTGCTGGATGTCTTGAAATGCATAAAAGTGGATAAATCCCCATGACTTGATCAGGTGTACCCTGGACTTCTGTGGGAACCTGGGGAAGTGATTGCTGGGCCTCTTGCTGAGATATTTGTATCGTTGATAGTCACAGGTGACGTGCCAGAAGACTGGAGGTTGTCTAACATGGTGCCACTATTTAAGAGCGGTGGTAAGGACAAGCCAGGGAACTATAGACCAGTGAGCCTGACATCGGTGGTGGGGAAGTTGTTGGATGGAATCCTGAGGGACAGGATGTACATGTATTTGGAAAGGCAAGGACTGATTTGGGATAGTCAACATGACTTTGTGTGTGGGAAATCATGTCTCACAAAGTTGATGGAGTTTTTTTGAGGAAGTAACAAAGAGGATTGATGAGGGCAGGATGGTGGACGTGACCTATATGGGCTCCAGTAAGGTGTTGGAAAAGGTTCCAATGGGAGACTGGTTAGCAAGGTTAGATCTCATGGAATACAGGGAGCACTAGCCATTTAGATACAAAACTGGCTAGAATGTGTTCGACCTTCAAGGGTGATGGTGGAGGGTTGTTTTTAAGGCTGGAGGCCTGGGACCAGTGGAGTGCCACAAGAATCGGTGCTGGGTCCAATGCTTTTCGTCATTTATATAAATGATTTGGATGTGAGCATCAGAGGTATATTTCGTAAGTTTGCAGAAGACACCAAATTGGAGGTGTAGTGGACAGTGAAGAAGGTTACCTCAGATTACCTTGGGATCTTGATCAGATGGGCCAATGGGCTGAGGAGTGGGAGGTGGCATTTAATTTAGATGTGATGTGCTGCATTTTGGGAAAGCAAATCTTAGCAGGACTTATACACTTAATGGTAAAGTCCTAGGGAATGTTGTTGAACAAAGAGACCTTGGAGTGCAGGTTCATAGCTCCTTGAAGATAGAGTCGCAGGTAGATAGGATAGTGAAGAAGGCATTTGGCATGCTTTCCTTTATTGGTCAGAGTATTGAGTACAGGAGTTGGGAGATCATGTTGCAGATATGCAGGATGTTGGTAAGGCCACTTTTGGAATATTGCGTGCACTTCTGGTCTCCTTCCTATCGGAAGGGTGTAGGGAAACATGAAAGAGTTCAGAAAAGATTTACAAGGATGTTGCCAGGGTTGTTGGCAACAGCTAGGGCTGTTTTCCTTGACCTTGTAGAGGTTCATAAAATCACGAGGGGCATGGTTAGGGTAAATAGATAAGGTCTTTTCCCTGGGATGGGGGAGCCCAGAATTAGAGGGCATAGGTTTAAGGTGAGAGGGGAAAGATATCAAAGGGACCTAAGGGGCAACTTTTTAATGCAGAAGGTGGTGTGTATATGGAATGGAGGAAGTGGTGGAGGCTAGTACAATTGCAACATTTAAAAGGCATCTGGATGTGTATATGAATAGGAAGGGTTTAGAGGGATATGGGCTGGGTGCTGGCAGGTGGGACTAGATTGGGTTAGGCTATCTGCTTGGCATGGATGAGTTGGATTGAAGGGTCTGTTTCCTTGTTGTACATCTCTTTGACTGTATGACTCTATGAATCTCAGTTCTTTCATTGGTCCCATTCCCATGTCAATTTAGTTTAAACCCTCTCAACAACACTAGCAAACCTAGTGTGAGGAGGTTAGTGACAGTCCTACAAAAAAGCAACCCCTTCAACTTGTACAGCTTCCACCTGTCACAGAACCATTCCTCATGCCGCAGAAATCTGATTCGCTCCCTCCCTTACCAGTTACTAGTTCTCCTGATTTTATGTGGGGCTGAGACATATGCTGAGATTATTGGTTTGGAGGTCCTGCCTTTCAATCTTACTCTTTGCTCCCTAAAATCTGCTTTCAAGGCCTCTTTCTCCTTCCTACCCAACATGGGCCATGATTTCCAGCTGTTCACACTGTCCTGAGAAGAATTTGCAGTGAGTTTTGGCATTCTTTATCTGGCACCAGATACTGGATTAGAGTGGTGCTGGAAAGGTATAGCAGTTCAGGCAACACCCGAGGAGCAGGAAAATCGACGTTTCGGGCAAAAGCCCTTCATCAGGCAGAGTGCCTGAAGGGTGGAGTGGTAAATGAGAGGAGGGTGGGGGTGGGGAGAAGGTAGCATAGAGTGCAATAGGTGAGTGGGGGTAGGGATGAAGGTGATAGGCCAGGAAGGAGGGTGGGGGAAGGTAGCAAAGAGTACAATGGATGAATGGGTGGTGAGGGAGCAGCGGTGAAGGAGGCCCAGGACCTCCATGTCCTCGGCTGAGTGGGAGGGGGAGTTGAAATGTTGGGCCACGGGGTAGTATGGTTGTTTGGTGCGGGTGTCCCAGAGATGTTCCCTAAAGCGCTCTGCTAGGAGGCGTCCAGTCTCCCCACTGTAGAGGAGACCGCATCGAGAGCAACGGATACAATAAATGATATTGGTGGATGTGAGGGTAAAATTTTGATGGATGTGGAAGGCTCCTTTGGGGCCTTCGATGGAGGTGAGGGAGGAGTTGTGGGTGCAGGTTTTGCAATTCCTGCGGTGGCAGGGGAAGGTGCCAGGATGGGAGGGTGGGTTGTTGGGGGGGCGTGGACCTGACCAGGTAGTCACGGAATCAGATAGACAGCACATCATCCTGGAGTCATATTAATGGGTGCAGAAATATCTGTCTGCTCTTCTAACTGAAGAAATCCTTATTGGTAAAGCTTTTCCACTCTTCCTCCCTTCCTGTACAGCTGAACTACCCGTGGGGCCACTAACTTGGCTCTGATTGCACTCCTCTGCAGAATGATCGCCTTTACTAGTACCTAATCAAAAGGTTGAGTCACAAGCAAGGTCATATTGGGGACTCCTGCATTATCTGAGTTGTTCTCTTGGATTGCCTGGTTATTGTCCACTTCTTAGCTACCAGCGGATCTCTAAGCTATAGTTTGGCCACCTTAATAAAGATTCAATCTATATCATCTTCTGCCTCACGGATGCTCAGCAGTGACTCCAGTTGCTTTTTGAGTTCTGAAACCCAAAGCTCAAGCTTTTGTAAATGTTAACACTTCCTACATATATGACTTCCCACCTTCCACAGGCTGCATGTTCCACTTAGTTGAATCTGCTACCACATTTTAATTGTGCTGGCTACTTTTACTGTAGAGTAGCAGACCAGTTACTCACCAACAGCTTTTCCTGCTGCTGCAAAATAGAAGCCCAAACACTTTACAGTGAAGAAAATAAAGAGTAAAGGGGAAACAACTAATAAACCAAATTTGCTGTGCTTGCAGTCTACATTCCACTTCTACTTTCACACATGTCTTATATGTAGCCTTTGGAGTTACAATGCAAGAACTCAACTGAAGCAGTTTACCGAATTAACCGAACAGCTATTCTCCATTAGAGCTTGTTTACCCTACCTAAAACAAAGGAATGTTGCATCATACTTTGACTTGTGCTTTGTAGGTAGTGGTCAGGCTTTGAAAGGTCAGAAAGTGAGATACTACCCACAGAAAACCATCCTCTGACTGACTGTTGTAGCCACAATATTTATATAGCTAGTCCAGTTCAGTTTTTGGTAAATAGTAACCCCCAGGATATTGATAGTAGGGTACCCAGCATGCTGTTAAATGTCAAGAGGCAATATTTGTCTTCTCTCATTTTGGAGAGAGTCATTGTCCTGCTCTCATGTGACCTGAATTTTACTTGCCACTTATCAAACTTGAATGTTGTCCAAGTCTTGCTGTACTTGGACACTGATTGCTTTTGTATCTGGCAATTTACGAATGGTGCTGAATATTATGCAATCGTCAATGAACATCTCCACTTTGACCTTATGATGGAGGAAAGGTCATTCATGTAGCTGTGAGTGCAGTGTTGACAAACTTCTGAGGCAATGTCCTGTGGCTGACATGATTAACATTGAAGAAACATAACCATCCTCCTTTGTTCTTGGTATGACTCCAACTAGCAGAGAATTTTCCTGATTCCCAATAACTCCGGGTTTGTTAGAGATCATTGATGCTATGGTCAAATCAACTGTTGTCTTGATGCTGAAAGCAGTCATTCCTATTTCTTCCCTGGAGTTCCACTTTTTCGTTCAGTTTGGGCCAAATCTGTAATGAGGCCAGAGGTAGGATAGGTCTGACAGAACCCAAATTCAGCATCAGTAAATGTTGAGTAAATGCAATTTTCCACCACTTTTTGATATCTTCCACCACTTTGGTGATGATTGAGAGTATAAGGCCGGTACTTCAGTTGGATTTGACCTGTTTGTGTGTGGGAGTATGTGGATAATTTTCTACAGTTGCCAGGTCAATGTCAATATTGTAACTGTACCAACTAAGAGTGTGGGTAGTTCTGGAGCACAAGTCTTCATTACTGTTGCTGGAATGTTGTCAGGGCCCCCAGTCCATGTAATAACCAGTACCTTCACCTGTTTCTTGATACCACAAAGTGAATTGATCTGGCTGAATGCTGGTATCTGTGATGCTAACGACCTCGAGGAGGCAGATGGATTGTCCACTTGACATTCACGACTGAAGATGTTTGTAAGTGCATTAGCCTTATCTTTTGCACTATATTTTATGTATTATGTTTTCATTAAAATGTAGATATTCTAATTAGATGTAAATTTCAGATGTCCACTGTACCACTGAGACAAGCCAAATATTGGCTTAACTGCATGACAAGGATTTAAGTGAAAGGGTGGCAACTTAATTGGATATGTGGTTAGAATTACATTTTGTTATCTATTGGGAATATGTTACCTTCTCTAAGAATAATGATTATTGTAGATATCTAGAGAACAAACGACAACATCTAGAAAGGGACAGAGACCAGAGATTTGAAATAGGTAACACATTAATTAATGCACTGGTGAATTTCATCTTTGGTGCACATAACTAATTGTAATTTTTTTTAAAATGACTGTCTTTTGACTTTTTTATTGCTTTGAGGACACCTGCTAAGAACCACTTTATTTGGGCATGCCTTTCATAGACAGACTGCTGCTCTTGGATCGATAGATTGCACACTTTTTGCCTACTTTAGCATTTATGTTTCCTTGTATTAATATAATTGAATATTTGTGTTGTACCCAGCAGGAAGACCCCTAAAAGCCTCATGCTACTCAGGGATTCTATTTTCTCTGTGCAGAAGGGGATTGGTGCTTCAGGTTGATGAGGCAGGCCTTTTCGATGGAATATTGCACACCTGCATGACAGATGTGCTATCCAAAATAGAGATTGAGGAGAGAACCTGCTCTTGAATCCAACTGCTCTACATAGAAACATAGAAGATAAGAGCAGGAGGAGGACTTCGCGTCTGCTCCACTATTCATCATGATCGTGGCTGATCGTCCAACTCAATAGTCTAGTCCTGCTTTCTCTCCATCACTCTTGATCCCAATAGACCCAAGTGCTATATCTAGCCACTCTTGAATACTCTCAGTGTTTTGGCATCAACTACTTCCTGTGGTAATGACTTTCACAGGCTCACCACCTTTTGGATGAAGAAATATCTCTCATCTCTGTCCTAAATGGTCCACCCCAATTTCTCAGACTGTGAAACCTTGTTCTGGACAAACCTACTATCGGGAACATCCTCCCTGCACCTACCCTTACCTCATCCTGTTAGAATTTTAAGTCTCTGTGATATCCCCCCCACAATCGTCTGAAATCCAGCAAAAACAATCCTAACCTAGTCAATCTCTCCTCCTACATCAGTCCCACCATCCCTGGAATCAGCCAACCTTTGGACATTGAGAACCTTTGCAGCACTCCTTCAAAAGTAAGAGCATCCTTCTTCAGAAAAAGAGATCAAAACTGTACACAATATTCTAGTTGTGACCTCACCAAGGCCCTGTATAATTGCAACAACATATCACTGCTCCTGAACTCAAAACCTCTGGTAATGAAGGCCACAAACATCTGCCATCTTTGCCAACTGCTGCACCTGCATGCTTACCTTCAGTGACTGATGCACAAGGACACCCAGATCCTGCTGCACACTCCCCATTCCCAATTTACAGTCATTCAGGTAATAATCTGCCTTCTTGTTTTTGGTTCTAAAGTGAATAACCTCACATTTATCTAAATTATAATGTATCTGCCATTGATTTGCCCACTTACCCAACCTGTTCAGTTCATGCTGAAGGATCGCTGCATCTTCGTCACAGTTCTCCTTCCCACCCAACTTGGTATCACCTGAGATGTTACATTATGTTCTTTCACCCCAATCATTGATATATATTGTGACTAGCTGGAGTTCCAGCAATGATCCCTATGGCACCTCATTAGCTCCTGCCTGCCAATTTGTAAAGAACCCATTAATTCCTAATCCTTGCTTCCCTCTCTGCTAACCAGTTTTTTTTACCATCTCAATACATTTCCCCCAATCCAGTATGCTTCAATCTTGCACCATAATCTGTTATGCCAGACTTTGTCATATGCTTTCTCAACGTCCAAATATACCGCATTGACTGGCTCCCCCTTGTCAACTCTACTAGTTACATCTTCATAGAATTTCAACAGATTCATCAAGCATGTTTTCCCCTTCATAAATTCATGCTTACTCTGTCTGATCCTTGTGCTGTTTTCTAAATGCTCCATTATAAAATCCTTGATAATGGATTCAAGAATTTTCCCCACTACTATTAGGCTTACTGGTCTATAATTCCCTGTTTTATCTCTACCTCCCTACAGGTCAATAATGCAGTTTTAATCAATGAGTGGGATTTGGAAAACTTCCCGAAAAATTTGGAGTCAAACATGGTTATCTCCTCCTTATTTATGTATTGCATGGATCTTTTGTTGAGCGCATCCATAAGGCTTAATATGGATGATTATCTCAGGCAGCAGAGACCTACAGATGATAGTCTTCCTGTGCTTGGTCAATATCCTACCTTCTGCTCAAATTGGCTATTGGTCTGCAAATGTTTGAGTGTTTTCCACCAGTGCAAATTGGCTCTAGCAGCCAAGGTGAATAGAGGCAAGATTGTTTCAACAACTTTCAACAACAAGGTCATCCAATAATTTGCCCCCTTCATTGTCAGGCCAAATTACATGAAGGTGCTGGGGAATATGCTGTTCCCCAGAAGAATGTGTGCTAAATACTGAAGGAGTATACTGTTCAGGTGAGGGCATGGCTTGTTTGAGCGTTGATCATTCTCAGTTGTAGCTAAGATCCTGACCATTGGGTATGAGGTTTTCTGTATTGCTGTGTATTGTACAAGTCTACCCTATCCCTTGAGCAGACATCATTGTCATCAACTGGAGGTCAAAGACAGATTTTGTCCACTGGGGCACCATGTGTTAAACTTTGGATTGAGTAGGGCAAACGTTAACCAATCTTGTCCTGATGGCCATCTTTGTGAGTATCTGCATTAAGCTGTGCCTGGATCATCAATATGCAAATGCTATGTGGCACAATGTGCTGAGGCTCCATCTGTCCCTGGTGTTGTGAAGAATGGGTTCAGCCAAGTTGCTGGAGAATGCTGCAAGGAATTGGACCAAATTGGAACACCTGCCCCTCATGGAAATGTTTGTGCAGAAGAACTTGCACCATTATCGAGCAATGGTTATCACGTAATTACCTCTCGGCCTTCCTAGGTCTGACTGTCAGTTATCTGGCAGGACTCCTCATCACTAGAATTTTCAAACAAACACCAAGGGGTGAGAACGATGCTCCCTTATCAGATCATTCATGCATGTTTTGACTCTTTATGCCACTTCATGCTGCCCTTGAGGTGATTGCTCTGGTGAATAGCAAAGAAAACCTGGAAAGAAATGCAGTAGTTTCTGTCAAGCCTTATCACAAACAAATCTGTGATGCATGCATCTGTGTTCTAAAAGCTGTTTGCACAGTTGTACACCAAGATAAATGTACCTGGAGAACTCTGAAAGGTGTTCTTTTGTCTGTCCTATACTTGCCAGACTTCCAGTGTAAAGAGGGTTGTCATTGATTGAGTGTTACAATCTCCAATGTTCAAGTCAAAAGGGTCAGACTAAAGCTGGGGGCAATGGAGAATGATAATTGAGACCATACTAAAGGACTTTTCAGGTTGCATGCTTGTCACTGACCACATTTAGTAAATGTCACAAATATGGTAATTGAAGTCAGGCACAAGAGTGTGACATGTCACTGGAGAAAAGCATTTTCTGTATTGTGAAATTTGAAATGTTGTTTTAGTGCAATTTTAGATATTTTATGAAGAAAACATATATTTTTGCAAAAATGAAGTGGAGTGCAGTTGGCAGTTGAACACAAGTTTATGTTTGACTTTTGGATGGATGCATGATTTGGGAGATGACCACCTTGAAGTAATTAAATCTGAAAGGCTAGGGAAAGCATCCTCGAATTCAGGTACATATCCGTGAACTTAGACTGATGCAAGTGTAGCCATAGCTGAAAACACAAATGAAATAAAACTATCTATATAGTTGCTTAACTGATATATACACTTTTTGTTCAGTCTGGATAAATTCCAAAACATACTGACAGTACCACTTGTAAGTCCCTTATGCTGAGAAGAAAGCTTGATAATTAAAATGAGATTGCAGAATGTTCTGGTGGGTATGTCAATTAAATGGGAGAATGAATATAAAATTTTAGAATCTCCATCTTAATTTATGCCTTAACTTAGATTTCTTTCTGCGTTGAATAAGAAATTATGTTTTAATTCCCCAGAATCATAAATCTCACTGCAGCAAAATTTAACCTCTTAATAAAGCAAGAGTTGAACCTGTCCAAATCTCTCAGTTAAAGGGGCTTCGCTTGAGTGTGGTTCAAGCCCAAGGTATCAGAAGTGTAAGAACCTATATCTAAAGTGCTGCACCACCCAATTCTCTCACATTTCAACATTAAGCACTACGTTGCTATGACTAGATTTCATAAAGGTGAACGGAGTGCATTTAACAATTATTATAATTCTGAGAAATACATTGAGAAATGTGAAAAGCTACTTAAAATTTTTATTCCCTCAGCATACATGGTTTATCTGAGGAAGACAACCTTGAACACTTCAGCTGATGGCATCAGTAAGCGGCATAGCAAATAATTATTGGAATGTTTTAAGTTATTTGGAGGTATTCGGCATGTTTATTACAAGTGTAATTGTAAACTAGGAACACATAAACCATTGTTTAAACAAGAAATATGCCAGGTTTTCCAAAATATTGTGAATTTGAGGTGCAAATGCCTTTAATTCAAATCAATAGTTTTTCTTCCCCCCCCCATGATGTGGTTGCATAAAGGAAAAGAATCTTGCATTAAAATATTTGCTTTGTTACCTTCTGAATATTATAAAGTGCTTTACAGCCAGTGAAGCATTTTTGAAGTATTGACATTGTTGTAATATGGGAGACACTATAGCAAATCTGCAGCATACATCTGCAAATAGCAATTTGATAATGAACAGATCTCCTTCTAGTCTCGGCAATCCAAGGATTAAAAGCCACCATTTCTGCCATCTCCAAGGTGCCATCAGCAGACGCACATTCCTCTCCCCTCCCTTGTCAACATTCAGTTCCACCTGGTACATTCTGGTCCACTCCTGTTCAGTACCCAACACCATCCCCATTGCACCTTCCTGTGCAGTTGTAGAAAGTGCAACACATGCCTCTTTACCTCCTTCCTATTCAAGCCGTTCAACACACCTTCCAGATGAAGTTGTGATTTACTTGCACTTCATTCAAATTTGTCCACTGTTTTAGAACATAGAACAGTACAGGCCCTTTGATCCTTGATGTTGTGCTGACCTTTTATCCTACTCTAAGATTAAACTAACCTACATATCCTAATTTTACTATCATCCATGTGTCTATTCAAGAGTTGCTTAAATGTCCCTAATATATCTGACTCTACTACCACTGGTGGCAGTGAATTCCACGCAGCCAACATTCTGTGTAAAGAATCTACCTCAGATATCTCCCCTAAACCTTCCCCCCATCACATTAAAATTATGCCTCCTTGTGATAGCCACTTCCACCCTGGGAAAAAGTCTCTGGCTATCCACTCTATCTATGCCTGTCAATATCCAATAGGAGAAAATAGCTAAACTGATCGTCTGGTTGAAGTGGCCCTCACCGTCAACTTCTCCTTCCAATCATCCCACTTCCTCCAAACCAAAGGGGTAACCAAGGGCACCCAACTGGGCTTCATCTATGCTTGCCTCTTCATCGGGTATGTGGAACGGTCCATCTTCCGTAGCTACACCGGCACTATTTCCCACTTTTTCCTCCGCCAAATCGATGACTGACTGTATCGGTGTGACCTCATGCTCCCCACAAGGAGGTTGGACAGTTCATCAACTTCACCAACACTTTCTAGCCTGACATCAAATACACCTGGACATCTTCCTCCCCTTCCTGGACATCTCCATCTCCAGCAATCGATTAAAAGCGGACATTTACTACAAACCCACCAAATCCCACAGTTACCTGGAATACACCTCCTCCTACCCTACGTCCTGTAAAAATGCCATCCCTTATTCCCAATTCCTCCGCCTCCGCCGCATCTGCTCCCAGGATGACCAATTTTACCATAAAACATCCCAGATGTCCTCCTTCAAAGGTCGCAAATTCCCCTCCCACGTGGTCAATGATGCCCTCCAGCGCATCTCCTACACTTGTTGCTTCTCCACCTTTGAACTCCTCCCCTCCAATCACAACAGAGTCAGAATCCCCTTGGTCCTTACCTTCCACCCCACCAACCGCTGCATACATCGCACCATCCTCTGTCACTTCCGCCACCTGCACACAGACTCCACCTCTCGGGATATGTTTCCCTCCCCACCCCTATCTGCATTCCGGAGACACCATTCCCTCTTTGACTTCTTCTCCAGCCTGCCATCATTCTGATAAAATCGTATCTGCACACTCTCTAAAGCATCTACATCCTTCCAATTAAGAGGCAACCAGAACTGAACACAATATTCCAAGGGTAGTCTAACCAGGGCTTCATAGAGCGGCAGCATAAGCTCGTGGCTCTTAAACTCAATCTCCCTGTGAATGAAAGCCAACACACCATACACTCATTTCACAACCCTATCAACTTAGATGACAACTTTGAGGGATCTATGGACATGGACCCCATGATCCCTCTGTTCCTCCACACTGCCAAGAATCCTGCCTTTAACCCACCAAATCCCACAGTTACCTGGAACCCGCATTTAAATTTGACCTTCCAAAATGAATCACATCATACGTTTCCGGGTTGAACTCCATCTACCACTTCTCAGCCCAGCTCTACATCCTGTCAGTCCCATTGCAACCTACTACAGCCCTCCACACAATCCACAACTCCAACAATCTTTGTGTCACAGCAACCTTACTAATCCACCCATCCACTTCTTCATGCAAGTCACTCACAAAAGCCACAAAGAGCAGAGGTGCGAGAACATGGGCGGCACGGTGGTACAGTGGTTAGCACTGCTGCCTCACAGCACCAGAGACCTGGGTTCAATTCCTGCCTCAGGCAACTGTCTGTGTGGAGTTTGCACATTCTCCCCGTGTCTGCGTGGGTTTCCTCTGGGTGCTCCGGTTTCCTCCCACAGTCCAAAAATGTGCAGGTTAGGTGAATTGGCCATGCTAAATTTCCTGTAGTTTTAGGTGAAGGGATAAATATAGAGGAATGGGTCTGGGTGGGTTGCTGTTCGGAGGGTCGGTGTGCACTTGTTGGGCCTGAAGGGCCTGTTTCCACACTGTAAGTAATCTAATCTAATCTGTAAGTAAACAGATTCCTGCAGGATGCCATTGGTCACCGAGCTCCAGGCTGAATACTTTGCTCTACCACCACTCTCTGTCTTCTATGAGCCAGCCAATTCTGTATTCAGACAGTCAAATTTCTCTGTATCCCATGCCTCCTTACTTTCTGAATGAGCCTACCATGGGGGACCTTATCAAATGTCTTGCTAAAATCCAAATACACCACATCTACTGCTCTACCTTCATCAATGTGTTTTGTCACATCCTCAAAGAATTCAACAAAGCTTGAGAGGCAAGACCTGCCCCTCACAAAGCCATGCTTACTAACTCTAATTAAACTAGGCTTTTCCCAATAATCTTAAATCCTGTTTCTCAGAATCCTCTCCAATAATTTGTCCACCACCACATAAGACTGACTAGTTTGGTAATTCCCAGAGTTGTCCCTATTCCCTTTCTTGAACAAGCCAATAACATTTGCCACCCTCCAATTATCTGGCACTACTCCAGTGGACAGTGAGGATGTAAAGACTGTTGCCAAAGGCACAGCAATCTCTTCCCTCACTTCCTGTACAAACTTTGGGTTCATCCTGTCTGGCCCAGGGGACTTATCTATCTTCATGTTTTTCAAAATTTCCAGCACATCCTCCTTCTTAACATCAACCTGTCAGAGTCTATCATGCTATTTCATGCTGTCCGTGAGTACTGAAGGAAAGTATTCATTAAGGACCTTCCCTACCTCCTCTGACTCCAGGCACATGTTCCCTCCACTATCTCTGAGTGGCCCTACCCTCACTTTGGCCATCCTATTGTTAGAGGAGAAAGTGAGGTCTGCAGATGCTGGAGATCAGAGCTGGAAATGTGTTGCTGGAAAAGCGCAGCAGGTCAGGCAGCATCCAGGGAACAGGAGAATCGACGTTTCGGGCATAAGCCCTTCTTCAGGAATGAGGAAAGTTTGTCCAGCAGGCTAAGATAAAAGATAGGGAGGAGGGACTTGGGGGAGGGGCGTCGGAAATGTGATAGGTGAAAAGAGGTCAAAGTGAGGGTGCTAGGAACTCTCCAACCACAAGGGATGAACTCGGGTTTCACCAGTTTCCTCATTTCCCCTCCCCCCACCTTGTCTCAGTCAAATCCATCGAATTCAGCACCGCCTTCCTAACCTGCAATCTTCTTCCCGACCTCTCCGCCCCCACCCCCGTCTGACCTATCACCCTCACCTTGACCTCTTTCCACCTATCACATTTCCGACGCCCCTCCCCCAAGTCCCTCCTCCCTACCTTTTATCTTAGCCTGCTGGACAAACTTTCCTCATTCCTGAAGAAGGGCTTATGCCCGAGACGTCGATTCTCCTGTTCCCTGGATGCTGCCTGACCTGCTGCGCTTTTCCAGCAACACATTTCCATCCTATTGTTCCTCATGTAAATGTAGAATGCATTGGAGTTTGCCTTAATCCTACCTGCCAAGGCTTTTTCTTTGCTGTTACTGTTTTCTTTTCTTTTTGTTGCTCACAATGCAATCTCCCCGACATTTTGGAGAAGAAACATAGACTGGGTGACTGCTTTGAGGAACGTGTACATTTGCTCTGTGAAAATGACAGAGTTTCCACTTTCCTGCCACTTCAGCACACCATTGTAATCCTAAGCCATCTGCAGAACCCCAGTGAAGTCCAATCCAAACTGGAAGAATAATACTTCATCTTCTGCTTGTAGATCTTACAGCCCTCAGGTCAAAATATCAAGTTTAATAATTTTACAGCATGACTCCTCCTTCCATATCTAGTACCTGCACCGACACCCTAGATCCTACCAGGAAACAGGTTGCTTTTAGTCCATGATCAACTATTCATAGCACCCATTGTCACTAATCTTTCTTCCCTGGCTTACTATCAACAGTCCTTTTATCCCTTAAGCACAGCTTTTCTGAGAACGTTTCTATGTTTGTGAAGATAGAAATCAAATTATCAGGTGGCACTCCCCAGAGTGAGTTTGAAGATGGGAAGGGCATTTAATTTGTTGGGTGATGGTGCAGGAGCGGGATTCACGGCTTTATTGTCTCTGTCCTGGTGAAGTTTGGCATGAGAAGGCTGCCTGTTGTCTTTGCTTGGGGGCCCATAGGTTTAGGGTGGGAGTCCATTGTTCAAAGGCATTCAATGTCTGATATAGGGGGACCCAGCCTAAGGAAGAGGCATCCTTGCTTCCTCCCCCTTCCCCTTCTTGGAAGAATACAAGTCTTACAACTGCAGAGAATACCGTGTTACAGCTGCAGAGAGAAAGAGATCAGAATTAACATTGAGAGATCTGTTCAAAAGTCAGGTAACAGTGGGAAAGAAGTTTTTCTTGAATCTATTTATACTCATACTATTGCTGTTCCAAGTGGAGTTGTTTTCAATGGAGAGCTACCAGTCTACAATTCACTGATGGCAGTATGCAGGGTTTCTAGTCCTGGGCTCTGTGAGGCTCCTCCTTTAAGGGCTTCCCTTCATTAACTCAGTTTATTTGTCTCTGTTGTGTCTGTTTGGACCATAGTGGATAAAGAGTGGAGCTGGAAAAGGCGCATCAGGTCTTGGAGGAGGGGAAAGAGGCTGAGAATAAATAGAGGGAGGGGGTGGGGCTGGGACAAAGATGGATGGAATGACAATAGATGGATGCAGTTATGAGGAGGTGGCTGTGATTGGTCAGTGGAGAGGGTAGTGTGGATAGGTGGGAAGGATGATGGCCAGGTGAGGGGCCTGGAATGGAGTGGAAGACCTGGGCCTAGGATGAGACAGAGGGGAAGGGGGGGTTTCGAGGTTGATAAATTCTGTGTTAAGGCCATATGATTGTGAACTCCCAAAGTGGAAGGTGGGGTGTTCTTCCTCCAGTTTGCATGTGGCCTCATGTTGACAGTTGAGGAAGCCCAGGATGGACATGTTGGCAGGGGATTGGGATTAGGAGTTGAAATGATTGGCAACTGGAAGGTGGGGTTGATTGGTCCATTCGCTCCAATCAACCCCGCATCCCGGTTGCCAGCCATTTCAACTCCCCCGCAGACATGTCCATCCAGCGGCACGGTGGCACAGTGGTTAGCACTGCTGCCTCACAGCGCCAGAGACCCGGGTTCAATTCCCGCCTCAGGCGACTGACTGTGTGGAGTTTGCACGTTCTCCCTGTGTCTGTGTGGGTTTCCTCCCACAGTCCAAAGATGTGCAGGTCAGGTGAATTGGCCATGCTAAATTGCCCGTAGTGTTAGGTAAGGAGTAAATGTAGGGGTATGGGTGGGTTACGCTTTGGTGGGTCGGTGTGGACTTGTTGGGCTGAAGGGCCTGTTTCCACACTGTAATGTAATCTAAAATCTAATCCTGGGCCTTTTTCCACCATCAACACAAGGCCACATGGAAACTGGAGGTAGAACACCTCATTTCCACTTCAGGAACTTATAATCATACGGCCTTAACATAGAGTTCACCAGCTTCCAAATCTCCCCACCCCCGCCTAATTCAGGCCCACTCCACCCACTTAACCTGACCTTACCTATCCATCTTCTTTCCTACCCATCCACGTTACACTTTCCACCGACCAATCAAAGTCACCATCTACTTGCACCAAATCCATCCACCTTTCCCCTTGCCCTACCCCCCCCCCATTTATTTCTCAACCCCCTTCTCCTTCCCCAGTCCTGATGAAAGGTTCTGACCTGAAACATCGACTTCCCTTCTCTGATGCTGCTTGACCTGCTGTGCTTTTTCCAGTTCCACTCCTTATTCCCTCTGACTCTCCAGCATCTGCAGTTCTCACTATCTCCTCTGTTTGGACTGCTTATGATGTGTCTTCCCTTTCCTTAACTCACATTTGCCCTAGCATCGTCAACAGAGCCATTTTACTTTCTATACTGGTTTTGCTCTCACACCTCCTCCACCTCATGGAATCATGTCAGGAGTTCCGTTTGACCTTGCCTTTCATTCCACCATCCCCATATTCAACATCTGATCATTTCTGTCACCTTTTTAATAATGTCACCAGCAAACATTTTCTTTTCCTCCCCTTTACTTTCTATATTCCAAAGAGACCCATTGCTCCATTCTTCAGTCAAAAAGCTCACCCTTTCCTACAGTAGCTTGTTACACCAGACATTCTGTGCACATCATCTGCCTTTTAGCTCTCCCATACCACTGTACCAGGCCCAAAATCATGATCATTTCAGTGAAAATGATTTATTTGACTAAAAATTCAGTAAATTGTATTCAATGGTCACACTGTGGTCTCTTTTACATTGGGATAACCAAACACAGCGGGTGGCATCTTTACAAAGTGTCTCCATGCAGTCTGCAAGCATGACTCCAAGTTTGATATTTCTTTCTTTGCTGTTTGATTTTTCTCTTGTTTCTCTCTCATTTCTTTTACTTTGCATTTGAATGGCAGATACTTAGGACGTGCCATTTGCAACTTCTCTCGACATATCTTTTGTTTCTTTACTTGTTACGTTACTTTTCCCTTTGATCTGGTACCACAAAATCTTTTTCCATTTAATTTCTCTTGCCCTCTACCCATCACACTTCTTCCTTTTTCTTCTTCATCACACTCTTCAGCCTTTTGCTTGCTCAATTGTATTAAGTTTCTAGCTATTCCAGTTCTGATTAAAAGATCATAGACTTGAAGCGTTAACTTTGTTCATTCGCCACTGATGCTGCCAGATTTGCTGAATATTTCCAGAATTCCTGTTTCTAGTTTAGTATTCAACATATGTTATATTTGGCTTTTGGGTTGAAGATAAGCCCCTTAAGATTTGTAGCACAGAAACCTTTTGTAACCATCTCAGAGAGCAGGCAGGATCCTGGTTTAGCACCTCACCTGGAGGACAAGCTTTCTTCAGTACTGTTGCCAACTTAAGTTTTTTGTGCTAAGACTTTTCGAGTGGATTTTGAATCCCTAACTTTGTGACTCAAGGGCAAGAATACTACAGACAGAGCCAGGGCTATCATTGTAATGATTTGCAGTCTAATGTGGTGCATCAAAAAGTCCACAAAGTAAATTTCCTTGTGATGTAATTCATTATATCAAGCTCAAATGGCATGAGTTGAAAGTGTGGTAATTGTGATTCTATTGAAGCATTCGATTTATGGAATAATTCAACAAGTGACCTGAGGGCACAAGCAGCATTGAGTTAAAAAGTGTTTAAGCGTTGAAGGCATAAAAGAAGTTATGAAGGTCACTTAATAAGTTGAATATTTGTTGCAATCAATATTTGATGATGCACAATTGACTTAATGGTTAAAATACAGGTGATTTTCATTTTGATCATTTTTTTCAAGGGTTTTAAAGATGTTTTGCATCAATATTCATTCTGTTAGAATTTGTATGGGATAGAATCTTGTGGAATGATGCAGCTAAAGGTCAGATCATTGCTGTCAAGCAGACTTCAGTGCATTGTGTCCAGGTAAGATAGAACAGACTTCTTTATATTTAGATCTTGAATGACTGTTGTACATATTTCTAATCTTTTTTTAAGTGTAGTTATTCTGCTTTATTTCATTCAATCTCCTACTCATGAAGGTAAACAAAGAGTGATTAAATGTTTTTCATTTTGAAACATCAATATCAAATTCATGCATTGAGAAACCAATGTGGCGTGAAGCCTAACTAATATCCCAACATCTAATGCCGATTCCTAATTACCCTTGAAGATGGTGGTATGCTACCATCTTGAATCACTGCAGACAATCTAATGCAGACACAGTGTCCTGATGGAGTGTGTTCTCGATTTTCATTCACTGACAATGAAAGAATGACAATATAGTTCCAAGTTAGGATGTTGCATGACTTGGAGACTATAGAGCTTCCTGGGTGTACTGGAGTTAACTGATCCAGGTAAGGCAGCTTGGTGGCTCAGTGTTAGCACTGCTGTCTTGCAGCACCACAGACCCAGCTTCGATTCCTGCATTGAGTGACTGTGTGGAGATTGCATGTTCTCCCTGAGCCTGTGCGGGTTTCCGCCAGAAGCTCTGGTTCCCTCCCACAGTCCAAAGATGTGCAAGTTAGGTGAACTAGCCATATTAAATTGCCCAATAGTGTTCAGAGACGTACAGGCTAGGTAGAATGATAAATGCGGGGTTATGGGGATAGGGCATGGTTACAAGCCTGAGTCTGAGTGGGATGCTGATCAGAGGGTCGTGCGGACTCGATGGGCTGAATTTCCTCTTTCTGCGCTGTCGAGATTCTATTTAATTATACTTTTCTCCTTGAGCCTTACAGTTGGTAGACAGGTTTTAGGGAGTTGAGAAGTGAATTATTCATTACAGAAATCCAGCTTATGATTTGCTCCTGTGGTCAGTGTTTTCAGAAGGCTTTGGTTAGTTTTTTTTTCATCAATGGTACCCTCCAGGATGTTGACAGTGGGGAAATTAATTGATAGTAATGCTGTAGAATGTCAAGGAGAGATGGTTAAATTCCCTGTTGTTGAAGATGTTCATTGACTGACACTTATATAGTGTGAATGCTCCTTGTCATTTATCAGGCCAAGCCTGCATGTTTTATGGGTTTTGCTGTTTTTGGATATGGATTGTTTCAGTTGGTGAAATTTGGAGATGATACTGAATGCTCTGAAATCATCAGGAAACATCTCCAGTCTGACCTTATGCTGAAGGAAAGACCACTGATTAAAGTTATTACAAGTACTTGGGCCTAAGACATGCTCATGAGGAGCTGCTGCAGCAATGGGAAGAAGGTAATTAATCTCTAACATAACCATCTTCCTTTACACTATGTGTGATGTCAACCATTGAAGAGTTTCTCCATTTGCAATACTTAATTTTTTTCCAAGGATTTTAGATCCTACACTTGGTCAACTGCAGCTTTGATGTTAAGAACAATAACTCTAACCTCACTTTGTGAATTAAATCCCTTTATTGATATTTAGAGGAAGGAAGTGATGTGGTCTGGATCTGAGTAGCCCTGAAGGAAGTCAAACTCAATGTCAACTTCAATAAGCAGGTTACTGCAGAATAAGTGCAGCATGATTGCACTGTCAAAGACTGCTTCTGTCACTTTACGTGACAATCGGCCATGTCCAGTGTCAAAATGAAATTTACCTTACTCATCTGACATTCTAATTTCTCTAATCTAATTTTTCAAGCTATGTTTTGGACCACAATTGTACCAAGTATAACTAATTCTGTTTTGTGCACCTGCCGTATTAGAGTTTGAATGGAGACTGTGCATGTACATTGTTATGACAATCCTTAAAAGCACAGGATGGAAACCAAAACAGAAATAGAGTTTTCTTTTTAGTGTGCTGCCTTCTTGGAATCATGTGTATTCTGAGTGAATGCAACTGAACAGCATGAAGTCATAGTGTTAAGTGGTTAGATGGTGAGGAATTTGTCAAGTGTGTATAAGAAAATTTTTTGATTCAGTATGTGTATGTAATGACTAGAGAAGGTGCAAACTGTGGCCTACTCTTGGGAAATAAGGCAGGGCAGGTGACTGAGGTGTCAGTGGGGGAGCACTTTGGGGCCAGCGACCATAATTTTAAAATAGTGATGGAAAAGGACAGACCAGATCTAAAAGTTGAAGTTCTAAATTGGAAAAAGGTCAATTTTGATGGTATTAGGCAATAACTTTCAAAAGCTGATTGGGGGCAGATGTTCGCAGGTAAAGGGATGGCTGGAAAATGGGAAGCCTTCAGAAATGTGATAACAAGATTCCAGAGACAATACACTCCTGTTAGGGTGAAAGGAAAGGCTGGCAAGTGTAGGGAACGCTGGATGACTAAAGAAATTGAGGTTTTGTAAAGAAAAAGAAGGACGCATATGTCAGGTATAGACAACATAGATCGAATGAATCCATAGAAGAGTATAAAGGCAGTCGGAGTATACTTGAGAGAAATAAGGAGATCAAAAGGAGACATGTGATAGCTTTGGTAAATTGAGTTAAGGAGAATCCAAAGGGATTTTACAAATACATGAAGGACAAAAGGGTAACTAAGGAGAGAATAGGGTCCCTCAAAGATCAGCAAGGCGGCCGGAGGAGATGGGGGAGATACTAGTGTCAGCTGCATTAGCCAGAGGGAAATGGGTCTGGATGGGTTGCTCTTCGGCGGGTCAGTGTGGACTCATAGTGCCGAAGGGCCTGTTTCTACGCTGTAGGGAACCTAATCTAATCAATGGAATCTAATAAAGTGGGCGGCATGGTGGCTCAGTGGTTAGCACTGGTGCCTCACAGCGCCAGGGTCCCAGGTTCGATTCCAGCCTCGGGCAACAGTCTGTGTGGAGTTTGCACATTCTCCCTGTGTCTGCGTGGGTTTCCTCCGGGTGTTCTGGTTTCCTCCCGCAGTCCAAAAATGTGCAGGTTAGGTGAATTGGCAATGCTAAATTGCTCATAGTGCTAGGTGCATTAGTCAGAGGGAAATTGGTCTGGATGGGTTACTCTTCGGAGGGTCGGTGTGGACTGGCTTGGCCGAAGCACCTGTTTCCACACTGTAGGTAATCTAATCTAATCTAATCTAAATGAGTATTCTGCATCAGTGTTTACGGTGGAAAAAGATAGGAAAGATACAGAATGTAAGGAAATAGGTGGTGACATCTTGAAAAATGGCCATTTTACAGGGGAAGAAGTGCTGGATGTCTTGAAATGCATAAAAGTGGATAAATCCCCAGGACCTGATCAGATGCACCCCAGAACTCTGTGGGAAGCTAGGGAAGTGATTACTGGGCCTCTTACTGAGATATTTGTATCATTGGTAATCACAGGTGAGGTGCCAGAAGACTGAGGTTGGCTAATATAGTGTCACTATTTAAGAAAGGTGGTAAGGACAAACCAGGGAACTATAGACCAGTGAGCCTGATGTCGGTGGTGGGCATGTTGTTGGATGGAATCCTGAAAGACAGGATGTACATGTATTTGGAAAGGCAAGGACTGATTAGGGATAGTCAACATGGCTTTGTGCATGGGAAATCCTGTCTCACAAACTTGATTGAGTTTTTTTGAAGAAGTAACAAAGAGGACTGATGAGGGCAGAGCAATGGACATGATCTATATGGACTTCAGTAAAACATTCGTCAAGGGTCCCCATGGGAGTCTGGTTAGCAAGGTTAGATCTCACGGAATACAGGGAGAACTAGCCATTTGGATACAAAACTGGCTCAAAGGTAGAAGACAGATGTGGTGGTGGAGGGTTGTTTTTCAGACTGGAGGCCTGTGACCAGTGGAGTGCCACAAGGATCAGTGCTGGGTCTACTACTTTTTGTCATTTATAGAAATGATTTGGATGTGAGCATAAGAGGTACAGTTAGTAAGTTTGCAGATGATACCAAAATTGAAGGTGTCGTGGACAGCGAAGACTTTACTATTAAGTGTATAAGTCCTGCTAAGATTTGTTTTCCCAAAATGCAGCACCTTGCATTTATCTAAATTAAACTCCATCTGCCACTCCTTAGTCCATTGGCCCATCTGATCAAGATCCCATTGTAATTTAGGGAACTAAGAATAAAAGTTGAGCAGGACTTCAAAAGTAGTAATATATAGATTATTCACAGTGCCACGTGCAAGTGAGTACAGAAATGGCAAGATAAGACAGCTATGTGCTTGGTTGGGACATTGTTGTTGCAGAGAGAGCTTTAGATTCCTGGGACACTGACACTAAGACTGGGCTTGGCTCTGGGAGACAGTATCTGTACAAAGTGAGCTGATTGCACCTAAACAGAACCAGAACTGAGTTCCTTGTGGGGCATTTTGCTAATGATGTTAAGGGTGCTTGAAACCATTCCTATAGGAATGTGTAAGCCAACAGTGTATTAAAGGAGTAATATCAAGGTACACAAAGAATTGGGATAGACTGCACTAGAAGAGAGGATAGAAAGTCTGTTGCTGGAGTTGAAGTGAAAAATTAAAATTTTTCAAACCAGAATTACATTGCACGTATGTTAATACAGAGAATATAGCCAATACGATTGTTGAGTTACAGATATAGATTGCCATGTGGGATTATGATGGTATGATGCTAACAGAGACATAGATGAAAGAAGGGCAGAATTCGGTGAGCCAAAGGCCAAAAGCTTTGGGTGATCAATAGACTACCCTTGAAGATCACATGTTTTGAGTAAGGCAAGGTTTATCCACTTCAAAGGGATAGGTAAAATAATTAAATCTAGAGTTCCCCATATGAAAAAAGGAGATAGAAATTAAGATCAAGAAGAAAAAGTGTGCTTGTGACAGTTGAAAATTCAGTTGACAACTGAGCTGAATACAAATCCTTCCAAAGGGAAGTGAAAAAAAACAAATGAGAGAAGCAATGTGAGAAATGACTGACAGCTCTCACAACAGGGAATCCTAAAGTCTTCTATAGGCATGTAAATAATAAAAAGGTGATTAAAGCAGGAGTGGGATCACTTCGGGATGTGGAGGCAACGAGTTTGAGATTCTCCAAGCTTAATAACTTCATACCTGCATTGAAGTTGTAGACTGAAATTGAAAAAAAAAGTCAAGGTTGGTTTTTCTAATCATTTTCAGGTTAAAATAAAAGTAAAACAATGTTCTTTATTCTACTGATGAGAGCCATCGAAATCTTTAGCTGCCTTGTTTGATCTATTAAACATGTAGTATATCTCAAAAGTAGTTTGTTCATTAAGAGGATAAAACACAGCAAGCCTAATGACCTGGGGAAAGGATAAATGAATAGGGGCAATGATTTAAGTGTCAAATAGCAAACTCATGATTCAACACATGTCATGATTCAATTACCAACATTAATTACAAACATTTGAAAAAGCATTGCCTTATCAATCAAATTTGCATCACCTCATAATAGATTGAATGCTACATTCATACCAGCATTAAGTTAAATTAATGGGACGTGTCTATAAAATATTTCACACTTTTTCCTGCATAATGGTTGACTTGAATGCATATTTTTGTTACAGAATTATGAAAATATTAAAGTGGTTCACAGAATTGCAATAAAGCATTGACTTTTTGTTCTGTTTCTACTGTTTAAAATCTCATTTAAGTTCCAGAGCTGAAATATTAGCTCATTTATATGTAAATTATATGTAATGTATTCATGAATTTTACACGCTAATCCATAAAGGTCCTTACTGTAGGTGACCTTTTAGACTTGGTGCTTACGGGAAAAGTGCCAAATCCCTGAGAATGACCTCAAATCCACCTGTATGGAAAAACATTCCTGCTCAATATTGCTCTTATTTGTTAAAAATTCAACATGGAAATATATTGAATTTCTCTTTTCACCTGCCCTGAAGGAGATATTAAATATTGTAATTATTATTTCAATCCATCAAGTAACCTCATGGTATAAAGTGTGTCATATTTTTAACTAAACCTTTTTGAGTGAGGTTCAAAGGTTTAATTATTGATGATAGGCCTGAACCAACAATTTTTGGTATTGCATTTTTTTCCACTGGTATTCTGTACAAATTTCCAGCCATTAATAGTTTTGTCTATTAAAATTATTTGCATGTAAATCCTGTTTGGTGCAAACAATTTTTTCTATGTTTAAATTTTATGTTCCCAGTTGACCCATCTTCCACTCAGTGTCTTTTCTCTATTTTCCAGTCTAACTTTCCATTGCAATTTTCTTTCCGCTAAGTAAAAGCCCAACCTTCTAGAGTGTAATCAAAGTGTGTACCTTCCATAAGAGAGCAGAAGTTTACTAACTAACAGAGAGGATTTGGTCTGTACCATACAGCTACAATAAGTGTATTCCATTTCAACCTACAGTTCCATGACTCTATACCTGTCATGCCAGTCATATATGTTTATCTTAAGTTAGTAGCTACACTTTAAGGAAAAAGAGAAGTGAGATCAAAATGTCGCACATTGTTAATTGTATTTTGTTTCAAAACGTAGATCAGTAATGCTGAATGTTGATATGCCTTATTCAAGTTCATTTGGCCAAACCTTCCAGGGATTGTCAATCACAGAAAGGTTACCACTCTACTCCTTTCTTCTTTACCCACACCATTCAGCTTTTCGGGCCCAAACTTTCAATTTAAGTCTCTTCGGAAATGCAGACTATAATTGACCTAGGAGCCTTCAATGTAGTCAATGAGCAGCATTGGAGACTGAATCTCACCCCTTTTTAACAACAGTAACTGCCAGCTTTCTTGGACAAGCTATGCGGAGAAGATAATTTTGTCATACAACTCTTTCTGGGTAATCCAAGATAGAGAACAGGGAAAAAACATGGCTGTAAGAGTTGCTTTTTTTTGAGTTATTTTCAGTATTGGAGCTGATTTCCTCGAATTCCAGGAGCAGTAATTATTGTTTTATAAGCAGTTGTATTGTTTTAGAACATTGGGGAAAGAAAGAGATCAAAAAGGAGGAAGACTGATGAAGGTAGTGACCACATGGGATGAGAATGCAAGGAAAAATTAAACCTATATTGCTGTCTGACCCAGCAGTGAATCTGCACAGCTGGCTGTTTTGCTGTTTGATTTCAAGTATCTCTGGACATTGGAGTTCCTCAAAGAAAAATAAACAAACAGAAACCTGTGTGGGGAAGCTCATAGCAAGGGAACACATAAGTGGCTTTTTAAAGTGTAACCTTACTGTTTTTTTCTATGAATTTACAATAGTGAGTAGAGTGGGATACTTTTTGATAATATGTTTTATTGAGATCTGTCTCTAGATTAAACTTTAAAAATATAAAACATAGATACTAAGTTAGTCACGAATGTAGTGCTGGGAAAGCACAACAGGTCGGGCAGCATCCGAGGAGCAGAAGAATTGACATTTCAGGCATAAGCCCTTCATCATGATTTTCCTGCTTCTCGGATACTGCCTGACCTGCTGTGCTTTTCCAGCACTACATTCTCGACTCTGATCTCCAGCATCTGCAGTCCTCATTTTCTCTTATAGATACTAAGTTAGCCTGATGCAGTGTTGTTTTGAGCAGTAAGACTCTGCTATTTTCTGGATCTATAGATTGTTAAAGTGCGAAGATGGCATTTGCTCTTCCTGTTGGATGTGGGAGATTAGGGAAAGTTTCCATGTTGATTATGTCTGCGTAAAGTATGCTTGGTTGAGAATCCTGTTGGAGTGGCAGTTAGAGGCAATAAGGAATTTACAGGAGCAAGGCAGTGTGATGGATGGCAGTTTCAGGAAGGAAGATTAACCGAAGATACATTCGGGGAGATGGGTTACTTCCAGGAAAGGTAGAAGAGAGAGGCGAGTTGTACAGCAGTTTCCTGTGGCAATCCCCATCTCAAACAAGTGTGTTGTTTTGGAAAATGTAGGAAGTGATGGACTCTCAGAGAAATGTAGCACTGATGGCCAGGATTCTGGTACTGGGAGTGGTTCTTATGTAACAAGGGGTACGTCAGATTCCAAGCAATCAATTGTGATAGAGATCTCTCTAGTCAGACACACAGACAGACATTTCTGCAGCTGGCAGCGAGACATCAGAATGGTGCGTTGCCTCGCTGGTGCCAGGATTAAGGATATCTTGGAGACGTTGGAGAATATTCCCAAAGAGGAGAAAGACCAGCAGAGGGTCATTGTACACATGGGAATTCACGAAATAGGAAGAGAAAAGGATGAGATTTGGAGGAGAGAATATATGAAGTTAGGTATGAATTTAAAATGTAGGTCCTCGAGGGTAGTAATATCTGGATTACTCCTGGTGCATGAGTTAGTGAGGGTAGTAATAGGAAGATAGAGCAGATGAGTGCTGAGGAACTGGTACAGGCTAGAAGGATTCATATCTTTAGATCATTGGAATCTATCCTGGGGTAGAAGTGACCTGTATAAGAAGGATGGATTGCACCTGAATTGTAAGGGGATTGATATACTAGCAGGGAGATTTGCTGGAGTTGCTCAGGAGGAATTGAAGTTGCAAGGTGGGGTGTGGTTGTCCCAGGGAGATAGTGGGGAAAGAGATCAGTCTGAGACTGGTACAGTTGGAAAAAGAGCAAGTAAAACAGTCAGGGCAGACTGGAACAAAGCAGAAAATAAGGTAGGACTAATGAATTAAATTGCATTTATTTTAGTGCAAGAGGCCTAACAAGGAAGGCAGATTAACTCGGTATGGTTAGGAACATGGGACTGGGATATTGTCACAGTTACAGAGATGGGGCTCGTGGATGGACGGGATTGGCAGCTTAATGTTTCAGTATTTGGATGCTATAGGAAGAATAGTGAGGGAGGCAAGCGAGGATGGGCTGTGGTGTTTTTGATTAGGGATAACATTACAGCTGCACTTAGGAAGGATATTCCTGTGAGGTTGTTTGGATGGAACTGAGAAATAAGAAAGGGACGATCACCTGACTGGGATCATATGACAGACCCCACAGTAGTCAGCTAGAAATTGAGAAACAAATTTGGAAGGAGATCTCAGTTATCTGTGAGAATAATGGGCTGGTTATGATATGGGATTTTAACTTTCCAAACATAGACTAGGTCTGCCACAGTGTTAAGAGCTTGGAAGGAGAGGAATTTGTTAAGTGTGTACAAGAAAATTTTCTGATTCAGTGTGTGTGGATCTACCTACTAGAGAAGGTGCAAAATGTGACTTTCTCTTGGGAAATAAGGTAGAGCAGGTGAAGAGAATCTCCTCCTATCCTCCTATTATTACCCTCACTAACTCATGGCACCAGGGGTAATCCAGATATTACTACCCTTGAGGACCTACTTTTTAAATTCATACCTAACTTCATATATTCTCTCCTCAGAATCTCATCCTTTGGTGTCAGTGGGGAAGCACTTTGGGGCCAGCGACCATAATTGTATTAATTTTAAAACAGTTTTAAAATAGTAGTGGAAAAAGATAGACTAGATCTAAAAGTTAAAGTTCAAAATTGGAGGAAGGCCAATTTTGACAGTATTAGGCAAGAACTTTCAAATGTTGATTGGGGCAAATGTTTGCAGATAAAGGGACAGCTGGAAGGTAGGAAGACTTTAAGAATGAGATAATGAAAGTCTAGAGACAGTATGTTTCTGTTCGGGTGAAGCGCAAGGCTGGTAAGTGTAGAGAATGCTAGATGACGAGAGAAATTGAGATTTTGGTCAAGAAAAAGGAGGAAGCATATGCCAGGTATAGACAGCGGAGATTGAGTGAATCCTTGGATAATCATAAAGGTGGTAGAGTATACTTAGGATGGAAATCAGGGCGGCAAAATTGGACATGATATCGCTTTGGCAAATAGTGTTAAGGTAAATCCAAAGGGATTCTATAAATACATTAAGGACAAAAGGGTAACTGGGGAGAGAAAGGGCCCATTTAAAGATCAGCAAGGCCACCTATGTGTGGAACCTCAGGAGCTGGGGAGACACTCAATGAGTATTTTGCATCAGTGTTTACTGTGGAGAGAGGTATGGAAGACAGAAAGAGTAGGGAAATAAATAGCGACATCTTGAAAAATGTCAATATTACAGAGATGGAAATGGTGGAAGTCCTAAAACACATAAAGATGGATAAATCCCCAGGACCTGATCAAGTGAACTATAGAATTCTGTGGGAAGTGAGGGAAGTGATTACTGGACCCCTTGCTGAGATATTTATAGGAATTGATAGCCACTGGTGAGGTGCTCTAAGACTGTAAGTTGGCTAACGTGATGCCACTATTTAAGAAAGGTGGTAAGAAAAAGCCATGGAACTATAGATCGGTGAGCCTGATATCGGTGGCGAGCAAGTTATTGGAGGGAATCCTAAGGGACACAATTTACATGTATTTGGAAAAGTAAGGACTGATTCGGAGTAGTCAACATGGCTTTGGGCATATCTCAGTAACTTGATTGAGCTTGTTGAAGAAATAATAAAGAGGATTGTTTAGGGCAGAGCAGTGGACATGATCCTTACGGACTTCAGTAAGGTGTTCAACAAAGTTCCTCATGGTAGATGGGTTAGCAAGGTTAGATTACATGGGGTACAGGGAGAAATAGCCATTTGAATAAAGAACTGGCTTGAAGGTGAAAGACAGAGTGTGGTGGTGGACAGTTGCTTTTCAGACTGGAACCTTGACCAGTGGTGTGCAACAAGGATCCGTGCTGGGTCCGCTGCTTTTCGTCACATGTTTAAATGTTTTGGATGTGAGCATAGGAGGGAGGGTTGGTAAGTTTGCAGATGACGCTAAAATAGGAGATGCAATGGACAGGGAAGAAAGCTTCCTTCAAGTACAACGGGAGTTTGATCAGATGAGCCAATGGGCTGAGGAGTAGCAGATGGAGTTTAATTTAAATAAATGTGAGGTGCATTTCGGAAAAGCTAATCAGAGCAGTAACTTATGCACTTAATGGCAAGGTCCTGGGGAGTGTTGCTGATCAAAGAGACCTAGGAGTGCAGGTTTATAGTTCCTTGGAAGTGGAATTGCAGGTAGATAGGATAGTGAAGAAGGCGTTTGGTGTGGTTGCTTTTATTGGTCAGTGCATTGAATGTAGGGGTTGTGAGGTGGTGTTGCCACTTTACTGGACAGTGGTTAGGCCACTCTTGGAATACTGTATGCAATTCTGGTCTCCTTGCTATATGCAGGATGTTATGAAACTTGAAAGGGTTCAGAAAAGATGTTGCCAGGGCTGAAGAGTTTGAGGTACAAGGAGATGATGAATAGATTGGGGCTATTTTCCCTGGAGTGTCAGATGCTAAGGAGTGACCTTATAGAGGATCATGGATAGAGTAAATAGACAAGGTCTTTTCCCTGGTCCAAAACTAGACGGCATAGGTTTAAGGTGAAAGGGGTAAGATTTAAAGGAACCTGAGGCGTAACTTTTTCACACAGAAGATGGTGCATGGATGGAATGAGCTGCCAGAGGAAGTGGTGGAGGCTGGTACAATTAAAACATTTAAAAGGCATCTAGATAGATATATGAATAGGAAGGGTGTAGAGGGTATGGGCCAAATTCTGGCAAATGAGACAAGATTAGGATATCTGGTTGTCATGAACAAGTTGGGCCAAAGTGTCTGTGTCCATGCTGTACTTCTCTGTGACTCTATGACAGTAATCGGTGAGTGAGTAAGATGATGGGGAAGTCAGGTTATGGGAAGTCAGTTTAGATGGTTGAGTTAGGTGTGTTTAAGGAAGTGTTATGTCAGGTCAGTCTAATGAGGCATGTAGAGTTGGGGAATAGATTGAGTCTGGTTGGTTGGGTGTTGGGAGCTGTTGGATTTACGGAGTGTTGCATATGAGTAGGTATTAAGTTGAGAGGGTTTCAGTTTGGTGGGAGAGTCAGAGTGGGTGGGTGTCAGAGGAAAATTAGGGGGCCAGTGGTGAATTGAAGGGGTGAGGTTTATTTTTGCCCAGGAGCAAGTTTTAATTCCTCTAATATTTCTGGGGAACCACTCTTCAAATGAGCAAGTCATGATTCTCTGGACAACATCTCTGTCTCAGCAATGTAGACGTTTTTCGGAGGGTTTCAGACAGCGGGTTAATGCCCATGTAATTCCCAGGTAATTCCCAGCAATTCCCAGCTAATTAGTACATCAGGAATTCTGAGTAGTAATGGCATTTTTCTTTGTGCCATTATATCAGGAGCATATGGATTAAAGAAGATTATGACCAGACCTTGAGCAAAGTTCCCAAATTATTATGTTTCTTGTGGCCCAAATTGTAAGCTCCCAGATGAGGGGGGAATAAACTGGCAGCCTTTCTTTATTCACCCGATTGATTGCAACAAGATTAATTTACAATGATTCCTCCACTTTGTAGATACCTTTTGCTCAGATCAAATGAACTTATACTTTAAGAGAAGCTACTGTAACCAGACTTTCTTGATCTAAAAAGAGTGAGTTTATTAGTTACTCAATGCAAGAAGAAATAATGCAACACGCACAGTTTAGAAATGAGTAATAAGTCTGAAAAATGATAGTAGTTTAAAACAGACTGTTTAGTCCCTGAGTTTTTCATGAAGAATGGATAGTCGAACAGAGTGTAGATAGTAGAACAGTAGGTGTTGCCGTTAATAGTTGACATTAGTAGTTGAATGGTCAATTTTGAGATTCTTGGCTTTGCAAATTAATTGATTGAAATTCTTTTTTCTTGATGTCTTTGAGTGCTGCCAGCTAGCCACTGTCAAGAATGAGAGAACAACTTTTCTTTTTCTATACCTGCAATGTAAGCTGTGTAAGGATATTTAATGGCTGTTCTCAAAAATGTAACCTCTACAGCACACCAGTCCATACGTTAGGACATCAGGCCACTAATGCATACAGACCGGGACTGAAGTTCACTTTTGACCACTTCCCTATGTATTTGTAAAAGGGGAAAATCCAAATATGCTTCCCACCCAGACTGCTCTCCGTTATCACTATTGTGTTCATAGTCTGAGATACTCACAGGTTAGTTTTTGTGATGCATTTCTGTCTTTGAAACTTCTTTGACATCTGCAGATGTGGTATTTCATATTTTCTTCCAGACAGTCCTTGGATTTCCAGCTGTAGCTATATCAATCCTCTTTCAAAAAACATGTTCCAATTTAATAACTTGATACTGTACATCCATAGGTGATCTAGGGTTATGATCTGTGGTTAGGACAGGGAGCTGAGTTAATTTCACTTATTGGAAAAGTTTGAAAGAACATTTGATGAACTTGTTAAAAACCATGAAGGGGCTGGATAGAGTAGATGGACAGCAAGAGTTCATGTTGATGGAAAGGATCAGAATTACAGGATTTGGACTGGCAAGTGTAGTGGACAGCAAAGAAGGTTACCCCAGATTACAACTGGATCTTGATCAGATGGGCCAATGGGCTGAGAAGTGGCGGATGGAGTTTAATTTAGATAAATGCGAAGTGCTGCATTTTGGGAAAGCAATTCTTTGCAGGACTTATATACTTAATGGTAAGCTCCTGGGGAGTGTTGCTGAACAAAGAGACCTTGGAGTGCAGGTTCATAACTCCTTGAAAGTGGAGTCGCAGGTAGATAGGATAGTGAAGAAGGTGTTTGGTATGCTTTTCTTTATTGATCAAAGTATTGAGTAAAGGCGTTGGGAGATCATGTTGCGGCTGTATAGGACATTGGTTAGGCCACTGTTGGAATACTGTGTGCAATTCTGGTGTCCTTCCTATCGGAAAGATGTTGTGAAACTTGAAAGGGTTCAGAAAAGATTTGCAAAGATGTTGACAGGGTTTGAGGATTTGAGCAATAGGGAGAGGTTGAATAGGCTAGGGCTGTTTTCCCTGGAGCATTGGCGGCTGAGGGGTGATCATATAGAGGTTTATAAAATCATGAGGGGCATGGTTAGGATAAATAGACAAAGTATTTTCCCTGGGGTGGGGGAATCCAGAACCAGAGGGCATGGGTTTAGGATGAGAGGGGAAAGATATAAAAGGGACCTAAGAGGCAACTTTTTCACGCAGAGTTGTACGTGTATGGAATGAGCTGCCAGAGGAAGTGGTGAAGGCTGGTACAATTGCAACATTTAAAAGGCATCTGGATGGGTATATGAATAGGAAGGGTTTGGAGGGATATGGGCCAGATGCTGGCAAATGAGACTAGATTGGGTTGGGACATCTGGTCAGCATGGACGAGTTGGACCGAAAGGTCTGTTTCCGTACATCTCAATAATTCTATGATGCTAAAGATGACGTTAGGGAAAGCCTTTTTTTCCCCGCAATTGATTTCAATGTGGAATATCTTGGCTGAAAGAGTTGAAGTGATACATGTAGTCATGGCTTTCAATTAACAATTGGATATGTATTTGAAGGTGAATAAAATAGTAGACCTATGGCTAGGACACAATTAATTTGGGGCCATTAAAATGTTCTTGCAGGGAGCTGACAAAAGCTTGATTGGCTGCTTTGAGCTGCTTTTGTAACTTTTCTGTGATTCCAAGTAATTCAGAGGGCCACTTGTTTGGTAAACATTCTTTATAGCTGAAAATGTGTTGCTGGAAAAGCGCAGCAGGCCAGGCAGCATCCAAGGAACAGGAGAATCGACGTTTCGGGCATAAGCCCTTCTTCAGGAATGTGGAAAGTGTGCCCAGCAGGCTAAGATAAAAGGTAGGGAGGAGGGACTTGGGGGAGGGGCGTTGGAAATGGTGATGGACCTCCTTCCATCTATCGCATTTCCAATGCTCCTCCCCCAAGTCCCTCCTCCCTACCTTTTATCTTAGCCTGCTGGGCACACTTTCCTCATTACTGAAGAATGGCTTATGCCCGAAACGTCGATTCTCCTGTTCCTTGGATGCTGCCTGGCCTGCTGTGCTTTTCCAGCAATACATTTTCAGCTCTGATCTCCAGCATCTGCAGTCCTCACTTTCTCCTCAAACATTCTTTATATCCAAGACTGTGGAGTACAACATTGTCAAATTGTCACTAATCCTGTCACAACAGGATGTGCTCCGATATTGTGAGAAATTTTCATTTTCAAATGTATGTCTTCACTTCACAATTGTTGCTGCTGAGATCACATTGCAGGAGAAAGGATTTTTTTTATATTCACTTGTGGGACTTGGCATTGCTGGCTGGCCAGCATTTATTGTCTCTCCCTAGTTGCCCTTCAGAAGGTGATAGTGAGCTGCCTTTTTTCACCACTGCAGCCCACATTCTAAAGATTGACCCACAATGTCCTTTAGAAGGGGATTCCAGCACTTTGACCCAGCGACTGCGGGAATGACGTTATATTTCCAGATCAGGATGATGACTGACTTGGAAGGGATCGTGAAGGTGGTGGAATTCCCATATATCTGCAGCCTTTGTCCTTCTAAGTGGAAGTGCTTGTGGCTTTAGAAGGTGCTGTCTTAGGATGTTTGGGGAAATGTAAGTAGTGAATCTTGCAGATTATACTATTGCTACTGAGTGTCAGTGGTGGAGGGACTGAATGTTTGTGAATATGGTGTCAATCAAGCAGACTGCTTTTCCTGGATGGTATAAAGCTTCTTGAATGTTGTTGGAGCTGCATGCATCCAGGCGATGTGGTGAGTATTCTCTCACATGCTTGACTGATGCCTTGTAGATGATGCACAGGCTTTGGCAAGAGGTGAACTACTCACTACAGTATTCCAAGACTCAGACCTGCTCTTTTAGCCACTGTATATTTATGATGAGTCCAGTTCAGTTTCAGGTCAGTGGTGTTACAACAAGGAGTAAACTCCTTGCCCCCCCTCCCAACTAATTTAAGCCAGCAACACAGAAATGATTTAACTCGTGCTGTTGTCTGTTAAATTTGAGAAGCCAAGAACTATCCCAAAGATCACTATTTAAAGTAAAAACTAACAATTTTTTAAAAAGTCTAACAGAGAATACTTAACTATCAACTTTTACAAGTCCTTTCTCGAATCTATTTTTTACTTTCCCTTCTATGACACTGGTCCGATAAAACCCCCAATTAAGGTTGACCAAAACATTCAAACTTGAAAACAAACCAGCTGTCGAATCTTCTCAGTCTTCTTTTCTTCTTCTTACGGTTTCTGTTCACAGGTCATTGATAGATCGAAGGTGTGTTTTAAGCAAGCTATTCTGCAGGCAGTCTGCAGATGTTGGTGGCTTGGCAGTTCTCCTCCAACTGTTCAATTTTTTCTCGGTTTTATACCCCAGAGGATAAGATCATTTCATTGGTTTTAATACCGTCAAAATACTAAAGTCGAACTTGATTGGAGTTTAGTATCTTTGGCCATAATTTAAAATGATTGGCCAAATTTGAATTTGTTTTTGTCTCATAGCAACCCAGGTTCTGCTATGTGCTGGACCAAAGTTACATTGTAAATTCTCCAGCACTCTATGTGCTTGCTAAGGCCTTCAACTCTCTTAAAGGTGTAGTGCACCTCTACACCTTCATAACAGTGGTAACCCCAAAGATGTTGATCGTGGAGAGTCAGTGACGGTAACAGCTTTGAATGTCAAGGGGTGGTGGTTTAATTGTCTCGCATTGGAGATGATCATTGCCTGACATTTGTGTTTTGTGCGAATTTTACTTGCCACTTGTCAGCCCAAGCCAGGATATTGTCCAGATCTTGTTGCATTTGAAAC
Organism: Chiloscyllium plagiosum; assembly: GCF_004010195.1. Taxonomy (NCBI): domain Eukaryota; kingdom Metazoa; phylum Chordata; class Chondrichthyes; order Orectolobiformes; family Hemiscylliidae; genus Chiloscyllium; species Chiloscyllium plagiosum. Next base: position 35,976,505 of record NC_057727.1, on the reverse strand, counting down.
TGAACTGCTTAAGTACTTGAGGAATCATGAATAATGCTGACTATGGTGCAATCATTGGCGAGCATCCTGATTTCTGACCATATGATTGACAAAAGGTAATTGTTGAAGCAGCTGAAGGTGGTTGTGCTAGGACACTATCCTGAGGAACTCCTGCAGAGATGTCCTGAAGCTGAGATAATTTTGATTAGATTAGATTCCCTACAGTGTGGAAACAGACCCTTTGGCCCAACAAATTCACACAAACCTTCCGAAGAGTAACCCACCCAGTCCCATTTCCCTCTGACTAATGTATGCCTTATTTTTTGTACTGATATGTTGGGCTCTTCTATCATTGAGGAGGCTTCTCCTCCAGTGACTTGTTTAATTGTGCACCATCATTCATGGCTGAATGTGGAAGCCCTGCAGAACTTAGATCTGATCAGTTGGTTGTGGGATTGCATAGCTCTTTTGCTCATTTGTTGCTTTAGTTGTTTAGCATGCAAGTAGTCCTGTTTTGTAACTTCAGCAGGTTGACACCTCATTTTCAGGTGTGGCTGGTGCTGATCTTGATGCCCTCCTGGACTCTACCTTGAACCAGCGTCGATCCCCCGATTTGATGGTGATGTTAGAATGGGGGATATGCTAGGCCATGCAGTCTCAAATTGCATTGGAGTACAATTCTGCTGCTGTTGATAGTCCACAGCGCTTCATGGAAGTCCACTTTTGAGTTTCCAGATGTGTGCAAAATCTGTGCCATTCAGCACTGTAATATTGCCATGGAACATGGGCAGCATTCTCAGTGTGATAATGAGACTTTATCCCTACAAAGATAGTGCAGTGGTTGCTCTTACCAGTACTGTCATGGACAGATGGTAAGGATGAGGTCATGCATGTTTTTCCCTCTTGTTGGTTCTCTCACCACCTGTACAGACCCAATCTAGCAACTATGTCCACTCAATCAGCTGTGCTGCTGATGAGCCACTCTTAGTGGTGGACATTGAAATCCTGACCTAATGGAAGCCACCTTTCTAATTAGTTTTAATTTCATAGTTCCAAAATGGCAGGCTTGTCAAAATTTCAAATAAGCTTTGCTTTTGAGTTCTGTTGCATCCGTTGAGTGTCAACCAGAATTTATTACTTAACATTAATCTTTGGAAGGTTTTAAATATGAAATGTAGCAATTAATTTAATGTTTTCACAGTAATTTCTGCAATTTATTGATCACTTTGTGGCTGGAACCTTTTCTCAACCAAGTTTCACCATTAAGAACAAAGGGAAAGAACCTGTATATTCTTCGGCAGCTATCATGACCTCAGAACCTCATTTCAGCGTTGGGAAAATGGCTAGCAGGTCCAGGAAGTGAAAATCCAGCCTCTTTCTGACAAATTCTATTTTTACTGGCAGGGAAAGGGGTAGCTATGGCATGATTCACTGTAGAAATGCCAAACTCTGCAGGGTGATTTGAATATAGTGCTGAATTCAAACAGCCACAATTTTGGCTGTTCCAACTGATATTTAGGTGCTGTGGGTTGTTGAAGTAAATGCTCTTGAAGTGCAGGTAAGGTTTATTTAAATCCAGTCATTTGACGTTTTATTTTACATTCTCTTCTCTTTGTACTTGAAGGCTTCAGATGTCAGGGATGTTGAAAATCACTGTTTTTATTGATAAGTCATCTGATATAGACCATGAAACCAAAACCATCTATTCCACAGTTCAGTTGTTTTTTTTTGGTTGACATTTCCCAATGAATGTATGTGTGATTATGAATGTTTGGCTAAGTTACAAAAGGTACAAACACTTACCTATGACAAGGTTCTTTGTTCACAGTTTCATAATTTAATGCAACTATTACTATTTATGCATAATTGTGTTTTCCACTCCATATTAGGTTATATGTTTTCATCTCCACAAAGCTGATATTTGTCCATGGTGGGTGGTGGGTGAGTGGTTGTGGGGATGGATTCAGCACATGCCAACATGGTGTTTGGGCAACGGGCATGGAGTGTTGATAGGCAATGTTAGAAGACATGGACATATAATGGGGGGGGCGGGGGGGTCTCATGGTGCATAGGGTGTGACTGGGGATTGTGGGGCTGAAGGCTGGATGGTCTTAACTCCAGTAACAAGTGTGTGTCATTCTAGAGAATTAAAGTGGGCCCACTGTTCATCCCTCCTCAGCACTCAGCTGCTACATTATCTGCCTATGATCTGCTTATCATTTAGACTTGGACCTGCCTCAATCCTGCTTCTTCCTTCCCGAGTTGGATTTGATGAGGTCCTTTGAACTAAGGAGGCTCTACCAACTCGAGCTACCTGAGTCAGGTGGGAAAAGCCACCCCATTGAGTTATTACTGCACAAAAATGTCTCTGCAGGCCCAAATATATGAACACAAGATGTGTTTGTTTTAAATAATAATATACATCCTATGTTTGCATTATCCTCCCAACCCACTCCCTTCCTATTCCTATTCTTATTCCTATTCCTATTCCCATACACAGTGTAGTTTATATTTGGAAGATTGGCAAGAAAATAGTTGGTTCTATAAGTGTGGAGACATGCCATCTTTTAAGGGGGTAACTAGTGAAATAGAAAAAAAAAGCAAAAATAAAAAGCCTCAAAATCAGAATGTGAAGTTATAGGGTTGAATTGATCTCCTAAATATAGGCAGGGCCTTTTTGAATTTTGGGGAGAAATTTGTTATATCCTGAAATATTTATCTGTGTTTGTTGCCTACTTTGGAATTTTGGATAGAGTTCTCGGTAGAAAAAAAATTATTTGGTTTATGAAAGGAGTATGCTTGATAGGCTGAAGAATAAATTTTCATTCCTTGCTTTGCTACACAGATATAATCATTCCCCATTTTTGTCAAAAAAGTGTTATAATCTTTTGTAAAAATGCTCAAATTTTCTGAAATCTGGGTGGTGGAAATAATGAGGAAAATGGGTCTTTTTTGATCTCATTTAGAGCAGTCATTAGCCATGGAGAATATTTTGGTCCTGCTGCCTGGAAGAAGTTGCAATAATAGCTGAATATAAAAAAAAGGGGAATTATAAAAATAAATTTGCAAAATGAATTGTGACACATCTGGTCTGCAGATTCTTTTTCAACAGAGGTACACTTTTACCTTGCAACAGATTGATACAATAAATTGAACACTAAAAGCTAATAACACAATGTATGAAATGAATAGATACATTGTTCAGAGGATATTCTGAGTAAATCTATTTTGAAACGAATTGAAGTTGTAGCACTCCTGATTGGGACTTAGTTGGCTTGAGCAGGACTTTTCCCCTGTTCTTTTTCAAATAATGACATTAAATTTTAGCAAGCAAAAGGGGTCTTGGTTTAACTTCTCATCTAAAATGCCTCTGTAACCGTCAACAATGTATTTGATTTGCACTGGATTACAAAACTTGACTATGTGCTTAAAGCTTTGGAGTGGAACTTGAACCCTTGAACTTTTGTCTCAGAAATTTGGGTGCGACCATTGAGTCAATTAAGACAGACTCCTTCTTGACTGTTTGTTTCTGTGATGGGAAGTACTTCTCATCATCAGTATTTCAATATTGGAAGGGCTGGAAACCATACATGTTTTTATAGTGCTGTTAAAATGGACTTTTCACATCTATACTAAGTATTTTTGTTGCAATTCCTGCTTGTGAAATTATAGTAAACCAATTTATCAAAGTAACTTAGCTTTTAGAATCCTTCCAATGCAAATTCAGTGTTATACAAAAGCTTATTTTACTTCCAGACTCCATTTCTCTGCACCCCTACCATTAATAAGTGTGAGCAGAGCACAATTCTAAAGTCCTTCTAAAACCAGTCTCAACCAAGTCAGTAGGGTACAAATGCACAGGGTGCTGGAGATGCAGGTCATAAGAACTAGGAGCAGAAGTTGGCCATCTGGCTCTTGAAGTCCATTTCACCATTCAACAAGATCATGGCCGATCTTTTCATGGCCTCATCTCCATTTACCTGTCCTCTCACCATTACCCTTAGTTCCTTTCCTGTTCAAAAAATGATCCACCTTGTTTTTAAAAACATTCATTGCGGAAGCCTCAACTACTTCACTGGGTCGGGAATTCCAAAGACTCAGAACCCTCTGGTGAAGAAGTTCCTTCTCAATTCAGTCCAAAATCTGCTTCCCCTAATTTTGAACCTCTGCCCTCTTGTCCTAGTTTCACCCACCAGTGGAACCATTCTCTCTAATTCTATCATATCTATTCCCTTCACAATTTTATATGTTTCTATAAGATCCAATTCTTCAAAATTCCAAAGAATATTATCCCAGTATACTCAGTCTCTCCTCATGGGCCAACTCCCTCAACTGCAGAATCAATCTAGTGAACCTCCTCTGCACCCCCTCTAGTGCTGGTACATCCTTTCTCAAGTAAGGAGATCAAAACTGCAAGCAGTACTCCCAGATGTGGCCTCACCAGCACTTTACAGCATAACCTCCCTGCTTTTAAACTCAATCCCTTGAGCAATGAAGGACAAAATTCCACTAATTATTTCTTAATTATCTGTTGCACCTGCAGACTAACCTGTGATTCGTGCACAAGGACCCTCTGCACAGAAGCATGCTGCAACTTTTTATCATTCAAATAATAGTCCTTCTTCGTGTTATTCTTATCAGAGTGGATGACTTCGCATTTATTAACATTGTACTCCATCTGCCAGACCTTTATCCAATCACTTAAACTACCTATGTCCCTTTGCAATATTTCAGTCCTCTGCATACTTTGATCTACCACTAATCTTAGTGCCATCCGCAAACTTTGACACACTACATGTGGTCCCCAACTCTAAATCATCAATGAAAATTGTAAATAATTGCGGTCCCATCACTGATTCCTGAGGCACACCACTTGTCACTCATTGCCAGCCAAACAAAAAAAACACTCATCTGTAGGGAGAGAAACAGTGTTAATGTTTTGAGTCTAGTAAGACTCCGTCAGAATGGAGTCAAAAGAGTTATTCCTTCTGATACACAGGTTTGCAATCTTTTTGGTGAAACAGTACATTAACTCATCAACCACAAGGATAGCATATTAAAAACCCTTCCAATGGTGAGTGTTATTATGAGTGCAATGTTGACGTTAGTTTGTGCATTCAAACCTCTCTCTGCTTGTTGACTTCAGCTTTATATTGTTAACTGCTGTGTGAACAAGCTGAGTTTTGGATTGTTCATTTGAAGTATTTATGGACTTCTGGAGAGAAGTTCTTTATTTTATCACTCTGACTTTATTCCCTTACAGTAGAAGCAGCTTCACGCTAGTTCTACTTTTATTTTTATGGTATAAAATGTGAGTTTTATGTTCGTTTCCATTGTCTAAGCCATTCATGCACAGGAACTCAGTTGCTTTTATTTTGTGGTCTGCACATGTTATTTGATGGTTCTCAGCCTGAGTCTTCTTAAGTGCTATTCCCTGGTTGCAATCCAAACACTGGCTACAACATATTTCCTTTCAATTTTCCAAGCAAACACAATATTTTCTTGATACTGTTTAGAAATTGACTTTGACAAATCTGATTTTGTTCAGGTGCCTTTTTCAAAGGTATTTGACCTGCTGGAGACAGGGGGAGTGCAGAACTTTAGCAGGTGGGGCTTGGGTTGTGTTTGGTTAATTTGTTTGAAACCCACCAGATGGGTATCCTTGCATGCTGTGAAGTTGTGTTGAATGAATACTTCTTGTTATTGCAGTTCGTTTACAATAGTCATGGTCAAATTTGCTACCTCAAATGCATTATATTTTCAAACATTTCGAATCATTTTGGAGGGCAGTAAGGTCAGCGAAGGAAACTGATTCAACATATATTCTGATTTCTTGATGTCCTGGATATCAACTTGATAGCAGATGAAGACTAGGCAATTTCTGATTACCTCTCGACTGTAGTACTGTTATCAACCTTGTAGAACTGGACTTTAAAAATTTTCTCTATCTCTTCTGACACATTCAACAAATGTATGCTCATATTAAGATATACATTTAATTTTAGTCCTTTCATTGTTATTGGTTTTATGGTTGCAGTTATTATAACTCTGCTTGAGTATGATTTGAGATTATTTCTGTCCATTAAATTTGGAGTTCAATCTGAACATTATTACTTTCAAAATACAGAGAAGAAAAATCTTGCCTTTGCTCTTATTTTTGTTGTGTTGTTTAGTTTAGTTTCAGGTTCTTCAATGATGAGAAAATTCTGCCAAAGCTCAGTTTTGGCTTCACTGTTGAATTGTGATAAACTCAGATTTCCAGCCAGGATTAATGCTTATCCCCATAACTTTTTTTTGTTGTTGATAAATCCTAGTCTGTGAGCTACTCAATGTTTACAGGTTAGATTGAGATTTACATGTCCTTTAAAAGTACTGATCTTTTACATTTTTGATCTGTCATTTGGTTAGTTTCCACAATACTGATAAACAGAGCTAATATGGGTTCTCATGCAAAAACATATTGGTTCATCTTTATGTACAATATATCTCCTAGGGATTATCTAGTTGCTCTATGAAGAACTTTAAAAAGATCATTTAATATATTTTCATGGCAATGTTTTCTTAAGTTTGCTAATCCACAAATTTCATATGCCAGGAAATTAGTCACTTCTCGGAGCACAACATCTAATTCTTCTTTTAATTTCTCACTGCATGAGAAAAGGTTTGTTTTAAAAGGTTTGTTGTTTCCTTTCCGACAACAACTATTGCAGGTTCTTTACACAGAAAATCAAATTGAGATTTAAAAAAATACTCAACACTACAATATCAAACCAAAAGAACAAAGAATACAAATAAATTAAATATTGATGATAAAAAGATTTTTGTAAAATGGCATCACATCCTGAAAGAGAAGACTAATGTTCAATTTGGTATTGAGAAAAAAATTCTTCACCTGATTTTGAAAACAGTTTACAAGTATTGCCATTGTTATTTGTTTACTGTGTTAGTTCACCACACTGCACCAAATTAAAAATCACACCAAGTTATAGTTCAACAGGTTTATTTGGAAGCACTAGCTTTCGGAGCACTACTCCTTCATCAGGAGGTAACTGCACCAACACTGATATTTCCTGCTGGTGATTACCTACCTATCTTGAAAAAAGATCTCTATCACTGTTCTTTTTTCTGTGCTGTACCGTTTGAGCAATCTTAACAATAGCATCAACTTAATTTCTCGTTGTAAGGGGAAGCTGAATGATGACTAATTTTTCGTCCAGCAATTGTCTATTTCACAGTGCAAGAGTTAGACATTTTCAGAGATGGATAGACAGTAAAGGTTTATAAAACAACAGTTTGTATAGCCTGCCATTTAAAATCCAAAACAGAGCTATTTCTATCTGTGAATTGGAATAAAACAAACTTTTTAAGCAGTTTCAATAGCTATTTGTTGACATAACTCTCATGACTGCTGTTGAGGCATTATTAATGTTTGATTGCTTTCCACAACCTATCATCACAGATAGAGGAAAGGGACTGCAAGTTCACAATTTGACTGACAGACCAAGGAGGTTATTTAAGGATTCAATGCCTTTGGTGTGTAGTTATGAATACACTTTTTTTTAAATCAAAAATTAAGTGCTTGAAGTTCATTTGTGTTAACTAGATTTTCATGATTGACATTTTTTTTCTACATAATAAAGATAGTGAAAACTAAAATGGATGCTTTGAACTTCATTTTATCTCAACATGTTTCCTGAGGTCTGGCTATGAAAGTCAGTCACTGTTGTAGAATTCAACTATATTTTTACTTTAAGAGATATTCACTGATGTGTGGTAACCAGGTGCAGTTTCATTATTATAGCTGAAAATAGGTTTATTGTAAGCAATTTTGGAAATATTTAGTCCTCCACTTGTGAATAACTTGATTTAAATCACTTAAAAGCACTTAAAATGTATGATCCTTAGGTTCTCAGTAAATTAATTGATTCTTAATATGCAAACAATTTTCAATATGGCTGCTTGTTCCTGTGTGCCTAAGAAAATAAGCTCAATGTGAGCACCCTATTTGAACTGAGAGCAGAAGAAATTCGTAATCTTCTTTATTTCAATCTATGTATTGACATTTTTGTGAGCGAGATCAGCTCCAGATGAAATTATTTTTGAACCACGATTAAAAATAACAGAAAATTAATTTCTACTTGGCATAAAAACCTAATCATTAATTCCCCCCCCCCCGTAATATTATCTGCGTTGCATGATGTAAGATTGTTTAATTTCCGATTTTGGATTTTTGAATTTTGATCTACAAGCAGATGGGTTTTGTGTGAGTCTGAAGGAGTTTAATAATTAACTTATATGTATTTTTGTAGCCATGATGATTTCTTAAAAAAAGGACTGAAAGAGAGAGTTCATGGAGGCTCATGGGAAGTTTATGTTGAGTGAGCTTGTAAATGAACACAGGAAATAGTGTAGTGCATTAGGCCTTCAAATAGAAGATTCTGGACTTCTTTTGGGAGAGTAGGGATATTAGGAGAAACATCCATGGCTTGGAAAAAAGTTTTTGTTTTCCTACAAAAGTCTTGGCAGGAGCTGGATGAGACATACAGTTATTCTTGGGGAACTGAGGTAGTTTAAGGCTGTTAAGTAATATGTTATCTCAGTATAAGGAGTTTAGTTTAAAAGTCCCACACCAGAATGACTTAGTTAAAACCATGAAGAGGTTATGCAAAGCTGAGAAAATCTAAACAAATTGTAATAAGGCTCTAGGAAGGGATTTTCAGGAAATTAAAGCCATAGTCAAATTAAGCCCATTTGACTTAAAATCAAAGGGAATTCTCTCTGATGTGGGTACTGTGAAGTAGTGTTTTTGGGACTCATGTGATGTTCCAAGATCTTTATATTTATATGTAAATGGTTTAGTTTATTGCATTTAATCTTGTTTTTTGCACAATAAATTTCTGATTTCTTGTTAAAACCAAATCTGTACCGTTGCATGCTCGTGTTTCAGTGAAAAGCTACTTCATTAAAATCAAAATTGAATTTGTCTATCAAATCAGATTTCAGTTTGAGATCTTATCTGTCCAGTAGTAACACCAATTGAGATCAGAACAATTACATTGATCAAAACCTGCACAAACTCGAGCCCCAACTTTTTAAAAGGACTGACATGGGAATCAAATTCACAAAATTCCATGTTAGCTTATTCTGTTACAGAATCCTGTTGTTATTTTTCTTCTGTTTGATACCGTTCACAGACAAAATTAAGAATTTAGTACAAGTATTTGGGTTAAACGAGGTTTTATGCTGTGCCTTTGTGACAGCTGTATGACCTGATTTGTTATAATGATTTAGAAGAGCAATTAAAGTGTCCTTGCCAACTAATTGTAAGTGACTTACATGTTTTGTCCTGAGTTTGTAAATACATCTATATAGTAAATCACATTTATTACAGTTTTGAATGCATGTCTAACAGGATCTATGATCTACTGTCTAAAATATCCTTCAGTTGCAATTGGCATTTGAGCACTGAGTAGGTGTCACATCAAAAGGATGATGGCAATTATTGGATTGAATAAAATGGGGCTGACACAGGGCCACATGCTAATATGCTCTACTGTGGCTTAGAATAAAATTGTGGTGAAAAATATTTTCAGGTAGTCAGGCCTCATTGTCTGTTGCTTCTGATTCCAGACATCTGTCCTGTGTCTGACAAGCCAATATTGGCCTACTTACTGCACAGCATATTGGATCTGATACTTTTGGTTTCACCTCCAAATCTCCTGAAGGGCAGAGAAATTTCACAGACTATTATAAGTTATTCTATGACTGTATTTGCTATTGTGGCCTCCGATCTAAACATAATTAGGTGTATTGTACAATGTGAATAATATTATGCAGATAACCAGAGCATAGAGCTTTGTCTTCCTTTCCAACGAGTGCATCTTCAGAGTTAGAGAACGATGTGGTATGCAATGCAATACTGTATTATCAATGTTCTATTGTGTGTAATAAAGAAAATCATTCCACATATCATCATTTTCATCTCTATCTCAGCTATTTTGCAATGCTAATTTTCAGTTTAGCATTAGAATACACAAAAATAATCAGCAGAAATTCATGAAGGGCAATTTATATTATTGTGTCAGGGACGATTAATCACTTTTATTCAATGTTTACTTTTAGAAAATACTGTTTTCAAAAATCACAGATATTGCATCAGAGAAGCCTTTGAAACAATATTTCAGATTAATATTTTACATTCTGTTTGAATAACAAACCAAATTCAAAGGAAAAGCTATGAACGTAACCTTCTCTGCATAAATTAACATATCTAAGTATGGCATATCACATGAGTCGGTGACCCAATGCCATATAACATTCTCTTTTAAATTGTATCCTAATCAGCCATGCAGTGATATAGGGAATGAACATGTTTTATGTTAGCAAGTACTTTCTCAAGGGAATGTGCAAGGGCACTTCAGATATCGAATTTTTCTCCAACCTATTTTATATTAATTCAGATGCCAAAATTTTTGGGAAATGGATGACTGCAAAATCTTAGGGGAGCAAACGATTATCAAATAAGAAAGCTGACAAGGTTCCTAGGTTGAAATTTCCTGCATTATTCTTTATAACTATTTTAGGCAAACTTTGCAGAGAACTGAAACATAGAGCAGAATTTTTCCCAGTCACTAAATGATATGGACGGTTATAGGAAAGCTGGGAAGGTGATATTCTCACCATTTATTTTAAAACATGGCTTATTTCCATATAAGGTTTTAATGCCTGGAAGCAAACCTAGCGAGTGAGTGGTAAGTGGTCTATTCCCATGCATGAACAATTCATTATTACCAAATCTCACCATAGATGTATATATATTTTTCTATTTTTGCCAGGTACCAGTGAGAAACAAGAAAATGCCAATTCTGTACTTGACTGTCAGAGACATTCATCTGGTGGCTGTAGCTCATCAGTATCATATTCAAGTATCCATCCTGGCTAGCACTTTCTAGCAATACTGGAATCAATGGCAAGGAGATGACATACTCTGTGGTAGTTGAAGTCTTACCTGGCTAGTAGGAAGGTGGTTGTGGTTGTTGGAGGTCAGTCCAGGACATCTCTGCAGGATTTCCTCAGAGTAGTGGCCTGGTAATGTCCAACCATCTTCAGCTGCTTCATCAATGGTCTTCCCTCCATCATAAGATCAGAACAGGGTGTGTTTGCTAATGATGCGTAATGGTCAATACCACTCATGATACAGTCCATGTTCAAAAGCAACAAAATCTGGTTAATATCCAGGCTTTAGGCTGACAAGTAGCAAGGTAGATTCATGCCACATAAATACCAGACAATGACTGTCTCCAGTAGGAGTTAGTCTAACTATCACCCCATGATTCTCAGTGGTGTTACCATCACTGAATCCCCCACTAATAATACACTGAGGGTTATCATTGACCAGAAGCTCAACTGGCTGACCGCATAAACACAAGAGCAGATCAGAAATTAGCACTTACTGTGCCGAGTAACTCACCACCTGACTCTCCAGAGCTACAAGGCACAAGTTAGGAATGTGATGGAACACTCCCACTTGCCTGGATGAGTGTAGCTCCAAACACACACAAGAAGCTGATGCAATTCAGAGCAAAGCAGCCCTCTTGATTGGCACCATACCGACAAGCATTCACTCCCTGTACGAGCAATGCTCAGTAACAGCAGTGTGTACCATTTATGTACAAATATGCATTGCACAAATTTACCATACATCTTCAGCTAGAATCTCCCAAACCATGACCACTTCCATCCAGAAGGACAAAAGCAACAGATAAATGTGAACGCTATCACTTGCAAGTTCCCCTCCAGGCCGCTCCCTATCCTGACTTGGAAATATATTGCCGTTCCTTCACTGTTGCTGAGTCAAAATCCTGGAATTCCCTCCCTAAGGGCAGTGTGGGTCAATATATGGCAAATAGACTGCAGCTGTTCAAGAAGACAGCTAACTATCACCTTCTCAAAGGAAACTAGGAATGTGCAAAAAGGACTGGACATCTAGCAATACCCCTGTATCATGAGTGAATAAAAAAGAAAATCTCAGGGCATTCTCCTGTCTGTGCAGTGTAACCATAGAGGCTAGCATTGGCAAGGTACCAACCTTCTACGTTTCCAAATAACATATAATGCAATTCAGCATTTTGGTATTGAATTTGCTGTTCACCAGCACCTTCATTACAATGCTGCAGCCAGGATCCTTTGCATCCAGAGAAGGCACCTGTCTCATGCACCAGGACAGAATGCATCTCCGGATCTTGAATTGCTTTTTTAGTGCTCACACACTTTGCAGCTACTTGTTTGCATGCATTTTTTTTTTATCTTGCCTAACATTTTTGTGCATTGTTGCTTTATTCAGAACTTAAAGGCTCACCGTCTGTCTTACCTGGCTTTTTAGTGCAAAGTGAAAGCCACTTGCCATATAGCCTATAAAATGAAGGCGCCAAAGATTGGGGGTAATGTTCTGACGTACATAAAGAATTGGCTAGCAGATAGGAAACAGAGTAGGAATTAATTAATCTGTTTTCCAATGGCAGCTAATAACTAGTTGGGATCAGTACTTGGATTCAGCTATTCAGAATATATGTTAATGATCTAGATGAGAGAACTAATGATAATATCTCCAAATTTGCAGATGATTCAAAGCTGGGTAAGAGGATGTAGACTTGCTTCACCATGATTTTGACAAGTGAGTGGACAAATACAATATAATTTGGATAAATGTGAGGTTATTCAATTTAGTAGCAAAAAGAGGAAGGCAGGTAATTATCTGAATGGCTATAGTTTGTGAAATTGAGACTGGTGTCCTTGTACACCAGTCACATGCAAGAAGGCAAATGTTCTGTTGGCTTTCACACGGGGAGGGTTTAAGTCCAGGCACAGGGATGTCTTTCTGCAATTGTACAGAGCCTTGATGAGTCCACACTTGGAGTACTGTGCACATTTTTCATCCCTTTATCTGAGGGAGGATATTCTGGCTATGCGGGGAGTGCCGCAAAGGTTTACAGACTGATTCCTAGGATGGTGAGACTGACATATGAAGAGAGACTGGATCAGTTAGGACTATATTCACTGGAGTTCAGCAGATTGAGGGATGATTTACAGAAACCTGTAAAAATTTTAATGGGACCAGACAGGGTCAAAGTAGGAAGAATGTTCCTGATAAGCAGGGAGTCCAGAACCGATCATAGCCTAAGGATATGGGGTAGGCCATTTATGACTGAGATGAGGAGAAATTTCCTCACCCATAGAGTGATGATCCTATGGAATTCTCTACCACAGGAAGTGGTTGAGGTGAAACATTATATGTTTTTGAGAAGGAATTAGGTATTGATCTGAGGGCTAAAGGGATCAAAGGGGATGGGGTGAAAACAGGACCACGGTACTGAGTTTAATGATTAGCCAGGATTATATTGAATAGCAGAGCAGGCTCAAAGAGTCAAATGGCCTACTCCTGCTTCTATGTTTCTATGTCATGGTTTCCAGCAATAATCTGATATGATTTGATTTGATTTATTATTGTCACATGTCCCCAGATACAGTGAAAAGTTCTGCTTTGCTTGCAGTACAGAGACATCACACCATACAAAGATCACAGGGTGATGGAACAGTATGAGGAATACAGAGTTATAGCTGCAAAGAAGATGCACAAAAAGCAAGATTAGTAATAGGTCAGCTGTCAAGGCAGATATGTTCGTGTATGACATCATGCTACACCAGTATCATATCAACTGAATGTGGAGAAGCTTGTGTGACAAATATGCTATATGTGTTTAAACCAAATGGCTGTGTTTGATAGTCGAAGGGTCCTGAGTTGAGTCAAGGGGTCTGTGGTCAGTCAGGCATTGGTCCATCCTCAGCCAGGAAAGGTAGTAAGGTGTCATAGTGTCTCTGTTATTGTAGTGGTCCATTGTACCTCCGTTTCGATCCTCCAAAGAGAAATGAACCTTGAGGACAGTGAGACCCTGGAAGTGATGACTCATTGGGAGAGGAGCAGAAACAAGAGATGAAAGAAGAAGAGTGAATTGATGCTGGAAAGAGAAATAGACCTGCTGTGTTATGAGATGGCCTCCTCCTGCTATCCTCCAAGAAGACCGCTACCCTGGTTGTCTCATGACCTCCAACATTAGATATGAGTCGGCATCAATGAAGCTATGTGCTTCCCTCCCCTTAGTACCAGGCCTCTGCTTCTCCTGTGGCTTCTCATTTACCTTGGTAGTGGAAAGGTCTGATTCAACCTGTGGATGTATTCCTCAGACAACCAGTCATGTAAGTCATAGCTACTGTGCAAATTTGATTGTGACTAAGACTACTCTGACTTGCCTTTGTTCCTGTCCTCCCGCCACCCCTCCCCCCCCACCCCAAAATCTCTGTGTGGGTAGGAAATCTAACCTGAAGGTAATAAAGGTTTTCCCAATCAAAAATCTGAACATTTAATGTGTTTCATAACTGGGGTTGGTTTCTGATCCAATAACTCACTCAGTTCCTGTTTCCCACCCCTGCTCATGATGTTTCTAAGAGAAAATCAATTAATAAATGAACACTGCCAACACTTTCTGAAATTTGTAAATGTATGATCACTCTGATCAAGATATAACTTGGATTTAACAGTTCACATGTTTTACAAGAGTGTAAGTATTGGGTTTTGTAATGCCTAGTTTGTGGTCTGGAGAAAAATTTCAGTAGCAAAATACTGTCTGCAGTGCAAGTTCACAGTTGTTCTGCAGCAACTCTGAATGCCATCTTGTAGACAGCAGTTGGAGCTTGTCAGAATTATGCAGACTTGGTAGACCTTGATGTCTATCTGATTTGACATTGACACCAGTGCTATTGTTTTCAACCTTGCTACTCCAATTAATGCTAATCTTTAAAAGCGCACAGATGAACAGCATTAAAGATGGTTAGTTGATGATGTCTGAGTTTCGAGAAGTGCTTAGTTTGTTGGCAAAAATTTTCAAGTTGATAAAATCGAAATATTGGTGCCTTGATCTTTCAGGTGCATTTCACTAAATCTCCACTGAACTTAGGAGCAGTGTGTCAACTACTTTATCAAAGTAGTGCGCACTGAACTCTGCCAAATCTGAAAGTGGATCTTCAACCTCAGAAAAAGACAGTGTTATGAAGATGATGATTGCCCTGGTTTTCTTTTCATCATATTTTTTCAAGGCTGGTAAAAGCATTATCTGTAATACCTCCCAGTTCACCATTCAGTGCTGTACTAGTCCATTGTCTCCTAAGTATTTCAGTCAGCTTGCTGCATGGGCTTGCTGTTAGAAAACAAGAACTATCCGTTCAGCACCTGTTTGTGACTTTGATTTGCTGACGTAATTAAATATTGCAGCACTGAATATTTGGGTGCTCAAGCTTACAATGCAGTTAAATACAAATAAAAAATGGCATGTTTAATTCCAATGAAATACTTAATGAAATAATATATTATTTAGTTACGAATCATAACTGTTACAATGTAGCAGCATCACATAAACACACTCTTAGCAAAGGCAAATTCAGCAAAACTGATTTTCCTCAAGTGTTATCTCCTCTACAATCCAGGAAAAAAGAAGCGCCAAAACAAACAATTCAGCAGCAAAGGGAGAACTCAAGCTTTTTGCTTCAGCAGAGAGAGAGAGCTAAATCTATCAGTTTCAACTCCAAGACCTCAAATGAAATCAAAACTATTGACCCTGGGTGAGCTTGACTCCACCACTCATGTTTTTTTAAATTAAAAAACACTCAGAGAATTCAAAGCTTTTCACCCACTGCTTCTGAAGCAAACATATCACCATATAGTGTCAAGACTCATCCTCAAGCAAAACAGGACAGAACATCTATTGAAAGGCTCAGTATTGTCTCACAAGTAATCTGCTGGATCACAAATTGCTGGCAGCTATGTAAACCAGCATACCCTTGGAACCATGGTATCCAAAGCCAGTAGTTTGATTTAGTAGGGCAACAAGTAGAGATATTACAACTCAAGTCCTAGACCTCTCACACTAAGAATATTTGTTTGTGCTACAACTGCAGCTGAAATATGGTTGTCAACTGTGACATCATGATTGGGTCAAGTGTTGTGCTCATGGAGTTGGATACCATTTCCACACTAGAAGGCATGAGCTCCATTATGTATATGATGGGTAGGCAGTATAAGTAAACCACATTTCCTGTGAACCATTTACTGATTTTGGGCTTCAACACCATTTCCCATTTGTTCTTCACATCTCTTGCTTCCTTGAGAGACCAAAAGCCTGTTTATTCCAGTTGAAATATAATTAACAATGGAACATCCACAATTGTCTGGGGTGAAAATTTGAACGATTTATAATTCCCTGAATGAATACATTTCTCGCCACTTCAGTCCAAAATGATCAATCCTTATCCAGAGACAATATCCTTGTGTTCTAAATTCCTCAGCCAGCAAAAACAACCTTTCTTAGTATCTACCTTTTAAGCCCCTTCAGAAATTTGTGATTCACTGACTTCATATCTCATTCTCCTGAACTCCAGAGTGTATGGACTCATGCTCTCATTCCAACTCCCCAGTCTGGTATTTCTCGAGCAAGGGTTCTGTGATAGTCATGATCAAGAAACTGTCAGCATTTGCTACCATTGCTGCTCAGACGTGGACAGCAATTTCTTCATGCTATATATGAGTTGGACATGGTTCACGCCAGAAATCCCAAAGTTTTTTTTTAGTCAGTGATTGTATGCTTCTCTCTCTAAATTATTGTTGAAGCTCCAATACACTGCAGACAATTAAAAAGCCACTGAATTCACAAGACATTCTATTTACACTCTAATACTGCTGTTAAAACTCCAGAAAAGTTGCATCTTCTTAATGAGATATGACTAAGTGTTTATGGCGTACTACCTCATAAGTACTGCTGAGCTGTCTCTCTGAGAATTGGAAAAAGAATGATATTTTGATGCCACACAATTTTCTCTATCTGGTAAATTTAGGAATATCTTGTGTGAATAGTCTAACTTTCTTTTCCAGTTGAATCTATTTTTGGGCTAAAACTTCAATTGTGAGAGATGTTAAATAATTTGTTAGTCAGCATTATGAGCTATAGACTTCATAATAAATATACTTTACCCCTCCCCCAATATCAGACATTTCAGTTCAAACTTAAGAATTCTGGAATATTTGTACTTGTTTCTGCTGATCATTTCTTTGAGGAAGTGCATGTAAGGATACAATTTCTTAATGATTGCATTAGAACGTTTTATTACAAGAATTACAGGGGAGGCAATGATTTGGTAGTATTATCGCTGGACTGTTAATACAGAAATTCAACTAATATTCTGGAGATCTGGATTCAAATCCTATTACAGCAGATGGTAGAACAACAAAAACAATCTGTAAATAAGAATCTACTGATAACCATGAAACTATTATCGATAATCAGAAAAACACATCTAATTATGTCCTTCAAGTAAGGAAATTTGCCGTTCTTACCTGGTCTGGCCTACACATGACTCTAGAGCTACAGCAGTGTGGTTGACTTTCTGCCCTCTGAAATGGCTGAGCAAAATCACTCAGTTGTATCAATCACTACAAAGTCTCAACAGAAATTTGAAACCAGGTAGACCACGTGGCATCGATCTAGGCACTGGAAATGACACGGCAGAACAGTCCTGCAAAGTCGTCCATACTAATATCTAGGGGCTCATACCAAAATTGGGAACGTTGTCTCACAGACTAGTCAGGCAACAACCTGATATAGTCATACTCATGGAATCATACCTCACACACAATGTCTCAGACACCACAAATAGCATCCCTGGAAATGTCCTGTCCCACTGGGAGGACAGATCCAACAGAGGTGGTGTACAGTGGTATACAGTTGGGAGGGAGTTCCCTGGGAGTCCTCAACATTGACTCTGGACCCATGAAGTCTCATGGCATCAGGTCAAACATGCACAGGAAATCTGCTGAATACCACGTACTGTCCCCCCCCTCGGCGGATGACTCAGTACAACACTTGGAGGAAGTACTGAGGGTGGCAAGAGTGGAAAATGTACTCTGTGTTGTGAATTTCAATGTCTGTCACCAAAAGTGGCTTGGCAGCAGCAGTACTAATTGAGCTGCTTGGGTCTGAAATAAGCATAGCTGCTAGACTAGGTCTGCAGCAGGTATTGAAGGAGCCAACAAAAAAGGAAAAATATACTTGACCTCATCCTTTCCAATCTGTCAGCTGCAGATACATCTGTCCATGACCACCACACAGTCTTTGTGGAGACAGTGTCTCACATTTGCATTGAGAATACCTTCATCATGTTGTATGGCACTGTCACTGCACTAAATGGGACAGACATTGAACAGATTTAATAACTCAAGTCTGGGCATTGTGGGACATCAGCAGCAGCAGAATTGTATGCCAACGCAATCTGAAACCTCATGGCCTGGCATGTCCCCCACTCAATCATTACCATCAAGCCAGGGACCAGTCCTGGTTCAATGGAGAGGCATGCCAGGAGTAACACCAGGCATACCTGAAAATGAAGTATTAACCCGGTGAAACAGAACTACTTGCATACCAAATGGCATAGGCCGCAAATGACTGACAGAGGTAAACAACAGATCAGATGTAAGCTCTGCAGTCCTGCCATAGCTAGCCATGAATGGTAGTACATAATTAAAAGACTTACTGGAGGAGGTGACTCCAATATTCTCATCCTCAATTATGGAAGAGCCCAGCTTCTCAGTGCAAAGCATTTGCAAAAACCTACTACAAGAAATGTGGAATAGATAATCTATCTTAGCCTCCTCCTGTGGTCCCTAGCATCACAGATCCTTAGCCAGTTGATTCACTCCATGTAAAACCAAGAAATGATGCAGGCACTGGACACCTGAAAGGATATGGGTCCTGACAACACTGAAGACTTGTGTTCCAGAATATGCTGCATCCCTAGCCAATTTGTCCCTGTACAACTGCAACACTAGTATCCATCAATCAATGTGGATAATTACCCAGTTATGTCATATACGCAAAACTCTCAATTAATCCATATGAACAATTACCACCCAAAAGTCTACTGTCAATTACCAATAAAGTGATGGAAGGTATCATCAACAATGCTATCAAACAGCATCTGCTCAGCAATAACCTGCTACTGACACCCAGTTCTGCCAGGACCATTCAGCTCCTGACCTCATTATAACCTTGGTATAGCTGAATTCCAGAGCTGAGGTAAGAGATCCAGTTAGCGAGTTTTGAGAAGATTTTGAGAAGATTGAGAAGAGTGACAGTCCTTGACATCAATGCTGCATTTGATCAAGTGTAACATCAAAGAGCCCTAGCAAAACTAGTATCAATAGGTAGCGGGGGCAAACTCTCCATTGGTTGGAGTCGAACCTGACGCATAGGAAGGTGGTTGTATGTGTTAGAGGTCAATCATCTCAGCTGCAAGACATCTCTGCAGGAGTTTGCCAGGGTAATGTTTGGCCCAAACACCTACGGCTGCTTCATAATCAACCTTCCCTCCATCATGAGTTTAGAAGTGGGAATGTTTGCTGATCATTACACAATGTTCAGCAACATTTTGTGACTTCTGAGATACTGAAGTCATCCATGTTCAAATGAAATGATACCTGGGCAATATCTAGGCTTGGGCTGACAAGTTGCAAGTAACATCCACAAAAATACCAGGTAAGGATTATCTCCAATAACATGCAATCTAGCCACTGCCCTTGGATATTCAATGGCGTCATCATCACTGAATGCCCCACTGTGATTATCTTAGGGAATTACCATTGACCAGAAACTCAACTGTACTTGCCATATAAATACTGTGGTTACCAGAGCAGGTCAGTAGGTTAGAATATTGACCTGTGTTTTTGTGCATCTCACTTTGTGATTGCATATTGCCTTTATAGAAATTGTACTAATCTATTTATTTGCAAAGCAGTCTGCCATTGTTTACTGTAGAGGATACCTTCAATGACACAAAGGGAAGTCTACTCCTTTATAAATCTTCCATCACAAATGCCATTGTTTTTTTTCTCTCTTTGCTGAATTCTTTGCGGCTCAGCATGTTTACCATCTGCAGTTCTTACAGGTGTTTGGCTGTCTGCCAACAGTAAGTCTTTCATGGCTTTTGCATGAGTTCCTTTGCTTGCCATACACTGTGCTTTGTGGTGTCTTGGTAACTATGCAACTTCTTTATCAGGTATTTTACATTGTTCACTGTCTTATTTATGTAATTTACACTGGAGTTTCTCATTATTTGGGTTAATTTCTAAACATATGATATTTCAGCATCTAATCTGATTGCCCTAATTATTTATTCTGCTCTAACATTTAATTAGAAATGAAGGACTATCAGTGCATTTCAGTCCATAGCCTCTGTCTGTGAGAATACTTTAATGTGGTTGGCTACTTGGAATGACTAATGATATCATTGTTGCTAAATGCCCAGCAATCAGCTTGACTTAGCAATCAATTCAAATTATCATCAGCAAAGATGAAATTCATGGAACAAAAATTGCTAGTTTTTCTCTGTCCTGCTTTCTTCAAGGTTAGTGGAAATTTATGCTGCTTTGTAACCACTTAAGTTTTGCATGTCATGAATTAACTCAACCGCAGTAATATCTGTATGTAACTTTATGGCAAATAAGTATCAATTGCTGTATTCCTGTTGCTGAAGCAGCCATTCCTTCTGGTTATTTGTTAAAGCTGTCTTTTATGTCTTCTGTGGGTCTTTTTCATAGTTTTTCATACTGCGCATACTAGATTTTAACTCTTTAATTCTTCACTCATTATGAGTGACATTATATTTTACTGTTTGCCATCGCATCAAATTTATTGTTCCTGTACAATTTCTTCAGTCACCCAGAATCAATGTACCTTTCTTTGCTTATTGGAAAATCTACCCCAAGAAATATGATCTCCCATCTTTAAACCTACATTTGAGTCTAGTGACCCTTCATCAGAACAGTCACCCGACTGGAAATATTAATTCATTTTTTTTTCCAACTAAATTATTGCCAGACCTGATGGGTTTCTACAGCAATTTGATGTCAAGATCTCTCATCTCTGATGTTTTTTTCTAATCAATTTCTTCAGAGATGTTATTACGTGCCTTTTATGCAGGTGGGTATTGAACCCAGGTCTTCTGGCTCACAGGTAGGAACGCTACCTCTATGCCACATGAACAATCCCACTATCTCTTTGCTGAATATCTGTGGCTAGAATAATTAAGCACAAGTTTGTGTGCATGTCTGGTACACCCTGCCTCTCCATAGCAGACTCCAAACCATGGAGATAGTAAGCTGCATGCATGTCAGAGCCATCAATGTTCTCATAACAATGCTGGACTCCTCAATCCTTTGATCTGATTTACTGAGTACCTCGGGAAAACCTACCTAATATTCCTGTCTGTGCATTTTGACAAAATCATTAGTGACTAAGAACAGGAATTGTGTTCTGCCTGGGGCTGAACAGGTGCTTAGTCGCTGGCAATTCTGAGTGTTAGAGACCTGGAACATTTATTCCTTGATAAGCTATGGAGACATGTAGTGTGGTCCCCAGGATGTGCTCCTGGAACTAATCTAGAAAGCAATCTAAAGGAAAAGTCTCTGAGCTGGTGGAAGGTGCAAGTGAAAGCCTAGTCACTGTACATTCTGAGGGATTAGTGGCATCCTTCTTGAAGATGGAGATAGAGCAGAGAATCTTCAGTACTGGCCTCAATGTGATTGTTCACTGGATGGGGCATATGTCTACATAATGGAAGAACAGTGCAGCACTAAAGAATGTAGCTGACTGGGTCTGCTGGCTGTTGAAGTTTCTCTATCCCCTCATAAACAGTCACTTGCTTCTCTGGTCAAATCCAGAATTTTCTCTTCATAGGGAATGAG
Organism: Chiloscyllium plagiosum; assembly: GCF_004010195.1. Classification (NCBI taxonomy): domain Eukaryota; kingdom Metazoa; phylum Chordata; class Chondrichthyes; order Orectolobiformes; family Hemiscylliidae; genus Chiloscyllium; species Chiloscyllium plagiosum. The sequence continues at coordinate 35,954,685 of NC_057727.1, read as the reverse complement.
AAGCCTGATGTCTGCCACTGATCCATTAGTCTTGGACTACTGAGCAGATTCTGGGCCACTTTTTCTTGCAATGAGACAAAGAGAAGGATCAAACTTGATGAAAGTATCCAGATGAGCAATTAGTGGAGTTGCATGAGCAGGAGAGGTGATCAGGTGTCCCAGCGAGTGAATAGGAGACATAGATACACAGAACGAATTAATAGTGTCATAGGATGAGGTGGGTGAGACCAGTTGAACAGACATAATACATGTGATGGTGAGAGCTTTATTTTTAACAGTGGGGTATGTGGGCAAAACACTGCTGATCCTCCAGATAGTGCACCTCTTGTGTATTTGGCTAGAACCAAATCCTTCCTTGACAATTAGACTATATTTGTTTTTGTTCATTTTATTTTGAAAGCTACACAATTGTTCTTTGCAGGTAACCATCCTACAAATCAATGCTATTTCTATGACCCTTTCTGCCAGTTTTATTCGAGCCAAGGTTTGAACTGAGTCATCATGTTTCTGTTGTGAAGGATGATTAAATGCAATATATTCTAATCTAATTCTGCACTGAGTGTTTAACCTTTAATAAAAATGTAAGCATGATGCATTTTAAACAAAAATAATGAGGCATGTCTATTGTGCAGATAAAATAAATGGAGTGTACAGTGGGATGCAGAATTATCTTCTTTGGACCTTGAAACTAAACACAACTCTTTATTAGCGAATAAAACTAATGTATATGGATATATTTAGATGCTTCCATCATTTCACAAAATGCTTGTCCGTAAATTCTTTGTACACAGCTTGAGTTGCGAAATTGTGTCTTTGAAATTCTTTCAAACTCTTCACTAAAACGTAGGTGCCACTACATAGTACTAAGTTTGCTCAACTAACTCCTATCACAGAGCAAATTCCTCCTTCTCTGAAACAGTTTGTACCCTATGACAAACATGAGACTAGCACATTATAACATTAATTACGTGCTCTGTATATTTAGTTGCTGTTTGATAAAGTTTAGCACTACCTTTTGTATAGCCTGTTGAATTTTCAAATTGTACAAAACTGTCTCATGGATCCCACAGAAGACAGCTTGCCCGAAGGTCCCTCAATACCCTCTGTACAAACTAAACAGTTAGTGGGTCTGTGTAGAGAGTTAGGGTTGGTGGACGTCTGGAGGCGTCTCCACCCTACAGACAGGGATTTGGGGCACCTTGTATGATTGGTAATATTACCATCTCTGATCATGCTCCATTGTACCTTTTGTTAAGATTAGGGACGTTACAGTGGGTTCGAGATACTGGCAAATGGATCCTTTTATCCTTAAGGATAATAAATTTGTGGAGTATTTCTCTAGGAACTTTCAGGTTTCCTAGACATAACTTGGTATCTCATCCGTCCTCTGGGAAACTGCCAAAGCCTATGCTAAGGGTTAGTTATTTCATATTCTGCCAGTAGGAAACATGGTTGAAGGCAGCCGAGAAGGCCTACTTTGACAGACCCTTGTTGGTCAAACTACAGAGGATTATGGCACTGCGGTCTGCATTGAATTCTGTGCTCACGCAGACAGCAAAGAAGGAGCTGGCTTTTGCAAAGCAAAGGTTATATGAGCATGGTGACATACCAGGCAAATACTTAGCATATCTCGCCAGAAAAAAGAGTACCCCACAAGTCATTACAGCAATTAGGGAAGGGTCTGGGAGCCTAACATGTGATTCTAAAAATATTAATTTGGTGTTCGAGAGATTTTACTCTAAATTATTCCAATTCGAGGATTGTGAGGAGGGGCAGGCCATACTGGAATCTTTTTTTAAGGATCTGAAGCTCCCGGGTATGACTCCCGAATAAGAGTCCTTTCTCAATGCCCCGTTTTCAGAGCAAGAAGTGCCGGAAGCTGTGAGGCAGCTTCAGAGTGGAAAAGTGCCCAGTCCTGATGGACTTCCCAGTGAATTTTATAAGGAATTTATAAGTATACTGTCAGGCCCAATGCTGAATATGCTTAATGATTCATACAGTCATTGTTGTCTTCCACTATCTCTGAGAGACGCCAATATTTCACTTATCCTTAAAAAAGGGAAGGACCAGGAAGACTGTGCTTCGTACAGGCCCATCTCACTCTTAAATGTGGACTTTAAAATCCTCTCTAAGACTCTCGCATTAAGACTGGAGACTGTGTTACCTTCTATTATTAAAGAGGATCAGATGGGCTTCATAAAGGGTTAGATCCTACCAATAATGTTAGGAGGCTGCTTAATGTAATTCAAGTATGCCAACAACAGTTAATACAGGGATTGGTGATTTCTCTAGGTGCAGAGAAGGCATTTGACCGAGTTGAGTGACCGTACCTTTCCTATACTCTGGAGTGGTTTGGTTTGGGTGAAGTCTTTATAAGATGGGTAAAGGTTCTCTACGGTGGCCCTCTCACGGTGGTCATCACCAACTGGGTATGATCAAGCAATTTTAATATTTTTGGGGGCAGCCGGCAAGGGGACCCCAGTATATCAGCTCCAGAAGTGGGGTCAAAATTACATAAGATCTCGTTGTATGCAGATGATGTCCTAATTTTTTTGACAAATCCAGCAGTTTCAGTACCTTGCCTGGTACAATGCATTCGCGCGTTTGGTGCTTTTTCAGGGTACAAGATTAATTTTGCAAAATCAGAGGCTATGCCTATGGGTGGTCTTACGAAGGAGCTAGATCTTGAGGGTGACTAAAGATTCCCATTTAGGTGGTCAAGTTTCTTGTCAGAGGGGCAACAAATTTAAACACAAATTGGCTATTTAACTAAATAAATAAAAAGCCAACAACAAACTTATAAATGGTAATAACTCAGCCCAGTCAAACAAAATGCTCATACATTCACAGTTCCTCCTCCCTCAATATTGAACTCGTAAAACACAATCATTACGGCTATATAAAAGCCCTTGTTAATGTGGCAGATAAATCTATGTCAAGGTATTCCAAAAAGGGTTGGCAAGTCTTATAAAAATTCTCAGTTTTGTGGTGTCCCATATTTGTGAGAAAATCTAAGGGAATATGCTCCATAACAATCTTCCACCAACCCGACATGCCCAGGAAGTTTTCGGATATCCAACCTAGCAAGATATTCTTTCTTGCATAGAACATGAGAATATTGAAAAGTTTTTTCTTATGCACATCTGCAGGAAATACAGTGGGCAGGCCCAAATCGAGAAAGATAGGGTCCTTCTCCACCCTTACACCCAAAATCGTCTCCATTGCGCCAGCTACAGCTCTCCAATATGTTTGAAGCCTATTGTAAGACCAGAGACAATGGGTAAGAGTGCCCGTACAGACCTTGTATTTGGGACATGCTGAAGATATCTCTGGTTTAAATTTTGACAAACGGTCCAGAGCCAAGTAGACCCTGTGGAGAATCTTCAACTGTAAAGCATGGGTCCTATTGCAAATTGATATCTTCCTTGCATATCCGCCACAAATTCACCTGCACCTCCACACACATCATACAAGTCCTGCCCTGATTTTCCTTTCCAAAATTCAACATCTCATATTTATCTAAATTAAACTCGTTCTGCCACTCCTTGGGGCAGACTTGAGGGGATACAAGTCTTGACATGGCTCTGGATTCTTACTTTCTTCTGTTAAGAGTGCTAAGTCTCTTACTTGCTCAAGTTTTTTTATCATTTTGCATTTTTTCCAGTTCCTTTTTTCCAAAAGGTAGGAATGTGCCATTGAATATACATCTTTGCCTTGTAATTCTTCTCATGTGAATATCAACATGATGCTTAAGGTTCAGTAAATTTCTGCGGCCAAGAAATAGTCGCAAACAGTTTAATCCCAAGGAATGAGTGCTTTTGTCAGCAAACAAAAACCTATCGCTATTGTGTTATCCACCACCACCATGCTGTGAAGCTGCTACAATATATCTACACAGTGCAGAAAGTGCTCTTGAAATTTGCCTATTTGGCATTATGTGCTGCCAAATTTGAAATGCAAGACTGATGTGTGTATCTCACCAAAAATCTCCATGCTAAATTAGTATATAGTGGCTTTAAATGACCTGTTCAAATGTCCAAAAACTAAAACATGTGCATGATCACAAAAATACTTTGCACATCTTACTACTGTGAAGTGTCCAAGGTGATATTTACATAAATCCATTTTGATTGCACAAAATATCTGTTGTTAGTTCTCCCGCTCCTTGTTAAATGAGGAAAAACTATTTTCTTGAATGCAGCATTAAGATTATTCAAGCATTGTAAACGTTGGCTGAACTCTAGCATTGAAACAATAAGTGACTCCCTTTAATTCTCACAGATATTTGAATTTAAATGCTTTTAACAACACTTGTGCAATTGGGCAAATTAAGTGTCAATTACTTTTAGGACTCAGTTACAATACAGACTTTAGAACAAAAGCTTTCTTCTGAAATTCATTCTCATTTTAGGGATGGTATTTACAATATCATATGACTGATGAAGATATCTAAAAATTATGTATGCAGTGCAGTTTCAGGTTATACACTATATGCTGGGTAGTAAATTGAAAGTGCATCTGATTATGTGCTCTGTAATGTTATAATTAAAGCCATATTACATATAGTGGAAATTCATGATTTGATTGATTGTGAATAATATTGAGTCATTATGACAAGTTACTCATCAAACCTGAGTCCATTACTCCTGAATCAAAATGGAAGAATCATTATATCAAGCTTATGGTCATCTGCTGTAATGTTTGCTGCTATAGGATATTATTAAATTGAAGATAGTTCAGAAAAGATTGAGCAGGTTGTTGTTGGGACTGAAAGGTTTGAGGTATAAGGATAGGCTAAGACTTTTTCACTGGAGTGTAGGAGGTTGGGGGTGACCTTACAAAGATTTATAAAATTCTGTGGGGCATAGATAGAGTGAAAAGCAAAGGTATTTTCCTTAGGTTGGATGAGTTCAAAACTGGAGGGGATATTTTCAAGGCAAAAGGAGAAAGATTTAAGAAGATCCTGAAAGGCAACCTTTTCACACAGAGGCTGGTTTGTATGTGGAATGAACTGACGGAGGAAGTTTTAGGTGCAAGTACAGTTACAGCAATTAAAATACATTTAGGAGAAAGTGAGGACTGCAGATGCTGGAGATCAGAGCTGAAAATGTGTTGCTGGAAAAGCGTAGCTTGTCAGGCAGCATCCAAGGAACAGGAGAATCGACGTTTCGGGCATAAGCCCTTCTTCAGGAATGAGGAAAGTGTGTCCAGCAAGCTAAGATAAAAGGTAGGGAGGAGGGACTTGGGGGAGGGGCGTTGGAAATGTGATAGGTGAAGGAGGTCAAGGTGAGGGTGATAGGCCGGAGTGGGATGGGGGCGGAGAGGTCAGGAAGAAGATTGCAGGTTAGGAAGGCGGTGCTGAGTTTGAGGGATTTGACTGAAACAAGGTGGGGAGAGGGGAAATGAGGAAACTGGAGAAATCTGAGTTCATCCCTTGTGGTTGGAGGGTTCCTAGGCGGAAGGTGAGGCGCACTTCCTTCAGCCGTCGTGTTGCTATGGTCTGGCGATGGAGGAGTCCAAGGACCTGCATGTCCTTGGTGGAGTGGGAGGGGGAGTTGAAGTGTTGAGCCACGGGGTGGTTGGGTTGGTTGGTCCGGGTGTCCCAGAGGTGTTCTCTGAAACGTTCCGCAAGTAGGCGGCCTGTCTCCCCAATATAGAGGAGGCCACATCGGGTGCAGCGGATGCAATAGATGATGTGTGTGGAGGTGCAGGTGAATTTGTGGCGGATACGGAAGTATCCCTTGGGGCCTTGGAGGGAAGTAAGGGGGGAGGTGTGGACGCAAGTCTTGCATTTCTTGCGGTCCCGGCACCTTCCCCTGTAACTGCAAGAAATGCAAAACTTGCGCCCACACTTCCCCTCCTTACTTCCCTCCAAGGCCCCAAGGGATACTTCCATATCCGCCACAAATTCACCTGCACCTCCACACACATCATCTATTGCATCCGCTGCACCCGATGTGGCCTCCTCTATATTGGGGAGACAGGCCGCCTACTTGTGGAACGTTTCAGAGAACACCTCTGGGACACCCGGACCAACCAACCCAACCACCCTGTTGCTCAACACTTCAACTCCCCCTCCCACTCCACCAAGGACATGCAGGTCCTTGGACTCCTCCATCGCCAGACCATAGCAACATGATGGTTGGAAGAAGAGCGCCTCATCTTCCGCCTAAGAACCCTCCAACCACAAGGGATGAACTCAGATTTCTCCAGTTTCCTCATTTCCTCTCCCCCCACCTTGTCTCAGTCAAATCCCTTGAACTCAGCACCGCCTTCCTAACCTGCAATCTTCTTCCTGACCTCTCCACCCCCACCCCACTCCGGCCTATCACCCTCACCTTGACCTCCTTCTACCTATCGCATTTCCAACGCCCCTCCCCCAAGTCCCTCCTCCCTACCTTTTATCTTAGCCTGCTGGACACACTTTCCTCATTCCTGAAGAAGGGCTTATGCCCGAAACGTCGATTCTCCTGTTCCTTGGATGCTGCCTGACCTGCTGCACTTAAAATACATTTAGACAGGTACATGGATAGTAAAGGATTAGAGGGATATGGGCCAAATGCAGGCAAGTGGGGCTAGTTGAGTTTGGGAAACTTGGCCTGCATGGACAAGTTGGACCGAAGGGTCTAGTTCTATGCTGCATGACTCCATAGCTATGACTGACTGGAATTTTAGTTTAGTTATTCTACTTTTGAAGGGATTTAGATGTGTGTTGTAACAATAAAGGCCCCATTTAAATGCAAATCAAATTTCTGAAAATGTAATCCTCTTTTAGAAGGCTGCTTAGAAAGTGGAAGAAGTTGGCAATTGTTGTTAGAACAAATACTAAACAGCGGTACATCATTCTCTGATCTCTCAACAGTAAGATCAGCTAAATATCTAAAATTTAAAGCAAGTTGGTAGGATTGAAATCATGATAAATGTGCAAATGCTAAAAATATTCAACAATTACTTCCATGACCAATTCGTTAGAGAAATCAATGGTGTCATACCATCCACAAGAAGCTGGTCAAGTATACTCACAGTACAGTCATTGATATTATTCAAATTGACGTTCTAATGAAGGCTAGGTGGATTAATAATGGGAGATGTAGGGTTATGGAGATAGGGTCGGTATGGCTCTGAATGGGATGCTCTTCGGAGTGTCAGTGTGGACTCAATGGGCCAAAAGGCCTGTTTCCACACTGTAGGGATTCTATCTGAATCAAGTTAAAGGGTTCGAAACAAAACAGATCCCCAGAAGCTAATTATACTAATTCTAGACAATTAATAGAAATAAGTGTCTAGATTTTTAAATCGTTATGAAAACATGATTAATGACTCAGATGTTTCACTGAGTTTGAAGTACACTAATATCATGCATTCTGGAAAACCACAGATTCATAAGTGTTACATTGTTAACATGTAAAATAATGGAATCAATTATCAGAAGAATTGTGAAGGATTATTTCTAAAATAATGTATCATTGAGTGCTTATACTGTATGACCAACTTTTATTGATTGAGTTTTTTGATGATGTGGGATCTCAAATGGATTGTGCTAAATTTATGGAGCATGATATATCTAAACTTCTACCCCTTAGACAAAGTTTCCAACATAAAGCCACTGTTTCAGATTAAATCGAGATGATGCTGGGTATGGATAAACAGTTGAAGGTAACAGAGTGGGAGAAGAATTGATGATAGAATCTCTATTGTTATTAATTTACATGAATATCTTGGATGCAGCAACTGGTTACATTTGTATATATGAGAGGAAGGAAAATAATAAGTAACCAATAGCATGCATAATTAATGAGGAGAAATCTCCAAAAGGATGAATAACAACAGAATAAATTTATTACAACTGCATAGGTACAAGACACTGATTTGCACAATACAGAAAAAATGGGATGTATGTAAAAAGACGTCATATTTGTATGGCACCTTTCATGACCTTATGAGTTCCCATAACACTTTTCAGCAAATGAAATATTTTCTTGAAATTTGGTCACATTTTTTAAAGTGTGCCAATGCTATTTACCTACATTGCATGAAGTTTAATGAGATGTGGAGACATTAGTAGACTTTGTACTTAATGCATATAATTAGTGAGCATCTTTTCTATTCACATTATCATCATCCATGCATTTCTATTAGGATAATAGAAGATTCTCATTATCGATGATCATAACTCTTTCATTTTTAGAAAAAAAAATTAATTCTGTCTTCAACCCCTCAACTAAGACAATCAAGCCAACAGTATAAATATTGATTTGATTGAAGTTGCAACCCGTCTCCTTTTCTTCCTACTCTAACCATGATGAATATCAAGTAGCATATGATGTTAAAATCTCAATCCTTTCCTTATTTAGGCTACTTCTCCTTCATTTTCACTTCATTACAGTTCCATGTGGTGATTTGTGCCTGCAGTTCATTATTTACTATGTTGCATATATTTACACACACGCACTCCAAATCCATGTATGAATACCTTGTATTTATCTTGTGCACCCTGTTTCTCCTCTCAACAATTTATTCTTGGTGCCAAAAGTACTTCTAAATTAGTTTAAACCCTGCCCATAGCTTCCTCATGCTATGTCTACCTAAAGCTCTAAAACTTCAATTAGAGTATTCACTTTTTGATAAGATGAGGTTTTTTGGTTGAGTGTAGCCATGGCTGTTTCACTTAAAATCAATATTTACAAGCTGTCCTTTGACTGTTGTTAGTTTGTGTGCCGTATTATAAAACAATCATTTAACTTTATGACTATAATGGAGGTAGACAGCATCTCCCTAGACTTTCTCAAAGAGGAAAATAAACTAATATGTTTGCACTCACTTGTCCTGAGTAATGTCTATAAATTGATCTCAGAAACACTGTAACATTAAAAGAGATGGCAAGTGAGGGCTGGATTGCATCATTCCCCAGCAGACAGCCTTCATTTTCACTGTATGAGTATTTTTCAGTTCTTAATTTGTCAGAGAGATTGGCCATCACCTTGAATATCTGCAGCTTTCAAAATAGTGGCAGGAGTGCTCAGTCACATAAAATCAACAGTACAAGAATCTTTGTGGTTATGGAATATAGCCAACCCTATCAATTCCCTTATGTCAAATAACCTAATACTTTTAACAGTTTGTAAAGACTTTTTTTTTACTTAAGTGAAGAATGGACATTGATATTGTGTAAACACAAGGGAAAACTTGTAGCAGAAGCTCCTTAGGATTAAAAAAAAGCCTGTTGTAACTTCTCATAACTCATAGAGAGCATTATTTTCTATAAAGTATCCTTGCATTTTTAATTTTTGGTAATTACAAAACCAATACTTTTAATATTTGATGCATTTATTCCAACAGTACATCCACTGTGCATTTCTTGTGATGTTGCAGCTCTCAGCTGAATGATTTATTCTTATGGACATGGCTGTATTGAATCAATAACTGGTTAGGAAAAGAAGCTGGTTTCATTGGTTCACTTTTATAGAATTGACCTTGGAACCTCTTGAAACACATTTTAAAATCTAGGTGTCTATGTTAGAACAATTCATTTTGTTACCTAGTAATCAAACAGGAATTGTACTTGTATAGACTCGTACAGCTTACTCTTCTTGTCAATTGTATCATTACTGAGGTGTAATTTGACTGTGTTACAACTAGTCCCTGTGTGAAATTTCCCATTTGATATGGTTCCTAACAGGATACCTTAAACCGTTAAGCTCCTGAGTGAGGAGGCGTCAGCAGGCACCTTTTGGTTATTCACATGCCTACCCAGATTGGTTGTAACAAGATTAACTTTAGAAAGATCCCTTCCCTTGTGGATCCCTTTCTCCTATACCACATGTATTGGTCTTAAAAAGAGCCAATTTAACTAGCCTTTCATTAATGATCAATGTGTTTTATAATTACTAAATACAAGAAATATCAATGCAATACACAGATACGTATTAAAATAAAGAGGCAAGTCCAAAAAGATAACCATTTGAAATAAAATATGAATCAGTCTTTGAGTTGTTAATGAAGAGCAAACATTTGAAAGTTGAGCTGTTGTATGTGACTGATAATGTTGCCATTGGTAGTCAAATTGTCAGTTTTGTAATTTTTGGTTTTGTAGGTTCATTGAAATTCTTTTGAACTGACTTATTTAATGGCTATTCTCAGAGCTGTGACAAGCTTTCCCTCAAATTTTCTTTCTGATTGTGCAGGAGTCTGAGGTTCATGCACGGCAATGACCTCTGGAACGGAAGTCAATGCCGTACTCAGTGTACTGACATTGATCACCATGTGTGTAATCTTGGAGCAACTTGTTGGTTGTGACCCAAGTATTCTAGACCATTCATTAGGACCTCAGGCCACAAACACACACAGGCAGAATTGAAGCTGACTTGTAACTTCTGTCCCACTGTATTCTTGAAAGAGGGAAAATACAAGGATATCTTTTGCTGGACTGTTGCCTTTTTCTTCAATTATTTTGTTCATAACCTAGAATACGCTCCATAAATTACAATTCCAGATTGTAATTTCAGATCTCTCGCCAGGCAATTCATTTTTTTTTCAATTGCTTTGAACTTCTGTTGGTGTGTCCTTTTGTTTCCAAAAGAAACTTTGTAATTAAAGTTCAATTATGTTCATCGATGGTGTGTAATTATAACAATTGTTATGACTTGGTTTATATTGAAAAGAAAGATTCAGACAGGTGTAATATCTTAGTTTTCATGTGTGTTGTGTTATCACTGGAGGTGCAGTTTTACTCTTATTGTTTCGCTTTAGGTGAAGTGATAGAATTTTTTAAACTAGTATGAATTTGTTTGTTTTCTGTAAAGAATCTAGTTATATATTTCTTATCTTCATGGTAACAAACACATGTTAACTTTGTTTAGTCCTCTGATACATCATGCTATTTGATCAACTTCAAAAACAGCAACAATGACCGCCTAATATTTCCTTTAGTATATGTAGCAGTAACAGTGGATGTAATCAAAAACAGGAGTATTTGCTCATTGTATTCTGTCCAAATCATATTTTATTTTAACGTAAGCCTCTTATTTTAAGTTGGGTGTTGATATACATCACCATATGCCAATGTTTGTCTTGTGCTGCTGCCAATGCCATTTTGATTGAAATATCTCTTTTTATATCATCCCATCATCTTTTTTCTTGGTTTTTCTTTTTGATTTTTATGTTTTATTATGAATGCTTTGTTTTCAACCTTGAATGAGTAATACCATTTTCATCATTCAAGTTCTGAATCTCGGAACTAGCACATAAATGTAAACTGGCATAGCAGTGCAGCACTGAGGATGCCATGTTTCAGAAGAAATATTAACCCAACTCCCCATCTGTCATGGTCCCTATTTGACCTATCAGGTGGAAGTTAAAGATCTCACAGTTCAATTCAAAGGACAACAGAAGAGTTATTTGGCAAGCCTTTATCCCGCAACCAAAACTGTGTAGCAGATAATCTGGTAAATTATTTAATTGCTATATATGGGACCTGGCTATGTACAAATAGGTTGCCACATTTCCTACATTGAAACATTGACTTCACTTCAAAAATTAGTTCATTGGCTGGAAAGTATTGAGACACCCTGAGGTGTGAAAGGCACATAAGAAACATTCTTACTCCCAATATCCCTTTCTTTGCTTCCAAATTTGAGATCTAAATATTAAAATTACTATTTCTATATCTTTTTGAACTCATTTATCTGGTTCTTAGCATTTCAAGCAACTATTAAATATGTTTTATTGTCTTAGAATGAAGAAGATTTCTTTGTATTGCCGCATTGCAAGTAAGGTCTCTATTACCTGGACTTTGTATTTTGAAGATTTATTAATGGGATATGGGTATGATGAGAATCAGTGTGAACATTGTGGCATAGACAGCCTCTCACAGGGCACCTCACACCTTCAATGCATTATCTGGGCCTCCATATTGTTAAAGTTCACTTGAGAATGTAACTTTAAGTTCTGGGATTTACAGATGAAAGAACTGAAACCAACATGCCCATTCTAAAAGATGAGAGACTTACCAAACAATCCAGCTCTTTTTTAATGTATAATTTCAGTTATGTCACACTAAACATTTGCTTTAAATTTTGTGTCCTATGATCTAATATTTCACAACCACCTGATGAAGAAGCAGCACTCCGAAAGCTAGTGCTTCCAAATAAGCCTGTTGGACTATAACCTGGTGTTGTGTGATTTTTAGACTTGAATAAAATTCACTCTGGGCTCTGGACCCTGGTAAAACTGTGAGCCTACACCGGGGACCTTTTGCAGATTAAGGGTACAACTTTGGTTCCAGTCTCTTAGGAGAAGCAGTTGATTCAGTTACCACTGACTTTAGTAAAAAGTTTGGGCCCAAGATTGAGTGGGTGAAATTGTTTGAAACATATTCAGCTCAATTGGCTCAACATTTTTCGATGAGTAATTGGCTACCTGAGTGAAGTCCTAATTAAATACCTGGAAGTCTTTCAGGAAAGTCTAGGGATTATCAGGGGAGACGAGGCCTCCCTGCATGTTCACTAGGAAACAATTCCATAATCATGCAAGGCCCACCCAGTGCCATTTGCTTTATGCGTAAAAGTGAAGGCAAAAATCAGACTCCTGGAAAGTGAAGAAGTCATCAAACCAGTCCAATTTGCAGAATGGGCAGTACCAGTCATAACAATTGTGAAGTTCAACTGTCGGTTTATCTTTGTGGTGATTTTAAACAAATGGTAAACTGCTTTTCGCAATCCCTTCCAGAGAGAATTTACACACAAAGCTGACCAGGGTGGTGGTGGGGACGCGGGGTAGGTGTGCTCTTGTTCATAAAGTTGGACATGAGCCATGCTTACTTGCAATTGCAGTTAGTTGAGGATTTCATAAATATGCTACAATTAATACCCATAAGAGGTTGTACCATAGTACAAGACTGCCATTTGGGATATCGTCAGCTTATACAATTTTTCAGTGGACAATGGAGAACATTTTACAAGGTCTACCCCATCCAGCCACTTACAGTGGGTGTCTATAATGACTAAGAGCATCAAACCCATGAAAGGGCCTGCACAGTCAACATGTCCAGAATTTACCCAATCATTCCCATGAATGTGGGGGAGCTTCCAGCAGTATGTTTGTTGTTCAGCATTTATCTAGACGATGTGCAAATGCTAATAAGGAGCATTTAGAGAACTTGTACAGTGTCCTTAGACTTTCTCCCAGACAGGCATATGCCTTAAAAGAGAACAAAATGTGTGTTTCAGGCACCTCAAATGACCTACTTGGGTTTCAGAGTTGACAAGACTGTTATACCCATTGTAAAATCAAGTGAAGACACTCAAAGGTGCCTGGCTCCCACATCTGTATTGGAGCTTAGGTCTTTCCGTGGGCTGGTGAATTATTATGGTAAGTTCATACTTAACCTGGCCACCATTCTGGCACCTTTGCATCAACACTTAATAAAAGGGCCAACCTTGGAAATAGTTGTGTAGTGAAGCCATAACCTTCAGGAAAGTGAAGGGACAGTCATTATCCCCTGAAGTATTGGCACACTATGATCCCAAACCAGTTCTGGTATTGACATGCAATGCCTCCCCGTTCACTCTTAAGTGGCCCAAAATGCCAATAACAACAAACATACTGCTGGAAGCTCCCCCACATTCATGGGAATGATTGGGTAAATTCTGGACATGTTGACTGTGCAGGCCCTTTCATGGGTTTGATGCTCTTAGTCATTATAGACACCCACTGTAAGTGGCTGGATGGTTATAGAGTTCATTCATCAAATACAGGGATGACGATAGAAAACTGTGTACATCTTTTGCAATACATGGACACCTGCGAGTGTTGGTTACAGATAATGGATCATTATTTATCAACGGGAGTTTGAGTATTTCATAAAGTTGAATGGCATCTGTATGAAGAACTCCATAGTATCCATCATCCAATGGTCTAACAGAAAGCGTAGTCCAAACTTTGAAGGCAGGCTTATGAAACAGCCTACAGCTTCACTAGATATCAAATTGTCCTGGCTCCTCTTTGATTATAGGGCCACTCCTCATGCAACTATCAGGATAGCTCCAGTAGAGTTGCTAATGGGGAATCTGATCTTCTTGGATCTGGAGAGGCAGAGGGTGAAATAGCATCAGGAACGCCAATGCCGGACACAAGACTCACTAAGCAAGCGAAACCGTTTACTTCAGGAGACAAAGTTTGGTGAGGGAACCACAGACATAGTCCTCTATGGGTAAGAGGCATTGTTGATATGAGGTCAGGTCCAGTAAGGTATAAAGTTTGAGTAGCCCTGTGATTAATTATTAATTAATGACAGCCCTGAACAAATGTATGCACCATATAAAAGCTGCAAATGCACAAACATGCAGGAGCAAAACGTGCCTGTCTCTTCGACTGCCTTTCTGATTTTTCCGGAACCTATGGGTTCTCCCTCTCCATCAAGCGTTGAAGATACCTTGGAGTCTGAGATGGACATGGTGGATGTCACTGCCTCGATGCTTTTGCCACCTGAAGAAGTGAATGAATTTCATCCCATATGCTCCGAGCACAAGAGCCATACTGCTGTGCATCACATGTCACCTATATCAGAGGCAGAGTTTGCGGAACCTAACCTGCTACTAAAACACCCCTGGAGGAGCTACAATAAAAGAACTAGCTGATGTCCTCAGCCTCAGAAGGGGGAGAGTTGATGTGATTGTAACGAGGTCAGCCAGGTGGCCCTCAAAGAATGAGTACCTTGATTGGGGGTGTTAATCTGGTCCAGGGTCAAGAATGTAGTGCTGGAAAAGAACAGCAGGTCAGGCAGCATCCGAGGAACAGGAAAATCAACATTTTGGGCAAAAGCCCTTCATCAGGAATGAGGCAGGGAGCCTCCGGGGTGGAGAGATAAATGGGAGGGGGGTGGAGCTGGGAGGAAGGTAGCTAAGAGTGCAATAGGTAGATGGAGGTGGGGATAAAGGTGATAGGTGGGAGAGGAGGGTGAAGCGGATAGGTGGGAAAGAAGATTGGCAGGTAGGACAGGTTATGAGGATTGTGCTGAGCTGGAAGGTTGGAACTGGGGTAAGGTGGGGGAAGGGGAAATGAGGAAACTGGTGAAATCCACATTGATACCCTGGGGTTGAAGAGTTCTGAGGCGGAAGATGAGGCATAAGGCATTCTTCCTCCAGGCGTCAGGTGGTGAGGGAGCGGGGGTGGAGGAGGCCCAGGACCTGAATGTCTTCACAGAGTGGGAGGGAGAGTTGAAATATTCGGCCGCGGAGCGGTGGGGTTGATTGGTGCAGGTGTCCCAGAGATGTTCCCTAAAGTGCTCTGCGAGAAGGCGTCCAGTCTCCCAAGTAGCCCTGGCTGACAAGTATAAACAGGAGATTCTGTTCACTCTGAAGAAATTGGATCAATGTCAAGAACTTTCCACCTGTAAATGATGGGTGACTTGGTGACAGGATACAGGCCTCTGTGGAGTTATTTTGCTCATGATTTTGAAATCTACCAGAT
This sequence comes from Chiloscyllium plagiosum, assembly GCF_004010195.1. Lineage (NCBI taxonomy): Eukaryota > Metazoa > Chordata > Chondrichthyes > Orectolobiformes > Hemiscylliidae > Chiloscyllium > Chiloscyllium plagiosum. The sequence goes on along the minus strand of NC_057727.1, from coordinate 35,939,217 downwards.
CTCCTCTCAGTCATCTTTTCTACAAGGAGAACAAGCCCAACTTTTTAAGTCTATCATCTTAACAGAAGTTTCCCATTCCTGGAACTATTCTTGTAAATTGCTTCTGCGCTCTTTCTAATGCATTCACATCTTTCCTATAATGTGATGCCCGCAACTGTATACAGTAGTCCAGTGGCTCTCCATCAAATTCAACATCATCTCCTTGCTCTTGTACTCTATGCTCTTAATAAAGCGATGGACACTGTATGTTTTAGTTCTTTCCACTTGCCTTTCCACGTTCTGTGTGCTATATTCCCAGGTTTGTCTGCTTCTGTTCCCGTTTAATCTTGTACGCTCTGTTTCATATTGTCTTTCAGTGCTCTTCCAACCAAAGTGCATCACCTCACACTTCCCTGCAGTAAACCTCATCTGACACCAATCTACCCATTCTACAAACTTGCCACTGATTTACTTCATTGTACATGTTCTTACATCTGACAATGTGAAAATTCCTTCCCTTATATTGTCTTGTTTAGTTTAAGAATGTTGCATTCAGCTTCAGCACTCACTCTACTACATAAGCTCAAGTTCACTCATGTAAAACAGATTGTTATTTGTACCTGAGTCACTCACATGATCTTTATTTTAAAAATAGTGTAACCTATTTCAACTTTTCCAGAGGTTTGAAGTAATAGATTCATTAAAAACTACAGATGTCTGGTTGTTTACAGAGAAGTATTTCCAAGCTGAATTAATGGTTAAGGTGCATTCAGATATAAATGAGGAACCTGAACTCATTTGTAATTCATTTTTGACCATCTGTTCTTTTGTATAATGCATATGAATTGAAAATATATCCCCCCCTTTGTTTTCCTTCATGCAAAATGTATGTTGTTACACCACTGTGAGCTAACTAGAGGAATGAGGAGAATGCAATTTAAAATGACAGTTATGTTGTGTCACATTTATAAGAAAAAAGCTGTTTTTCAGAGTATCAGAGTGAGATAGATAATGGGCTTAATTTTACCAAAAACTAAGTGTCACTTTCAGCTGCTTTACTAGAAGGTTTCCCTCCCTGAACCACAGCAAGTTAATTTATTCAATTTTTCACTCTTAAGTTTGCACAATGCCTCTATGGTACTGCTCTTGTGCAATCTTATGCTCACCAGTGGGAGAAGTGCTTACAGCTGCCAAGGCCTTCCTGATTCCCAATTTAAAACCCAGCTATGCATCAGGTCAAACATTGATGGCAGACTAGTTCTTTATTGTCAACATAATGGGATGGAAATAAGAAAGAAAAGCTTCAGAAGATACACAGATAACCCAGGTAACGCTTCATTTTAAATCGAATAACACATTTGTAAATATATTGGCACTTTAAATCAACATCTGTCTGATCGGCCGTGTACTCGGCAGCGTCTTCCGCCAGGATCAACTGGGTCAAATGTTCCGGACTACTGGTCGGTCTGTGGCGGGTGGACTCTCTGTCGGAGGTGTTACGGGGGTTCAGCTGGAGTACCACCCATCTCCTCTTCCTGGGGATCGACCTCAGCCCGGCTGAGGAATCCTGGCCGGCCAACTGGCAGGAGCTGGAGGCCAAGGTCTCCGCTTGCCTAGGCCGCTGGACAGGACTGCTCCAAGTGCTACCTTACAGGAGTCGAGTGCTGGTCATAAACCAGCTGGTGGCTGCCATGCTGTGGTACCGGCTGGTTACTTTGGTCCCTCCTCCTGGTTTTGTCGCTGACATCCGGAGAACGTTGGTCAACTTCTTCCGGGACAAAAAGATGCACTGGGTCGCTGCACAGGTTCTGAGTCTCCCTATTGAGGAGGACGGTCAGTCGCTGGTGTGCGTCCTCACCCAGGTCGCGACGTTCCGCTTTCAGACCTTGCAGCGATACCTTTACGTCGAGCCTCCTCCCAGGTGGTGCGCCCTGGCGACGTATTTTTTCTGCTAGGTGCATAACCTCAACTACGACATGCAGCTCCTGTTCGTCGACCGTGACGGTTTGGAGGTCGCCCTCAAGACACTGCCTGTCTTTTACCAGGACCTGATCACTGTCTGGAGCATGGTCGAATCGCGTTGAGTCTACCCTCTGGCTGTCATCAGGGAACCGTTGCTCAGGAATCTGCACCTCCGTACTCGCGGGTTCGAGTGGCTGTTGGAGGGAGGGCCGTGGCGGCAAGGGTGACCAGGGTCAGGGACGTGCTGGGTGCCGGGGGCCTGGGCTGGACGCTACCACAGGACATAGCGAGCAGGGCAGCGGTAGACGTCCGGTATGTGGCCACCGTCATCCAACGTCTTAAAACGGCGGTGCTCGGACCCGGTTGGAGGATGCTCAGGTGTGCAGTGGAATCCCAGCTGCGCTCACCCCAGAATTTCACATTGGCCCCAAGGTCCCGTACTTCCAGCGGGAGCCTGTGCCCCACAACCTGAGCCATCTCCGGAATTTTACTTTTGTCCCTTTTAAGGACATAAAAAGGCGGGCCCTGTATCGACTGCTGCTGCACACCGTCCACCTCTTCTCCCTCATTCACCGTCCGGACACGCCTTGGCGTGCCCATTTGCCATCGGGTGGTGGGAATCCCCAGTGGAGGGCTCTCTACGTGGGAGTCCTCCCCCTTTCTCTTGGGGATCTGGGGTGGAAGGTGCTGCACGCAGTGGTCCCCTGAAGCTGCAGATTGCGGTAGTTCACAGACTCCCAGCCCAACTGCTTGTTCTATGGTGCTATGGAGTCCATGAACCATGTATATATTGGGTGTGGGCGTTTGCACACCCTTTTTGATTTTCTTAAAAATCTCCTCCTCTGCTTTTGGTTGCACTTCAGTCCCACACTCCTGATCTACGGGTACCCGGTACGGAGGAGGGAGGGCAGGTCTGAAGACCTCCTCGTGGGTCTGCTCCTAGGCCTGGCCGAACTGGCCATAAACAGGTTCCAGGCAGCGGGCCATGGAGGGGGTCATTAGGGCCGACTGCCTGCCCCTCTTCCGCGGTTACGTTAGAGCCCGGGTGTCCTTGGAGAAGGAACATGTGGTGTCCACCAACATCCTGGAGTTGTTCAGGGAGGTGGGCACCGCAGGGAGTGGAGTGCATTATTCCCCCCTCCAACTCTATATTTTGATTTAAATCCTGCCCTCCCCTTCACTCTCTGATCACGCAACATTGCCCTTCGATATGAAGGGCACTGCTTGTCACTGGCCACACGGGTGTTTCCTTTCTTCCTGGTGGTGGAAATTTGAATAAAGATTCATGCACCTTGTGTCTTTCACTGTGTCTCACACCTGCACACACAGAACATGGGTGCTGGGGGGGAATATAAGCACTACCACAGTTAGGCGGTAGTGTGTGGGGTTAAAAGAAAAAAAAAGAAATAAAAACAGAAGTTCTGTTCACTCTGAGAGCTGGCTCTGAGGAAAAAAAAGAAAAAAAAGAAGAAAAAAAATCTGTCTGATCAACCGCAGAAACTATCATTCTTTCATAACATGTCATGTTACAATCCTATCTAAGGAGTGCTATTCTTTCCATAATGCCCAATGTCATTGTTGAATGTGGAGCAATATAGATTGTTAAGTACTCAAACTTTTGTTAAAGTTAACTTTTATAAAACAATAGGAAAAATGAGGAAAGCACAAATAAATAACTTACACTTGCTTTGAGACTAAATTGTGGCTGATTACCTTTCAAGCCACGACAAATGTATAGTCAATGAATGATGACTTCAGCCAATCCAAATCTAAGGAAGCAGGTGTCAATTAAACCCTTTCTGTCTTTGTGTTGCTCTGTCTTGTGAAGTTGATGTTCCTCCTGTTCAATATTTTCATATTCATCCTCATGAAAACTGCTGTTGCTCTTAGCTGTTCAGTATTTATCACATCCCTTCTTTATCTGCTCTAGTTGTGCAGAACATAGCATGTAAGAATTACATGACTTATTCTGTTGGATTATACTTGAAGGCACCCCCCGCCTTCCAAAATGTTGGTCCAAGCATCAGAGCCTCATTCTCAGTAAATTTACCATTTGCTCCATGACAGTTCTGGTGAAGAGTGGTGGAGCAATGCAACAGGTATACCACACACAAATGGTAGATTCTTACAGTTCCCAGTAGGACATGGAAGATGCTGACAAGAAGGACTGAGATGTCTGCAAATAAACCTTTAAACCTTATTCTGATGTAAGTAGCATATGCAAAGTCACACAAAACAGTAGGGGATTGTAAATGTGGGAGAAATACTGAAATCTTGCCCCCCCCCCCCAAGACCTCACTATTCATATCACTCAAGAAAAGGAATTTTGCTTGTTTAAGCAATTGTTAAGTACTTGCAGTTCACGTTGAGAGGAAGTAACTTCATGTCCTTGTATAGCCTATGAGACCTTTGCAATCTAAGCTGTGTGATTAGTAGCATTTGAGGTTTTCTGTGTGTCTGAAGGGTTTAATGATTAAGTAAGAATTTTGTAGCCATGGTGATTTCTCTTAAAAGAACATGACAGGGGTTGGCACCAGGACTAACGGGCTTCTATTTACATTGAAAGAGTTTAAACAACCAAACTACACCGAGTAGTACATTAGAATTTTTAATGGAAGATTCTTGACTTGTCTTTTTTCCAGCTGAGAAGGCAACTTTAAAGAAAAGCTTAGAGAGAAACCTTTCAGTTTTATTTTCAGTTTCGTGGTGTTCCAAAAATTTAGCTGGAAATGGATGTATAAAGCAGTTCCTCCTGAGAAAGCAGGAGGATACATCAGATTTGTTTAAAAAACTATAAGATTATCTCAGAATAAACAGTTTCACATTAAGTCCAGACCAGAAGCATTTAGGTAAAAACCTGAAGCAGTTATTTGAAACTGAGAAATTTTAAATATGAGTAAATGAAAGCTCCACAAACAGGCTATTAGATTCTCAGTTGAAGTCACAGTTAAATTAAGACAATAATAATGTCAAAGAAGGAGCTTCTTTCTGGTGTGAGTACTATAAAGGAGAGAGTTCGGAGTCTGCAAAAGGAATAATGGGATTATATTTTTACCATGTGTTTTGAAGTCTTTAGATGTGTTACATGTAAAGAGTTTGTTTTATTCAATTCTATCTTAATTTCCTTTATGAAATAAATTTCTGTTTTGTTGTTAAACCGAAATCTGCTTATGTTTCAGTGAGAGACAGCTTTGTTAAAAATGAGAAACAAAATATGATTAATTAAACCAGATTTCATTCTGGGATTAAAAGCAAATTACTGCGGATGCTGGAATCTGAAACCAAAAGAGAAAATGCTGGAAAATCCCAGCAGGTCTGGCAGCATTTGTAAGGAGAGAAAAGAGCTGACATTTTGAGTCTAACTGACCCTTTGTCAAAGCTTTGACAAAGGGTCAGTTAGACTCGAAACGTCAGCTCTTTTCTCTCCTTACAGATGCTGCCAGGCCTGCTGGGATTTTCCAGCATTTTCTCTTTTTGGTTTCATTCTGGGATTTGACTTCTCAAGTGATGACATCAACTGGGATATTGGCAGAATTTTTAATGCAGGTCCTTTCATGTGCTCAATGTTCTTTTAGTCATTATAGACCCCTACTCAAAGTGATTGGACTTGCATAAAGGTTATTTGTCAGAAATGGAGATAATAGAAAAGCAGTACAGGTCTTACAATACATAGAGTCCTGGAAATGTTGATCACAGATAATGGGCCATTGCTCACCAGCTGGGAATTTGAGTATTTCTTATAGTTGAATGGGATTTGACATATGAGGACAGGTCCATGCCATCCATTATCCTATGGCCTGGCAGAAAAAGCAGTCCAAACTTTGAAGGCAGGCTTGAAGAAATAGTAAAAAGTAAACTTGGACAGAGTTTGGTGTAGAACCATGGCAATGGCCCTGCGTGGGTAAGATGCATGGTCAACGCAAGGTCAGAGCCAGTGATATATAAGGTTCAGGTAAAAGCGACAGTCCTGAACATGCAGGTGGATCATCCAGCAGCTGCGAACTTGCCAACGATGCGTGAACCAAATGTGCCAACCTTTTTGGAACAGGTGGAAAGACTGTTGAAACTCATGGTTTCTCTCTCCTTTGTCGTTGAAGATACTTCAGAAGCTGATATAGAAACAGCAGATCTCGCTGCATTGATGCCTTTGCCACCAGAGGAAGAGTGTGAATTTCTCCCAAGAACCTCCTGGCACTAGAGTCGAGCTCCTGTGCATTACACGCTACCTATATGCTGTGGAGAGCCAAAAAAGTCTGACCCAGTGCTAAAATGCTGCAGGAAGCACTACAAGATAAAGACCAGCCAATGTCCTTGGACTCAAAGGGAAGGGGATGTATTGATTGTAATAAGGTTAGCCAGGTGGATCTCATAGAATATGTCTTCTCTATTTGGGGCTGTTAATCTGGCCCAATCAGGGAGCTATGTCTGATAGATAAAAAGTGGAGCACTATTTTGATTTAGTCCCTACCCTCCCCTTCACTGTTTTGATCACACAGCACTGCCCTCTGATGTGAAGGGCAGTGTTTGTCACTGGCCACCCGGGTGTTTTCCTATCTTCCTGGTGGTGGAAATTGAATAAAGATTGGTGCACTTTGTGTCTTTCACTGTGTCTCACACCTGCACACACACACCATGGGTGCTGGGGATAAAATAAGCACTACCGCACTTAGGCGGTAGTGTGGGGGTTAAAAGGGAAAAAAAAAAACAGGTGTGGTCCCTACCCTCCCCCTCACAGAAAAATAAAAATAAAAAAATATATAAAAAGTGGAGCATCAGACATTCTGATACTTTGGGTGCTGATTCTAAGGGAGCTGGATGAGTGTTAAGGACTTATCTATTTGGGGCTGTAAATAAAGGTGAGTTATTTCAGATGTTGCAGCTCCAACAATACTCAAAATGATTGACACCATCCAGGACAACACAGCCCACTAGATTGGTAGCACATTCACAAGCATCGGCTCCCTCCAACACAGACACTCAGTAGTAGCATTATTTATGATCTGCCAGATGTATTGCAGAAATTTCCCAAAAGTCTTTCTACAACATCTTCAAAAGCCATGAGCACTTCAACATCGAAGGACAGGGCAGCAGATACATGGGATGTGTAGAAAAGGTTAAATTTGGTGAAGTAGATGGGAAGTTCTGAATTTTCATACATGCTATAATTATCTTCCTCCTTGGATTGCAGTTGGAGGGAGAGATGGAGCAGCGACATCTGCAGATAGAAAAGGACAAGCCACTCACAGATGGAAGGCAGGTCTCAGTATGTGGCCTTAGACATCTGAAGTCTTCTCAAAACAGTTTTCTTGCCTATACCTCAGCAGTGTGTATATTAAGACCATAAGACATAGGAGTGGAAGTAAAGCCATTCGGCCCATTGAGTCCACTCCGCCATTTAATCATGGCTGATGGGCATTTCAACTCCACTTACCCGCATTCTCCCTGTAGCCCTTAATTCCTTGTGACATCAAGAATTTATCAATCTCTGCCTTGAAGACATTTAGCATTCCAGCCTCCACTGCACTCCGCAGCAATGAATCCACAGGCCCACCACTCTCTGGCTGAAGAAATGTCTCCGCATTTCTGTTCTGAATTTACACTCTCTAATTCTAAGGCTGTGCCCACGGGTCCTATTCTCCTCGCCTAACGGAAACAATTTCTTAGTGTCCACCCTTTCCAAGCCATGTATTATCTTGTAAGTTTCTATTAGGTCTCCCCTTAACCTTCTAAACTCCAATGAGTACAATCCCAGGATCCTCAGCCATTCCTCGTATGTTAGACCTACCATTCCAGGGATCATCCGTGTGAATCTCCGCTGGACACGCTCCAGTGCCAGTATGTCCCACCTGAGGTGTGGGGACCAAAACTGGACACAGTACTCCAAAAATGGAGCCTAACCAGAGCTTTATAAAGTCTCAGTAGCACAACAGTGCTTTTATATTCCAACCCTCTTGAGATAAATGACAACATTGCATTCGCTTTCTTAATCACGGACTCAACCTGCACGTTTACCTTTAGAGAATCCTCAACTAGCACTCCCAGATCCCTCTGTACTTTGGCTTTACGAATTTTCTCACCGTTTAGAAAGTAATCCATGCTTCTATTCTTTTTCCCAAAGTGCAAGACCTCACATTTGCGCACATTGAATTCCATCAACCATTTCCTGGACCACTCCTCCAAACTGCCTAGATCCTTCTGCAGCCTCCCCACTTCCTCAGCACTACCTGCCTATCCACCTAACTTTGTATCATCGGCAAACTTCGCGAGAATGCCCCCAGTCCCTTCATTCAGATCATTAATATATAA
>NC_057727.1:35905754-35927776 GCF_004010195.1 Chiloscyllium plagiosum | reverse complement strand
AGTTCTTCCAGCAACCAACACTTGCTGCAGATGTGGTCACTGCCATTCACAATGGGATCAGCCAGCTCCCACATCATACAGTTACAGCACCTCACCTGCCCAGCCATCTCTGCTTAGTTAATTACTTTATTACTTTGTATAGGTTTGAGTTAAAATACTTTCTGATACCTCTCTGCTATAGTCTTTTTCTAAAAACCAATTAATAGATAAACCATAAAAAGTAAATTTTTAACCATTTACCGATAAAGAAATAGAAAATCCTTACCTTAACAAACCAGAATCCTATTTTTGGTTAGAGGAGGGTGGGAGGGGTGGGAGACACAACACGTGTTCAACCGCTGCCCAGATATATTACCGGCAGTCCCCTGGTCGTCGCTCCCGTTCTTCCTACTTATTAACTAGGTTAGAGGAGGAGGGCAGGTGGGAGACACTACAGTCATAGAGTCCCGGGTTTATCCGCCTTGCTGATATAGACGGTCACTGCTTTCCTTCCCGGTTGCCCCACCGGTCCACGTCACTTCCTCCGCTGCTCCCGCTCCTTCTCCGCTGCTGCTCACACTTAAAATGGCCGTTGGCGTCGAAGGGTGAGTATTTATACTCACTGCTTACCTTCCCGGCTACCCCTCTGGTCCCCGTCACTACCTCCGCTGCTCCCGCTCCTTCTGTGAAAGAGAAAAACACCACTGCCTGCTACCGGTAAGTAATTGAATAAAAACTGCCTTACCTTATCTGCAGTCTTCCGAGTTCGTCCTAGCTCCGCTGCTGCTCGTGCTTAAAATATTAAACTGGGGTCCAGGACTGAAGAACTTTGCATGTGACACTGAAAAGAATCAGTGTATTTGAAGATCACATCGTTAAAATATGTTGAAAATATTCAGAGAGAAAAAAAGCTGGGTTTCAAGCTATATTTCCCAATAACTGCTCGTAATATGCGTTTCATTTTGTCTGAAAATTACTCGCAAAGAGTTGTGAATCCTCATTGAACAGATTTAAGGCTGAGGTGGATTTTTGTTTTGAATGGAGGAGGAGACGACTGCGTCTATATGATCCACTCCTATCTGTTCCTTATGCTCTTGCTAGCTAGTTTATGCATACTGTTGGTGACTTTACGTATGTGGAAGTAGATGAAAGAGCAAACTAACCACTGTTTTCAAGATCTGAGATCTTGGCTACCTTATTCTATTTTCTGTTAAGTTCTGTTTTAACCCTTTCAGAAAATAAATAACTAATTGAAATTCATCAAAAGTTTCCAAATACATCCAAATATCAATATTTAGTAGTAAGGGATTTTTTTTTGTGTGAAGTTCTCTTTTCATTAGTAACTATCTTGTCAATTTTTCCTGTTCTACTGGTCTACCCTTAGATATGCTGTGAAAAAAAACTCTGCAAATGTCTGAATGAAAAATGTCTTTGAATTGTCTTGCAACAAATGTCAAATTACAAAGTACTGTGCAGGAAATTAATAATGCTTGACAGATTCCTGAGCATTGCATGTGTTTATAAATGGAAATGTATTTTATTTCAAATCACTTTTTTTTTTGGCAAATTATTAAATATGATTAACCCAATTGTAATATACCACATTGGATTCAATTTGTGTGAAAGAAACTTGTGCAAATATTGACTGAAAATGCCAAAGTTTATTGATTGGAATTTCCAGTAGCCATGGGTACCTAGTGCATATTAAATAAAGTGGTTCAGAAACCCTGTTCTTTGAATGGAAAACTGACAAAAAATATTTATGAAGTTACTTGCATGTATTTTTGCAGTGAGGATTTATTTTCAAAACAGTGTGAGTATCAAGTCACTAGCATTATTTCAGTGCATTATACAAAGTGAATTACTTTATGGACATTTTTCAGATTCTTAAGTTTCAGGTAATATTCAAATAAATACATTCGGCGATCTGGAACAACAAAGGGCAATACACTTTATTTTAATCACAGTCATGGAAATTCCTAGATTCTCTTATTTCAGAGAGAAACTGTTCCCATTGATTATCCTTTTATCTTCTCAGAGAAATTGATTTATTGCTTTTTTTTGCCAACATTACTTGTCGCCAACAAAGAAAATGTTCGCACAATGATGCAACACTAAATTAAGCGTTTTTTGTTCTAAATATTAGCCTGAATATTTTCATCCAATGTATTGCAGCACATGATTACAGTACCATCATTTGTTTTTAGATAAGCTGAGTAAATCTTAATGTAGCAATTCTTTTGTTGCTCTTCTCTGATCATCTTTCAGGTGGTAGTGAGCTGTTGCCTTCAAATGATACAATCTGTCTTGATTAAGTACATTGACAGTTCTGAAAATGTGTTGCTGGAAAAGCTCAGCAGGTCAGGCAGCATCCAAGGAACAGGAGAATCGACGTTTCGGGCATAAGTCCTTCTTTCGGGCTTATGCCCGAAACGTCGATTCTCCTGTTCGTTGGATGCTGCCTGACCTGCTGCGCTTTTCCAGCAACACATTTTCAGCTCTGATCTTCAGCATCTGCAGTCCTCACTTTCTCCCCTACATTGACAGTTCTGTTAAGAAGAGAGTTCCAAGATCTTGACATAGCAATGAAGGAATGTCAATACTGTTGCAATTCAGCATGGTTCAGGGCCTGGAGGTGAGCGTGGTGTACCCACGCATTTGCTGCACTTGTGCAACTGTTAGAGATCGTGGGATTGAAAGATGATATCGAAGGAACCTTGTTGAGTTGCTGCAGTCAATCTTTGTAAATGCCATGTCTTTTGTCACTATGGTATTAGTGAAGAGAATGAAATTTGAAGTTTTGATTGGACAGAGCTGCTTTGCCCCAGACTATATAGAGCTTCTTTAATGTTGGACATGCACTCACCCAACCAAGTTGAAATCATCTCATCACTCTCCTGAAGTGTATTCAGTCGTCCTATAGAGTCGTTAGGTTTTGGGGAGTCAAGAGATGAGTTATTCATGTCAAAGTTCTCAACCTTTGAAGTGCTCTTGCATCCACAATATTTATATGGCTAGTTTAGTTAAGTTTCTTGCTATTCTAAATAGCATTTGCTTTTCTGATTTGCATTTCTCCCGTTTTATTCCTTTTCATTTGTAGACATGGCGACCTTTAGATTTGGACAACATATCATCAAATCCTCTGTAATCTTTCTCCAAACTGAACTATCCTTTGCACTAGTGAATAGGAAGCCAGTGGTTCCTGGACGTATCCTTTTTAAAGCAGAGCTTTAACCTCTTGGTCTTCATAGTGGAAGGTTGATCATCAGTCAGTGGTGAATCCTAGACCAGGTAAGCTTTTGCTTTGAATGCCTTAATTATATAAAGAAAGCAATACTTCATTTGTATGTCATTGAAATGTTATATATTCTTGTAATGTATTAGAATCTTTGGACTTATTGCCCAGCAGCATCTCCCAGGGATAAGTCACAGCACAATTAGGTAGAGTGAAAAATGAAATAAATTTAAAGAATATATTCTTTATGACTTCGGTATCCAAGAAAATATGATTATTTTCTGTTCTGATCAAGCTATCTAAATGGGATGAGCAAGATGTGTCAATCATTCTCCAAAGCAATATTATTAAAAGTTTAATTTCAATATATTTTGTATTTTAGGTGTTCCCAATTTCCTGTCTGTGTAAAGTCACTTTATTGAATGATTATGATCAAAGCCTACTTCTGTCATTTGTCGACTGAAGTATCTCACTTCTCTTACTTTAGTATGAACAACGTCTAAGCTTTAGTTATGATACAATTGTTGATCTTAGTGATTAAATGCCAGTGGTTCTCAAGTTATGATAATTTCTTTTATTCCACTTATGGTTTATGCTGCCATAAAGCAAAACAGACCTATTTACAATTTTCTGCAGTAAATCTTGAAACATGTGAGGTATATGTTGAAAGAAAATCCTGTTGCTGACCGTAATTCATGTTTCTACACTCTTAAAATATTCTTTTATCTGCATCTATACTCGGTAGTAGATGCCTTCATACTGTATTTGATGTTAGTGCAGTTTGACTCACAACTTTGCTTCCTTACAGGAGGCAATATTTTGGCTAACCATGAAGGTTTAACAGTTGCAAGTACTCTATAAGTCGAGTTAAAGATTGGTTGAAGTTGTGACCACTATAGTGACCCAAAAGTTAACAATATAATTTCTGATGTGAAGGAATTAATTACTGAGTTCAGACATTACACTAAATTGTTGCAGAGTCAACATTGGAACCTTTACAGGAAGTTGGCAAACAACATCTTGGATGGAGATGTTCGTCAAGGTTCAGTAGATTACAGTACATTCAGAAGTTTTGATCCTATCATTATGGATAACCTGATTTCCTATGTCCAAGCTCATAGTGAATTGAAGATCTGATGATTTTATCAGAAGTATTGTATTATGAAATTTAATTCTTTGGAACAATTAGAAGTCAAGTAGAATTACTTTTCTACTTGTTGCTATCTGCTTCCTTCCCACTTTCATTCTTTTGTCACTGGATAAAGTGATACCAATACTTCCAGTGAAAATGGAGAGAGGTTAAAGATATGGGCATTAATGTCACTTAAAAGTTATTCAATTTTTCAGAAAGAAAGGAATTAATACTGTCTCAGAAATGATGCCACAGTCAAATGGGACTAAATTTACATAGGATATCTAGTCAGCATGGACAAGTTGGACCAAAGGATCTGTTTCCATGCTATATATCGCTATGACTGTATGTTGCACAGCCAAGAGTGTGGTGCTGGAAAAGCACAACAGGTCAGGCAGCATCTGAGGAGCAGGAGAATCGACATTTCGGGCAAGAGCCCTTCATCAGGAATGAGGTTTGTGGGCTGGTGGAGGGGGTGTTGAGAGATAAATCAGAGGGGGATGGGGCCAGGGGTAAGGTAGCTGAGAGTACAATATGTAGATGGAGGTAGGGGTAATAGGTAGGAAGGAAGATGGACCGGTCATGAGGCTGGTGCCGAGGTGGGAGTTTGGATCTGAAATAAGGTGGGGTGAGGGGAAATGAGGAAACTGGTGAAAGTTATGAGGAAACTTATATTGCACAGTCAACACTAGAATCTTTTCAAGGTATTGGCAAACAAAATCTGTGTAAAGTCACTTTATTGAATGATTATGATCAAAGCCTACTTCTGTCATTTGTCTTTAGTATGAACAATGTCTAAGCTTTAGTTATGGTACAATTGTTGATCTTAGTGAGTAAATGCCAGTGGTTCTCAAGTGTTATGATAATTTCTTTTATTCCACTTATGGTTTATGCTGCCATAAAGCAAAACAGACCTATTTACAATTTGCTGCAGTAAATTTGCTGCAGCTACACAGATTTTTTGGAGTTTGTGATCACAGTCACCGAATATAGGCAGTTGAGCATTTGTAGGCAATTTTCAGTTAGTTTAATTGAGTTTGTTAAGAAGTAGCAGTTTAGGTGCCGTGCATTATTTAAATGGAATAAGAAAGGAAATACAATACTGGTCACAAATGAGAAGGCTTTACTGATCTGCAAACTTTTCTGTAGAATAGAGAATCAGAGGCATTGGGCCCCTACTATTTGGAGTGATGAAATCTCACCAAGTCTTTGGTGGTAACAATCTTTGATCTCCACTGGAATCTTTGGTCTTCTCCCAAGAGGGTGATGGCCTGTTTTCTTGGAATTTCTCTCTTTCACTCTCTTCTATCCCCGTTGATATATCTTATTTTGGGGGTTGTAAGTCTATGGTGTACCAGTCATCTGTCTGAACCATTTCAGCCAGTTATTCATAATGCCAGAATGACCGTCACCCCTTTGCCACCTTCATTATATTAACAAAATATTCCTTACAAAAAAATGAGCATTTTCAATATTCTCGGAGAAAGTGAGGACTGCAGATGCTGGAGATCAGAGCTTAAAAACGTGTTGCTGGAAAAGCGCAGCAGGTCAGGCAGCATCCAAGAAGCAAGAGAATCGACATTTCGGGCATAAGCCCTTCTTCAGGAATTTCGACATTTCGGGCATAAGCCCTTCTTCAGGAATTTCCAATATTCCCCAATGTTTGCTCTCTATCCAGCTCTATCCATCTGAGAAAGGATATTATCCACAATGATCCACGTGTTTCAGTTGGGCCATTAGAATGTCCTTCCTGTACCATTCTTTCTAAGAACAAAGTCTTCTTGTTTTCCCAAACAATACACTGCAACCATATATGCTGTTATCAGATAAACTGTTCGCAGTAGTTCAATGCTGCCTTGTGACCTCAGCAATTCTTGTTATTCTTATTTCTTTTAATTTTGTTTTCAAGTGCTAGAAATCGGTTTATATTTGTAGAAGGTGAGTTCCTAATGTATTGCTGCACAGAAAATATTAAATATGAAACAGTGCACGAATTTAGTTTTCACATGCCTTTAGTTTCAACATGCACAGCAACTGTACTTTTGGAGGTGACTGGAAATGAAGTACACATGAGATGATACTGTCTTTCACTTGCTGGAGAAATCTCTATTTATACTGGGAGAGGTTTATTTAGTTTCTTTCATAGAAAATGTATTCATGGAAATTTTAAATAGATCATCTATAGAGTTTGATGTGGTACACTGCTTATAAAGACTATGTTCAGAAACTGGACTCCAGTTGGTAGGCTGACATATTGCAACTCATTGTCTTCTTGTTTGTTTTCAATTTTGCTTGTAACCTTTTGAGTACTTGTGTTCAGTAGATAAATAGTCACCTATTATGCACTCCATGATTTATGTTTCCATTGTCTTAGTAAGGAAAATCAGACACAATATTCAATGGATGACTGATTCAATGCCACTTATTTTACACCTGCACTAAAGTTGAAGGTTCTGCCCCATCTGTGTTCCTTCTATGTAGACAATTTCACTGAAAAATATCATAACGTAGTGCAATTTAGCACTTCCGCCATGGATTACATTAAAGTGTAATATTACATTTTTTAAAACAAAGTTGTTGCATGACACCCTGGGTGCTACCCATGTGAGATTGCAAGGGCATCTCAGAAACAAAAGTTCTTACTCCTCTTTTCCAACCACACTTCCTTCTAATCACTTTGTGTGTCTCACTTTGTGTGTTTTCCTGCAGCTTACTCTCTAAATCTTTTGATACATTTATCTATATAAAGATTACAATTCTGAGGATCAATCTAAATCTTTGTCAATAGCTAAAGAATATAGTATTCATATTTTATTAATATTAATGAATCGTCAAAGGTTTTCCAATAGCCTTTGGCATCTTTTTTTGAATCACATCTTTGCTCTGAATATTACAATAATCTTGATTCAAACAGAATTGTTTCTTTTATATAAGGGAAGAAAGTTAGTGAAATTTCCCAGATTTTGAATATCAGAACTTCAAAGGGATTGTTCACTAAATTCAAAATAGAAAATGCAAATTAAAAATAGTTTGAGAGATTCCCTGATATGTCTGCAATCAGGCACTGCATTAACAAATGTTGTATTCTTTATGCTGGGATAGGTACCGTAAAAATTCTGGTATCTGGCCAGCATTGTACATATCAATATCAATACAACCATTATGGTCTGTGTCATGTGCAATAAAAAATATGGTAGGTGTGAAGATGCTGCTGCATTTGGTAAGCTGTTCGAAGCTGATATCCTGCAAGGACATCAATAAAAGAATAGTTGCAGAGCAAAAAAAATCTTGGTTTAGAGTGTGTTTTGCTTCCGAATTGATATTTGTAGCAAACACTGAAGCCATCTTAAAACTGTGAATGAGAAGTAATTATAATAGATTTATGTGGTTAAGATATTATCTGAAGTTAATGGTAAAATCTCCTACTTTGCTTGATATGTGGCATGATTTAATTTTATTCTCGTATTACGGATGGTGGTGGGTCTTGGATGAAGCTGGTTTGTTGCCAAAAAATCTTGGAAGAATTTTGAGTCTAGACTGTTGGTAAGATCACCTTTGGATTTAAGTTACTGTCATTTATTTAGATTGTTAAACTTAGCACAATGTTCTACACTGAATCATTTCTTTCCAGAGCCTACTGTCATGAGCTTTTAGCCAGAGAATCATAGAATCCATATAGTGCAGAAAGAGGCCATTTGGCCCATCGAGTCTGCACCGACCCGCTGAAAAGCATCCGACCCAGATATGGGTACATTCTGTACACTGAACATGGGATATTGATTGAATGGATTGCTCTGTGTTGGATAAAATCATAAGCTGAGATCTTCTTTTGGCTATGATTTTAACATCCCACTTGCTACATAATGCTGGAGCCTGAGGACTGTTGTCCGTGAATTGGACACCGATCAATTTATTCATTAAAAACACTTTACCAAGCGCATTTGTTGGTGAGGAGAAAGTGAGGTCTGCAGATGCTGGAGATCAGAGCTGAAAATGTGTTGCTGGAAAAGCGCAGCAGGTCAGGCAGCATCCAGGGAACAGGAGAATCGACGTTTCGGGCATAAGCCCTTCTTCTGCCTGAAACGTCGATTCTCCTGTTCCCTGGATGCTGCCTGACCTGCTGCGCTTTTCCAGCAACACATTTTCAGCATTTGTTGGTGAGGCAAACAAAGAGACACGGACGTCAGTTTGTAGTTCAACTTGCATTTCATAACAAAATATTCCTTACAAAAAAAGAGCATCTTCCGCATTCCCCAATACTTACTGGCTATCCAGCTCTATCCATCTCAGAAAGGATATTATCCACAATAATCTACGTAATCAGGTTGGGCCATTACAATCTCCTTCGTCTCTGATTTACAGCTGGCTCTCTTTCACATTTCACTGTTGCTCTGCCGGGGAGATCTGAAGTACATGGCCTCAGGCACTGGCAGGAACTCTGATTCAAATTTTTCCAATGCACAAACTTAGGCTGATGGTAACTGGCTCCCCCTGAACCTTTGTGACTTCTTTGACTGGCAGTGTTTTCCGTAACTGCTGTTTAATATAGCGTGGCCAATTTTCTGTCAGGCCTGATTTCTCTGGCTATGAGTAAATTTACAATGTCTAGATTTGGGACCATGGTTGCTGGTCCACAGGACCTTCTGGTTTTGGCTCTATTAGGGATCAAACATTGAGCAGAGACAGAAGGAAAGTGACATATTGTTATCATCAGATTTGTACACTCCTGTAACTTGCTTAGCTCCTTCCCTATTTAACCCCTTTCTCTCAAAGAGGTCCCCAGTTTCTTTCTACTGCCATGTCAATGGTTGACAGTTTGCAAGACCATTGATTGAATTTTGCATTTTCAATTATGCACCAATTCTGACCATAACAAAAATAGTGCTTTTGAAACTTAGTAATTTAAATCATGGAAATTGCTCCTGAATTTCATACTTTCTTGAGCGTGGTGTATCATGTAATTTGCAGAACCCTTTATACACTCATAGTTCATTTGCTAAATTCTTATCAGAATTTCTCTGTGTGTGTGTATATATATATATATATATATCAAATGCATAACTGCTTGTCCCCTTGATACATTGAAGTACTCTTCCTGTTTTCAGTCTATACTTTTACTTTCTTAATTTGTAGAACTTTTTCCACACTGCAATATTTTTCATGCTATTGAAACAGCTTGCACCATGTGATTTACCACATTCTAAAGTTCCATAATTAAAGGAATTCTTCCTCAACCAATATGGCCCTTGCAACATTTTGTTATTTGCCAGTGAACCCCTGCAGCATTTCATCATTTGACTGTGCATTTCTCTCTTGTCTTTAAAATATATTCTTCACGATTTTGTAAACAGACTTCAAGGTTCATGGCAGATAAGTGGATTGATTCATTTTTCAGAGATAATGTTGGGCTATGATCTTAGATGAGTCTTGACTGCCCACCATTTTGGTGTTAAAGCTAATAAAATCAACTTCTCAACGCAATCAATTTAAAATTGATCCCATGCAGGTAGCTTTCTCCCAGAACCAAATAAAATTAGCTTTTAAACAAATCAATTTAAATGGAGTGTCTTAGAGTCATAGAATCATAGAGATGTACAGCATGGAAACAGACATTTCCATCCAACCCGTCCATGCCGACCAGATATCCCAACCCAATCTAGTCCCACCTGCCAGCACCTGGTCCATATCCCTCTAAACCTTTCCTATCCATATACCCATCCACATGCTTTTTAAATGTTGCAATTGTACCAGCCTCCACCACTTCCTCTGGCAGCTCCCTCTGTGTGAAAAAGTTGCCCCTCAGGTCTCTTTTACATCTTTCCCCTCTCACTCTAAACCTTTGCCCTCTAGTTCTGGACTCCCCCCATCTCAGGGAAAAGACTTTGTCTATTTATCCTCTCCATGCCACTCATGATTTTATAAACCTCTATAAGGTCACCCCTCAGCCTCTGACGCTCCAGGGAAACAGCCCCAGCCCATTTCCCTATTGCTCATGTTTTTAAAAAGAGTTTTTGATTAAATAACCTAAGATCAGTATAGTAGCAGAACACTGTGCTCACATCAATCCCCTTTATAATTTTATGTTTCTATTCTTACAATCCAAGGTTAGTCTAATGCATTCCTTCTTTACAGACTCTCTATGGCAGGTTCTCGAGTAAAGAGACTAAATATGTATGCTGTACTGCAAGTGTTGGTTTACAACCATATAATTGGAAGAAAACATCTTTAATCTGTATTCCAATCTCTTTGTAATGAAGACTAACACGTCACTTACCCTCCTGAATGTTTGTTATATCTGCATGTTAATTTTAGTGAGCTATTATCAAGGACATCAAAGTTCCACACTTTGAATATCAACACTTTTCAGGCTCTTCTTTGTTCGAGTATTCTGTTTTTCTACTTTTCCCACCAGTCTACAGATTATATTCATCTTCCTTTGTTAAAGTTTTGTCCCTCCTTTCAGGTTTCCTGTTACTGACTACACCATCTTGAAATCTCT
This sequence comes from Chiloscyllium plagiosum, assembly GCF_004010195.1. Classification (NCBI taxonomy): domain Eukaryota; kingdom Metazoa; phylum Chordata; class Chondrichthyes; order Orectolobiformes; family Hemiscylliidae; genus Chiloscyllium; species Chiloscyllium plagiosum. The sequence goes on along the minus strand of NC_057727.1, from coordinate 35,916,931 downwards.
CCCTCTTCCCCCCTCATTGCCGTAGTCTCTCCACTCTGTGCCCAATGCTGCCAACCCACCACCACCATCTGTCTTTTCAAATTCCTATTTTCCAATTAAGCATTTGAGAACTCAATGCTGCAAGCTAACAGGAAGAGAGAGAGATCCTCAATTTTCAGAGAGACTGGGCTCCCTGATATACATTTAAGAAGGTAACATAAACTGATGGCTGAGAAGATGAATACCAGCATTGTAGGCCTGAGGACCTGGATGCAATGCCAAAGAAAAGTTCATTGACCAAATGTGAGTAATCTAGATTGGTGAGTAAATCTTGAAAGCCACCAACTATATCTCTAATCTTGTATGGCTCATTCTACTGCATCCATCAACAATTTTGTTCAATGATTCATGCCTAGCATTCATAGTTTCAGTGTCTTGGAGCTCCATTGCTACCCTCACATCCACATCATACACATGCACATGCTGTCAGGTGTTCAACAATTATAGGCACATCAATGAAACACACTGACGCATATCTCGTTCTTGCAAGCAGCAGCAACTAACTGGTGGGAAACATGTAATGACTGCATGTCCTTGCCCTGATGGAGGGGTCAGTAATCTTCAACATTGCAATGACCACTAATGAACCCTAGCCTCTTGCAAGAATCCTAAATAGTTTGCATTCCATTTCCCTTTCCTTGCACAATATCTTCTGATTCCCAAGCTCGCCATGGCTTAAGTGTGCACCTTTTGCTTTTCCCAAATCTCCTCATCAAGACTTACCTTTGTATCTTTATCCTTTCAGATGCCCAAGAACTATTACTGAGCCAAGCAATGTTGCAGGAACATAAAATAGAAAAGAAACACAAGGCTGATTATGATGGAATGCCATTGCTTGACCTCACTCTTACATTCTTAGCTCATTTATTGGCATTGCAGCAGGATCTTCACATTGTGAATCAGGTTCAAATGTTGATAGCATATTGGACTGACTCTGCCTGGATAATCGTACATACATGATGCCCTGGTCATGCTTACTATATGTTAGAGAATGGAATGCATTTTGGTCAAGGTACATTTAGCTGCAATGCCTGTAGAACAAAATGTGTAGTCATTGGTACTTTGTACCACAGGGGAAACTACATGCACACTTCACTTGCTTCCTTCTGGAAAAAGAAGTCACTAACTGAACATGGAAACACGGAAAACAGGAGCAGGAGTGGGCTATTCAGCCCTCCAAGCCTAATCCACCTTTTATCTGGTCATGGCTGATCATCCAACTCAGTGTAGTGTTCCACCTTTCTGCCTGTACTTTTTCAATCTTTTAGCCTGAAGAATTATATCTAACTATTCTTTGAAAATGTTCACTGTTGTGGCTTTAATCTCTTTCTGTGGCAGAGAATTCCACAAGCTCATCATTTTCTGGGTGAAGAATTTTTTTCTCAACTCAGTCCTAAATGGCTACCCATATCCTTAAACTGTGACCTCTGGTTCTGTACTCCTGGTCATCAGGAACATTATGTTTTGTCTAATTGTCTGGTGAGAATTTTGTAGGCCTCTATGACATAAATAATAGGAACAGGATTTGGCTGTCCAGCTTCTTGAGCTTGTTCCACTGTTCAGTAGGATCATGTATGATCCGACACTTCTCACATCCACTTTCTTTGCCTTTTCCCTGTAACCATTGATTCCCTACTGATCAAGAATCCATCTATCTCAGCCTTAAGTATACACAGGAACTCTGCCCCTCTAGCTGTCTGGAGCGAGGAGCTCCAAAGACACAACTCTCATAGAGGAGGAATTCCTCCTTGATTTTGAGACCATGCCTTCTGGTCCTAAACTCTCCCATAAGGGGAAAGCATCATCTTGGCGTTTATCCTGTCAAGCCCTTAGAATTTTATATGTTTCAATGAGAATACCCCTCATTCTTCTAAACTCCAGTGAGTAGAATCCTAGCCCATTTAACCTTTGCGAATAAGACAATCCCTCCAGCTTGGAGATCATCCTAATGATTCTTTCTTTTGAAATAATATGTTTGCTTAAATAAGGGGATACAAATTACTCTCAGAACTCCAGATATAACCTCACCAGCACCTCGTACGTTTTTATAAGATTTCCCCACACTTATACTCCAAACTCCACCTCGCCCCCACTGCTGAAATAAGGGTCAACATTCCATTAGCCTTCGCAATTATCTGCTGCACCTATGTGTTAGCTTTCTGTGTTTTCTGCACAAGTACCCCCAAGTCCTTTTGCATTACTTAAATGTCCATGGCATTTAAGCAATCTATGTAGATGGACCCCAAGTTTCTTTGGACTTTCAATTCCTCAACTTCTGAACTTTAGAAAGTACAATGATATGTATATTTTGGTTCAAACTAGATGATTCAGTTGCTCCTTTTGAAATCCAACTGTCAATTTTGTCTATTTACTTAATTTAGTTATTTCACTTTGTAATTTTAGGCCCCATACATTTGTGTCATTAGCAAACTTGGATTCCATCCTTTACGTTGTTAATAAGTAGTTGAGATGCTAACAGACTTTTGAAATGTTTTGCAGGCTGTATCCTGCCAATTGGAGTACCTGCTTATTGATTCTTCATTCTGCCTCCTGCCAGTCAACAATAATTTGCCCTCAACTCCACAAGCAATAACTTCAGCACACAGTCTCTCAGAATAAACCTCATTGGCTGCATTGTATTATTTCATGCAAATGATACCCTCTCATCTTGTTATTTATCAAAAAATTTAGTAAGCTTTATTTGCCATGATATGACCTTTACAAATTCATGTTTGCTCTTTGCTAAGCTGAAAATTTTCAAGCTTTTTAACTAGCCTGTCTTTTTATTATAATCTCGAGCAATTCTCCAACAGCTGGTATGAAGCTAACTAGTTTACAATTCCCTAGTTTTCCCTCTTTTACCTTTCTTGAAGTAGCAAAGGGAAGAGCACTTTTTATTACTATTCATTCAAAGAACTATCTGACATTAGCAAGGCCAGCATTTGATGTCCATCCATAATACTTTGAAAAGGTGGAGGTTAAAGAAAATACCTGAACCATTTGTTCCTGATTCGAGAGAAATTTAGTTCATGCATCTGTAATATTCTTCCTTACTTTAAATTCCTGGCTTAGAAGTCATTTAGTCCTTGAGATATATCACTGTCTTGCCATTTTTGTCTTTATTATCATTCTTTAATTAGAAGCTGTTCTTAGATTTAAAATTCTTATTCTTTCACTTTTTTTAATCTTTACTTTTGTTGGGTTTTTCAGCCACTTGATACTATAGAAGTTTAATAATCAATATATGTATATATACAGGTATAACTTAGATAGCTTGATGCAAAATCTTTAAATCTATCTTTACGTTTTTTTGATTTAAGCCACGTCAGATTTCACCAAATTTGGAATTATTTTAAGATAGAGTGTTCAAGTCTACCATGTGCAGATGCTGCTGAATCAGCTGCTATGCTAACGTCTGCTCAATGGCAATTTTAGTGTGCAGTAGGCAGAATTTTTTATCAAATGATAAATCATAAACTTTTATCATTTGTAAAATTTACTGTTTTTACACTAGATTTTTTAAAAGATTCAGCATCACCTATAAACAGACATTTTGCAATCAGAATATCTATCTTAATAATCAATTAAAAACTCAGGGATCATGACTGAGCAACTTAATTCTGTATACTGCCTGCAGGAACATAAAGCATGCTGTCATATGAATTCTCCTTTCTCTGAACAAGGTGGTCTGAGTTAATATCAAATAAGAACAAAGGCTTAAACTTGTGATGTTACATAAGAATACAACAAATTGGTATAGACCATACAGTCACATGAACCTGTTCACCATTCAACAAAATCAGAGCAGAGTTAGTTTTATTTATTTAGGATTGATATGTGAAAAATACACACTTTAATGCATTGCAATATATTTGTGTTTGTGCTCTTTGATAAATAAAGCTACAAATAGACAACTGCCTTTCTCAATAAAATGAGCTTCACATGAGACAATGTCCCCCTTAAAATTTCACTCTTGTGTGTGACCAGTATTTTGCCATGCAGTCACTGTTTGTTTTTTAATGCTTCTGTTTGTGTAATATTTATAAAAGCACATTTTCTGTGTGATTTCTTCTCAGATTCTCAGCAATTTAGTGAGAATGTTGGTTCCCAACATTCAAGGTCATGCACTCAAAGGACTGTCAATCAGTCAGTAAGTTATGACGCCCAAGTTGTATTCGAGTTTATAAACTGTGACAGTGAAGCTTGTAGATATTTCCTAATCAACCTGTTTGAAGATGTCATTACTCATCTCTGAAACAGGTGGGATTTTACCCCTGACATTCTGGCCCAAAGGTCAGACACTACCACTATGCCACAAGAACTCATAACTATGGAGTTTGTATCCTTGCATATACCGAAAGAAAGGCAAATAATACAATTTTTGAATTTTAAATGGGCCAAGTAACTATTGACAAGGATAGAATGGAGAAGATCTTGGGTTCACTGGAAAATATCGATTAAAATGAAGGTCTGGAAAAGCTAGTCGGTTGTACAAGCTTCAGCTGTTTCACATCACCATCCTGAATTGCTTCCCCTAACCTCGCCATGTCCAGCTAATCTGAGATGCTTCTAATTGAATGCAACATTCTAGATAAATAGACCTTTATTTTGTACTAAAAGCTGAAAGTAGTAGAAATCTTCAATGGGTCAGGAAACATCAGTGGAGAGAATCAATTCATTAGGACCATGACAGGCTGTATATAAATATTATCCAGAATCAGTGCAAAGAGGTTTTTGATTTATTCTTTTCTAGGAGCACATATCAGAGAGCAGTGAAGAGTCAGCCAGATTGCTGTGGATCTCATGTCTCAGGTCAGCCAGACCAAGTAATAATAGTAGACTTTCTTCCCTAAAGGACATTGGTGAACCAAATAGATTTTGACAACAGTCAATGACAGTTCCACAGGTACTATGAATGAGACTATTTTTGAATTCCAGTTTTAAATAAAAAAATTGAATTCAAATTTTACCATGGTAGATTTGAAGTCACGTCCCCAGGATGCTAGCCTGGGCTTCCTGGTTTCTACTTAGAGTCATATGGTAATACAGCATGAAAACAGGCCCTTCAGCCCAAACTGGTCCATGCTGACCATGGAGCCCACTCAGCTGGTTCCATTTGCCCTCATTTGGTCCATATCCCTCTAAACCCTTCCTGATCAAAATGTTTTAAAAATATTACTATTGTGCCTGCCTCAACCATTTTCTCTGGCAGCCCATTCCTTATGTGCACCACTCTCTGTGTGAAGATATTTTCCCTCAGGTCCTCCTTAAGTCATTCCCCTCTCACCTTAAACCTATGCCCTCGAGTTTTCAATTCCCCATCCCTGGGAAAATATCTATCTGCATTCCCCTATCTATGCCCTATTCATGATTTTATACACCTCTATAAGATCACCCTCATTCTCCCACGTTCCAAGGCATAAAGACCTCTCCTGGCCAACCTCTTCCTATAACTCAGACCTACTAATCCTGGCATCATCCTCATAAATATTATTTTTACGCTTTCCAATTTAACAATGTCTTTCCTATAACAGGGTTACTAAACCCATACACAATGTTCCAACTAAGGCCTCACCAATGATTTATACAGTGTATCATAATGTCCCAACTCCTATACTCAATGTCTCGATTGATGAAGGCCAGCATTCTAAATACCTTCTTCACCATCCTGTCTACTTTTGCTTTCAAAGAACTATGTACTTGTACTCCAAGCTCACATCACCCTCTGCTTCCTACCATCAAGCTAATTTTGTCTCCAATTAGCTAGCTCTCCCTGAATCCCATGTGACCTAATCTTCGTGACTAGCCTGCCGTGTGGGACCTTGTCAAAGTCCTTACTAAAGTCCATATGGACAACATTAACTGCTCTATACTCATCTATCCTCTTGGTTATCTCTTCGAAAAACTCTGAGATTTGTCAGGCGTGATGTCCCACACACACATCCATGCTATCCCTAATCTAACCTTGATTATCCAAATGTTGATTGATCCTGTCCCTCAGTATCCTCTCCAACAACTTGCCTTCCACTGATGTCAGGCTTACTGGCCTGCAGTTTCCTGTCTTGTCTTTGCTACCTTTCTTAAACAATGGAGCACCATTAGCCATCCTTCAGTCTTCCAGTGGCTAAAGATGAAGCAAACATCTCTGCAAGGGCCTCTGCAATTTTTTCCCTGGCCTCCCTCAATATCTGAGGATGGACTTGATCAGGCCCAGGAGATTTATCCACCTTAATGCACTTTAAGGATGCAAACACCTCTCTGGTAATAGGTATATGGTCCAAAACATCCCCGTTTGTTTCCATTATTTATTAGCATCAATTATCATCTAATCAGGAAACACTGAGGAGAAGTATTCATTAACAATCTACTGCATTTGCTGTGGCTCTACACATAGACAACCATGCTGATCTTTAAGGGAAGCTATTCTTTCCCTAGCTACCCAGTTAGTCATAATATAGTTCTAGAACCTCTTGGGATTGTCTTTAACCTTGGTGGCATGGTGGCTCAGTGGTTAGCACTGCTGCCTGACAGTGCCAGGGACCGGGTTCAATTCCAGCCTGGGCAACTGTGTGGAGTTTGCACATTCTCCCCATGTCTGTGTGGGTTCCCTCTGGGTGCTCCGGTTTCCTCTCTCAGTCCAAAGATGAGCATGTGGGTGAATTAGCCATTCAAATTTGTCCATGGTGTTCAGGATGTGTAGGCTAGGTGCATTAGTCAGGGGAAATGTCGAATAAGAGGGTAGGGGAATGGGTCTTGGTAGGACACTCTTTGGAGGGTCAGTGTGGACTTGTTGGGCCAAATGGCCTGTTTTCACACTGCAGGGATTCTATGCTCTTAGTCCTAAGTGTACTCCCACACTTTTTATAGTTACCTGTGGATTCACTTGAGCCCAATATGTGCCATCTTCTTTTTCCTGACCAGAGCCTCAATAATCCCTCATCACCAGGGATCCCTAAACCTGTCAACTTCTCCCTTCGCCCTACAAGGACATACTGTCCCTGGACTCTTGATATCTCACTTCTAAAAGCCTCCCATTTGCCAGTTGTTCTTTTTCCTTCAAACAGACTCATCCAATTGATCTCTGCTAGGTCCTGCCGAATGGCCCCAAAATTGGCACTTCCTTCATTTAGTACCTTAACCTGTGGACCTGTCCTATCTTTATTCATAACTCTCTTAAAACTAAGAGAGTTATGTACATTGGACCCAAAGTACTCTCCAACTGACACTTCAGTCACTTGTTGAAAAATTTGGCGCTGGAAAACCACAGCAAGTCAGGAAGTATCCAGAGAGCAGGAGAGTCAACATTTTGGCAATAAGCCCTTCATCAGGGGTGTGGAGGGGGAATTGGGCATGAGAGATAAGTGTGGGATGGGGTTGGGACTGGGGGAGGGTAGGTGGAAGGTGATAGGTGGATGTAGGTGTGGAGTAACTATGATAGGTTGGTGGGGAGGGTGGATCGGATAAATGGGAAGAAAGATGGACAGGTAGCACAGGTCAAGAGGGCGGTGCCATGTTGGAAATTTGGATCTGGGATGTGGTGGTGGGGGCGAAGATTTGGAAATGAGTGAAGTCGATGTTGATGTCGTGTGGTTGAAGGGTTCCAAGGCGGAAGATGAGGCATACTTCCTCCATTTGGCGGGTGACTTTGATTTTGCGGTGGAAGAGGCCCAGGACTTGCATGTTCTTAGGGGAGTGGGATGGGGAATTGAAGTGATTGGCAACAGGGTGGTGGGATTGTTTGGTGCATGTGTCCCTGAAGTGTTACTGAAATACCTGGGAGTTGAAATCCTGTCTCCTCAATGCAGAGGAGACGACATCAAGAGCAATGGACCCAGTAGATGGGGTGGGTGGATGTGCAGGAAAATCTGTGAAAAGATCCTTTGGGGCCTTGGATGGAGGTGAGGGGAGAGGTTTGGGTGCAGGTTTTACACTGCCTGCTGTGGCAAGGGAAGATGCTGGGTGTGGAAGGTGGATTGGTGGGGGTAATCATGGAGGGAATGGGCTCTGTAGAACACAGATGGAGGTGGGGATGGAAATATATCCTTGGTGGTGGGGTCTGACTGTCAATGGCGGAAATGGTGGAGGATAATGCGCTGTATTACTTGCCTGACCTTGTTTCCAAAGAGGAGGTCCAGTGTTGCACCCTCCCAAGTAGGGCCCTCTACATATTGATTTAGGAAACTGTTTTGGACACATTTGACAAATTGCACCTCACTTAGGCCTTTTACAGTCTGGGTGGCTCAGGTGATATAGGAGAAATTAAAATCTCCAACCAATACTCTTCAGTGACAGTATCATTATATCACCATCAGGTGACAGGTCAGGTCTCAACCACCGTGCTGGTGCCTCAAGTCAGGCTGTGAAAAGAAGTTTAATAACCATATCAGAATTTTTAAAGTAATTCTGTATTTCACTTGTTTTAGTTTCCTCAACCTTGCAATGTGAAATTTAAACCATAATACTCCTTCTCTCCACCACTTCTGTATTTAGTGAAGACTATGTTTCCAGTTTGAATGTTTATGATTTTGGGTAAGTTTGGTAAAAAGAGCAGACTTTGTTTAGTTGCCCAGACATTTGATGCTATTTTGTTGAAACAACCCTTCATATTAGCAGCAATATAATGATGACAATGTAATAAGGTGAATTTTAATATTATCTTCACAAAATCTTGTTAAAATACTCAACTTCTTTGAGAAAGGCAATTGAATTTATCAAATGTTTGTATGGCACATCTGGAAAATATTTTTATGAAACAATCTGGCAGTCATAAATAAGCCAGTGTAATTACTTATTCCACTTGAATATGAACAGTGACTTAAACTGCAGATTAATAATTTATAACACTAGCACATTGAGCAACATGGCGTTGATTGGAGTAGCATCTTTTTATTGTACTTCATTTTCATTTTTCATTTCACGCCATGCTCCTAAGTTTTGTTTCTGTTGCTAAATTATTCATTAATTTCTAATAAAATTTAAAAATTTGAGTAGCAAAATTTTGAATATTGCCATTCTGTAAAATTTGGATTCATAAAGCTGGGCCTTTTTATAGAAGGAATAATTTCATGTCTGCACTGAAGGAACATGTGCAGATTTTGGAGAAAGAGTCACTCCAGGCTTATCTTAATCTTAAATTGCTACTTTTGCCTTGGCACAAAAACGTTTGGATATGTTCCAATGCTAGAACAGTGAATAAACTAGCTTTAGTTCGATTAGTGAAATTACTTGCATTTCCACTGAAGCCCAAAAGCCACAAGCATTCCAAAAGGCAACCTCCAACTTCTTGGCCTTGATGCTGGGGTAAGATTACAGAATGATGCACAGTTGTGGACTGTTTCCTGTACTTCCCTTCAGAAATGTTTTCCTCACAAATAGCATGGAGACATTCTTGTGGTGCTTTATAGTGAAAATATCCCTTTTAAGTTGTAGTACTGATGTGTTAATGGCAGTTGGTTCAAGTTAGGCTAAAGGCAACAGAGCTTTCAATAAGGAAGTAAGGCACTGACTTTCAGCTGAAAACCTTCCTCCAAGGGCTGTCTACAGTTTTACAAGGCAGGTAAGTCTAGAGTGAGCAGCTTGGGTACCACTTCTGGCCTAGACTGTAATCTTGAAGCTGGAAGGAAGGGATCACAAACAGTGGGGAAGTTTACCTTACTCCCCAACCGCCCCCCACCCCCCACCACCACCACCAATTGTGAGGGGAATGAGCGCCTCCATAATTGGTCCCCTTTCAAAATCTGCCAGTTCTCCAAGATCTGGCCCCCAGGGGCTCCCTCACCATTTAGTCTTCAAAGCATTATCCGATCCCAAACTCCTGGCTGAGCTACCCCTCCCAGCATGTGACCCTGCATCGGCCTCGATCCTGCTGTTTCTGCACTTTAATTGATTGGGCTACTCATTATCCCAGCAGTTGTTACTGCTCATGATGGTGCTGCTGAGCATAGAATGATGCCAGGCAAATCAGTTTTGCTCTGAGGTCGGATGATCCCTGAGTGAGGTGGACTATGGGGTCCCTAGGTTCTACAAACCTAATGGCTTTTGTTCTACTGTTAAAAATATATTGATATAAATTTCCATTAACCCTCAAGGCACCTTCAGTCATCTGCTCTCTGCCACATATTGGTTTAAAATCATAGTTCAGAAAAGACCGACATAGTTAATTGTTAAATCACTTAAATAGACCATGCCCGCATGTCAAGAGTTTAAAATCCAAACACTAAAAAAGGTAATATATATAAATCACACACCTTTCATTCACAACTTAATATTAAGTAGGAGTGTACTTAAGAGGGAAATCAAGAGGGCAAAAAGGGGGCATGAGATATCTTTGGCAAATAGAATTGAGGAGAATCCAAAGGGTTTTTACAAATACATTAAGGACAAAAGGGTAATTAGGGAGAGAATAGGGCCCCTCAAAGATCAGCAAGGCAGCATTTGTGTGGAGCCGCAGAAAATGCGGGAGATACTAAACAAATATTTTGCATCAGTACTTACTGTGGAAAAGGATATGAAGATGTGCAGGATCAGGTGAATTGGCCACACTAAATTGCCCGTAGTGTTAGGTAAGGGTATGGGGTATGGGTGGGTTTCGCTTCGGCGGGTCGGTGTGGACTTGTTGGGCCGAAGGGCCTGTTTCCACACTGTAATGTAATCTAATCTAATATAGACTGTAGTGAAATAGATGGTGACATCTTGCAAAATGTCCAGATTACAGAGGAGGAAGTGCTGGATGTCTTGAAATGGGTAAAGGTGGATAAATCCCCAAGACTGATCAGGTGTACCGGAGAACTCTGTGGGAAGCTAGAGAAGTGACTGCTGGGCCTCTTGCTGAGATATTTGTATCATCGATAGTCACAGGTGAAGTGCCGGAAAACTGGAGGTTGGCTAATGTGGTACCACTGTTTAAGAAGGGTGGTAAGGACAAGCCAGGGAACTATAAACAGGGAGCCTGATCTCGGTGGTGGGCAAGTTGTTGGAGGGAATCCTGAGGGACAGGATGTACATGTATTTGGAAAGGCAAGGACTGATTACGGATAGTCAACATGGCTTTGTGCGTGGGAAATCATGTCTCACAAACTTCATTGAGTTTTTTGAAGAAGTAACAAAGAAGATTGATGAGGGCAGAGCGGTAGATGTGA
>NC_057727.1:35858902-35904911 GCF_004010195.1 Chiloscyllium plagiosum | reverse complement strand
GGAGTGCAGGTTCATAGCTCCTTGAAAGTGGGGTCGCAGGTCGATAGGATAGTGAAGGCAGCGTTTGGTATGCTTTCCTTTATTGGTCAGAGTATTGAGTACAGGAGTTGGGAGGTCATGTTGCGGCTGTACAGGACATTGGTTAGGCCACTGTTGGAATATTGCGTGCAATTCTGGTCTCCTTCCTATCGGAAAGATGTTGTGAAACTTGAAAAGGTTCAGAAAAAATTTACAAGGATGTTGCCAGGGTTGGAGGATTTGAGCTATAGGGAGAGGCAACAGGCTGGGGCTGTTTTCCCTGGAGCATCGGAGGCTGAGGGTTGACCTTATAGAGGTTTACAAAATTATGAGGGGCATAGATAGGATAAATAGGCAAAGTCTTTTCCCTGGAGTTGGGGAGTCCAGAACTAGAGGGCATAGGTTTAGGGTGGGAGGGGAAAGATATAAAAGAGACCTAAGGGGCAACATTTTCACACAGAGGGTGGTACAGATTTGGAATGAGCTGCCAGAGGAAGTGGTGGAGGCTAGTACAATTGCAACATTTAAGAGGCATTTGGATGGGTATATGAATAGGAAGGGTTTAGAGCAATATGGGCCGGGTGCTGGCAGGTGGGATTAGATTGAGTTGGGATATCTTGTCAGCATGGACGGGTTGGGCCGAAAGGTCTTTTTCCATGCTGTACATTTCTATGACTATTGTACTAAGCCTCACTTAATATACTACACTCTTTGCATTTCAAATCAATCACAAAGTAACTGAATACCAGCACGAAAAGCACTTTTGTATATATTTTCTGTATTTTCATTATCTTGAATCATAATCTTATGGACAATTAAAATGATAGGATCCTTTTTATATTTTGATTGGCTATGAAATTGACTGTGTAATCTATGTAAATGAGAAATTTGAAATGATGAAGTGTGTAATGGATTAAGGATTTTTGAGGAGAGTCAGTACTATTCTGAAGAGTAGGAAGCTTTGTCTCGTCCTTCCTTATAGTAGCCTGAAAAATATGACTTGTATGTCCCACGTGGAAAAAAATTATATTGTTTCATTAAGGGAATTTTAGCTGTGGAATAAAAGCAAAATACTGTGAATGCTGGAAACTTAATAAAAACAGTAAATGTTGGAGTAACTCAACACCTCTGGCAGCATTTGTGGAGAGGAAACTGAGTTTCAAGTTCAATCAGAGTTTTCTGAAGAGGAAACAGCTCTCCATTAGTCTTGTCAGACTTGCTGAGTTTTTCCAAAATTTTCTGTTTTTAAGCCTTGAACCTGCTTTTCCAAAATCATCCTTGAATGTTTTTGTTATACTTTTCTATTTTTTGTATTTATCCTGTTGCACAGAGCACTTCTTCCCATGTAGCATTTGAGAAAGAGAACTATTTATATTGAGCACAACATGGTTAACTACTTGAAGTAATGAATGGTGGCCTCTAAGGGAGAAAAACTGAATCAAATGGTTGAATTCCCATTGCTCATTTTGCAATATAAAGTCCTTTGCAGCTGGTTTTTACTTGCACATTATGTGAAGGCTTTTCAGTAGGCAATAACTATTTGTCTCATTTTCTCTGGAGGATGTAGGGATTATTACATTAGGAAAACATTAATGGAGTTGAATTTAACTTGAATCTGCCAGGTAGTTGCTGCAAGATGTTATTTGTGATATGACTATATTAAATGTTATAGCCAAAAGAGAAGTCAAATTGTCGCTACTGGCTGTGTACAATAACTCAAATGCATGCACTAAAATAATGCTATGCAGTAAATACAGCATCTAATTAGTATTGTGCACATAGAAAGTGATATTAGTCGGTGTCCAATTAATATGCTGCAATAGTGAACTCGTTACTACCATGAGGTAAGCTCACATAGGGATGCTAATTGTGTATGGAAGTAATACTGTTTGTTTCTAGAAACTCCATTTCAGCACTTAAGTAAAACTGTAGATTATGCATTTAATTGGTGGCATTTGTCAGTAACTTAAAAAAAGAAAGTATTATGTCACACTGGGGAATTTTACAAATTCAGGATTCTTGGTTTTATTGTGCTTGACAGTAATGGTAACAACAGCTTAACAAACATATGAATGTTTTCACGTTACTCCCTTGTATCTCCGCCCTTTGTGATGTTAGTTACAGCGTATGTTCCTGCAGTGCTTAATTAGCAGTAAAGCAAAATGCATCTGGGGAGAGCTTATGTAGGATTCAAAAATGACTGATTGACTGAACAAATCTCAAAACTAATGCATTTTAAAAACTTGACTGTATCAGAAAAAAACACTGGTGTTATGCAAGTCCTAAAAATAAAATCAGGACTCACAGGAGGTTGAATTATTTTCTTGTTTTGTCATCGTAGACTAACCACCAATGCTGTTAGACCTTGGCATACAGTCTTTTGGGAGATGATTATTTCGTAGCATATCTTCTAGCAAAATAATCTGTATTGGAGGCCATAAAATAACAATTAGCATGCTAATGTTTCCTAAATTAACAGGTTTTGTTTTAGAATAAAACAGACACAGAAATAGATTTTAACCTTTGGATGTCTGACCAGTGAGTGCAACAGCATTCTTTGGCCAAAAGGCCAGTGCCATTTCCAGGCTTGGGCCTGGAAATAGTTCCTTAACTGGAACTATGAGTTGTAAGGATATCAGTAAAACCTGTCTCTCTTGGATCTTTTTGACACAGTAACTGATGAAAAATAGGTGCATAATGGCCATTTTAACCACTTCCATTCAGCATGTCACTTTCTATGTCAGCAGTTGCTTTGGACCCCAACAATGACGTGGCAGCAGGCTGATCATCAACACGAACAGAATATTACATCCACAGATCTAATTTTGAAGTTGTTACAGGTTTGAAAACAATCAAAAGAAATTATATCACAAGATTCAATGAGTGCAATGAGTGAATTCTACTGAACATGAAATAAATAAAGCAAATGATTGTGTTTGTTGGAGGTCAGTAATCACAGGTCCAGAACATCTCTGTCGGAGTTCCTCAGAGTAGTGTCCCAACCATCCTCAGCTGTTTCACCAATGATCTTCTCTCCATCATAAGTTCAGAGTGGATATGTACAATCATCAGTGAACAGTGTTCAGCATGATTCACGGTTCTTCAGATACTGAAACAGTCAGTGTTCAAATGCAACAAGGTTTGGATAATAACAGAAATTGTTGGAGAAGCTCAGCAGGTCTAACAGCATTTGTGGAGTGCAATCATAGTTAATGTTTCGAATCCAGTGACCCTTCCTCCCCTTCTAAGGATGGGTCACTGGACCAGAAAGGTTAACTCTGATTTCTCTCCACAGATTCTACCAGACCTGCTGAGCTTTTCCAGCAATTTCTGGAATTTTTGTTTCTGATTTCCAGCACTTGCAGTTGTTTTGTTTTTTATTTAAGATCAGGTTTGAACTGAAAAATGTTAAGTAAAATTTGTGCTACACAAATGCCAGGCAATGACCATTTTGAATAAGAGACAAACTAACAATTGCGCTTTGGCATTCAATGATGTTGCTATCACTGAATCCCCAATCCGGGTTGTTTACGCAGCTTTCTTTCCACAGATGTTGCCAGATCTGCTGAGTTTCTCTAGAAATTTCTGTTTTTGATTCAGATTTTCAGCATCTGCAGTTCTTATGGTAATCATTCTGGCAAATGAGACTAGATTAATTTAAGATATCTGGTTAGCATGGATGAATGGGACCGATGGGTCTGTTTCCGTGCTGTACATGTTTATGAATCGATGACTCTTAATTTGTCTTATGAGGAAAGATTGTGCAGCTTGGCTTGTTTTTCCCTGCAATTTATAAGAGTAACAG
Organism: Chiloscyllium plagiosum; assembly: GCF_004010195.1. Lineage (NCBI taxonomy): Eukaryota > Metazoa > Chordata > Chondrichthyes > Orectolobiformes > Hemiscylliidae > Chiloscyllium > Chiloscyllium plagiosum. The sequence goes on along the minus strand of NC_057727.1, from coordinate 35,901,088 downwards.
ATGATTTCAGTAAAGTTTGTAAGATCCTGAATAGTCTTGTCATGGTGAACATGGAAAGAGTATTAACTCTTGTGGGTGAGTCCAGCGATAAGAGATACTGTTTTAAAATTGGGGTCACCATTCCAATCAGCAACTTGTTGATGGGAGTAGCTCCCCTCATACGCATCACCTGGCTCCAGCTTGTCTGTAGTAACTCCTGATTTCTTGAACAAACGGCAACGTAAACAGAATTCACAATGAACATCAGTTAATTTGCTTCTAAAACGTCCAGTAATTCTGACCACAAACCTTTGTTTTTAACCCATTCTTTTTCCATTGCAGCACACAGTCAAAAATACAGAAAAATAAAACAATTTGGTCTTTACAAATCTATTTGATGGTATGGTCACCTTTTTTAAAAATAAAAGCATGTTTACACTATTGTGATAAATCTATTCTTTGTCTTTGAGATCTATTTCCTGATAAAATTATACTCAGTGACATTTTTCTTCTGGGTAAATGCTGCAATTTTTGTTTTGTGCAGCTCTTGGCAATTTTGGGACCTATTAGAGTATTCACTTATTGTTAAACTTATTTTGACCTTCAAAGTCAACATGACAGCAAGATAAATACAATTGTTCTTGTTCGTTAATCTTGTATGATTCGGACCACTTTATATTGAAAGACTGGAACATGAGGCATGTGCATACTGTTTTCTGCAATATCTCAAAAATAAGAATTGCACTCTAAAAGGCAATACCATTACAATTATGTGGTGTCATTTGACTATGTAATAATGCGTCCTTGATGAGGTACAATAAAGGTATTTGACCTCACTGTCCTTAAACCCATCTGTTTTTGACTATGTAAGTATCAGTATGCCAAATGACATCATTAGTCATGATTATCAGATTTTACTCAGGGGTAGAGTGCAAACACAATGAAACAACATTAGGGTATTTAGCCCACACTTAGCATTTCTGTGAAACTTCTGCTGGTCTCAAATGTGAGGCAATCGACAGCTTGAGTGTTGAATTATTGCCAAGGACTCAAGCTGAGGTGTATAATTGAGAAAAAGAAACTGCTTTTGCTGAATGCGTTTGTGAGCATGTTGGCTATTGTCATGATTCTTTGTGTTAGGGTCAGATTAACATACAGGCCATTATATTTCGCTGTTGGAGATGGAGACGTGGGCTGATTTTGAAGGTTGGTATCACTGTTTAATCAACCAGAATTTCGTCCCTGAAAATCAGGATTGTGGGCAATCGGGGGTGTTAGTGATCAGAAGCATGTTAATTTTAAAAACAAAGAAACAGTAGTTTAATTATCCAGATTTTAGTAGTGTCTGTTATATTTGGTATTCAAGTTCTTTTGAACTATTTTATGAGTCACCTTATTTTGTGTTGTGTATATCAGCTCAAATCTTTTTCTTGCACTTATTTACTGTGTGTAGTTTAATAATTTCCTTGTTTGTTGTAACTGTCTACCTCACCCTGATATCTTCTGAAAGATTGACCAGCTGAGGTACGTTGGTTCCTTGTTATTCTGTCTCTATATTAAAAGTCTGATCCTTATTTTCAAATCATTTCATGTCCTTATTTCATCCTATCTCTAATTTTCTCTCTAAGATAACCTACAATCTTCTTGAAATATCTGTGCTCTGCCAATTCTGGTTTCCTGCATATTTCAAATACACCACTTATGAGTGTTGTATCTTTAGCGACCAAAACTGTCAGCTCTGTGATTTGGAATTCTGTCATCAAAACTTCTCTGCCCTTTTTTTCTTCTTTAAGACCCTCTATGAAATCTATCTTCGTGACCAAGCTTTTGGTCATTAGCCTGAAAATATGCGATGTGGCTCAGTGTCAAATTATGTTTGATAATGCTTCGTATTTTTTGATATTATAAAGGTGTTATTTAAACGCAATTTGTTGCTTAGATAAGTTTTCCCCAGGCCTTGGCAGTTTTCTGGAAGCCTTGTCCAAATGAACCATTGCAATGAGCATCTACAAACCTTTTCATAGGATGACAACATCACATTTGATCTTTCCCTTTTCTTGCCTGATATCTTTGTTCTCTTCCAGGAAGTGATGAGAGCAGCCAATCATTGATTGAGCCTCAAAACTGTCATCTTAGTCTAGTGTTTTGAATTGATCCAAGCTGATTTCAAAACTTAACCCCAACATGTCCATGTCAAATGTCTTCCCATCAAGCCATGAAGACCAACAGTTGCTCATTGTGCATTTTTGTTCAGGGCTTTTCTAAAGGAACTCACATTTTTGTGATCCCAGTCTTGGCAACCTTGATAATACAGTTGCCACACAGTAGCATCCAGAGCATTATTACAACTGGTCATTCTATCTGTATATCAAAGATACCACTGGAATTGATGAGGCAAAAGTATTCTTTGAGAAATGCTACATTCTATTCTGACTGAACCATCCATCCTAAATGCTTTCTTTCAACAATTTAGTTCATGTTCGGAAGCATTTCCTGTGACAGTGCATGGTTATTGCTGTACTTTAAGTATGGAATTTGTTCATTATTTGCACAGCAACTGATCTTCATGACTTTTATGTTCTGCTCTAAAATTATAGCTTCAGCTTTTAGTACCCAGATTTTAAAATAATAGTTTATAGAGCTGAGCCCTTTGATTTCTACTTCAGTCCTTTGATTGCTGGCCTGCAAACTACCTATTAGCTTCGGACTATCTTGTATTCCCATGAACCGGTACATAATTTTTTTTAGGTTGATGATATTTTTGTTGGATCCTTAATCTTTCTGCAATTTACAGATATTTTATATCTCACATATCCACTTTGTGGATTCTTTTGTTTTAATTATATGTTGTGACCTTTAGCTGATTATTTTTCAGCTTTACTATTGCAAGATCTTGTTAGTGCATTGTTCTAAATTTGCCTGTCGTGTCAGCCCATCCTAACAGTACTGTGAATGTGCCTACTTCATGTGGACTGCAATATTTCAAGAAGGCACCTCTTACCATATTCTTGAGGGCAATTTGTGGGGAGACCAATTCTGACCTCACCAATAATATTTAACTTCCACAAAAGAATTAAAAATGTTATTCATATTTAAACACGAATATAATAATAGAGGTGTATAATTGGAATCAATATTATTTTAAAACAATGCGTTGAATTGATTGAATTTTTCATGATAACATCATTCATTTAAGTTGATCAATCCTAATATTTGAGTCATTTAGTACTGCTTTTAATTGTTTGCTTTAGAATAGGTACTTAAATGTACATTTATGATTAATCAGACTGACCGGTTCAGATTTTTGGTCAGCTTCCCATTTATTGCCCCTCCAACCTCCACTTGGTTCTTAAGCATTTCTTCAATATGACATCAAATGGCTCAAAAGTGATGCATTTTGGTGTTTTAATTGGTTTTAATTTCTATTAGTTCCTCTATTCCAATACCCAACCTCATCAAACTCTCTGGCAGTCTGTTTCTCTGGCCACAAATCTTTTGTTCCCTAATTGCTCCACCATCCAGGTCCAACTCTCCAGAATTGTTTCTTGTGCTTCTGTTGCTCATGTATGCTCCTTTAGATTCTACTTAGAACCAATTTCTTTGACCATTCTTTGGTCACCCTCTAATACCAAGTTTAAGTGGATATCCTTTGTTGTTTGATTACACATCTGCGAAACACCTTAGGAAGTTTTAATTTTTCAAAGACACTATATTAATCAAGTTGTTGCTTGATTTTCATGCCTGTTGGCAATATAAAATTATTGTCATGTCTACATTATACTCCATGTGTATAACATCAATGTAATGCTAATGTCAACACTTGAGCTGAAACAAGGTAAGTGGGATTAAACTGATTCTGACATGATATAAAATGAAACTTTATATTTGTCAGGATTCTTCCTCAGCACTTTTCTAAGATTAGATCTAGAATTCAAACTACCTGACTCACTTGCACTGGAGCTGAAATGGTGATTTCAAGCCGAATTCCCAGTGTTTTGATACCACATCAAAGTTTGATCCTACACAGAACACAAATTATAAAACATTGAAATAATATTTATGTAATATTGGCTGCAACATGATAACTGAGGGTTGGCATAAAAATAAGATACTTGGCTGTGGGAACATAATCACTAAATGTACTGTTAATGTGTTATATTGCTTTACTCATTTGATTTTGCAAACTTTTCTAACTGTAGGAAATTTCTGGTGTCCTCCAGATGAGATATGATTTACACAGTGACAAGCCAAAAGCATCATTTTTATATATATATATTTGGACTGAACTCTATACGTTCAAGTTTCTAAGTCATTGTCTTAATGAATATGCACACAGTTGGCAATAAGAGAAAAAAATCCATCTCTAGCAGTTGTGCAAATCTCATGGTGTTATACTGGCTTCCCTTTATGTGTAATGCCTGATACTCACTTTTGTTGCTTTGGATGCTGCAGTTGGAATTCAAGCACTTAGCTTTTAGAGTCATGAACCTTTGTTGAAAGATTTCATCAGGCGTAGAAAATACTGTGGCATTACCAAATAAATAATGTTATTCTATGACAATATGAACAAGAAGCAGCAGTAGGACGTTCAAGTTCTGAGCCTGCTCCATCATTTAATATGATAATGACTGGTTTTGTTTGGAATCTAAAAACCATACTCCATCCAACCCTGATAATCGTTCGCCTCCTTACCTATCAACAATAGTTATCCGTCTCTGCCTTAATAATATACAAAACATCTGCTTCCATTACCTATTAAAGTGAGAGCTCCAAAGATTAAAAAAAACTCCTCCTATCTTTGTTTTAAATGGGCCATGCCTTATTTTTGAACAATGACCCATTGTGCTTGGTTCTCCCATGAAAGGAAACGTCCTCTCGACATCTGCCTGGTCAACACCCCCATGATCTTGTGTATTTATTCAAGTTACCTGTTACTTTTCTAAACTCCAGTAGATGTAAGTCCAGCCTATCCAATCTTTCCTCATAAGGCAAGCCACCCAGTCCACGCATTAGTCTGGTAAATCTTCTTGGAACTACTTCTATTACATTTACAACCTTAAATACAGTGACCACAATGTTATTCATACTCCTGAAGTACAAACTGAAGTAAATCTGCCTACTTGTGTGTTTGAATCTCTTTGCAATAAATTATGACATCTATTAGCTTTCTAAATTACTTGCTGTACCTGCATACTGCCTTTTGCGATACATGTGCCAGGACACTGAGATTCTTCTATATATCAGTAAGATCTAAATCTCTCAGCATTTAGATTATATGTTCTTTTAAAATTCTTGCTGCCAACATGGACAATTTATCAGTTCTCCATGTATGCTACTTTTACCAGATCATTGCCCACTCTTGTAACTTACCTATATTCCTTTTGTAGCTTCCTTATGTTCCCATCACAACTTAGTTTTAGCCCTGCTCTTGTGACAACAGCAACTTTGGCATCGTGCTTTGCTTCCCTTTATCCTAGTCATTAATATAAATTGTAAACAGTTTGGTGTCAGTACTAATCTCTGTAACACACCACTTGTTGCGTCTTGCCAACCAGATAAAAGATTAATTTATACTTACTCTCCACTTGCTGTCAGCTAGCTTTTCTTCTGTCTGTACCAATATATTACCCTTACAGCACGAGCTTTTTCTTTTCACAGTAACCTTTGATGCCTTCTGGAAATCTAAGTACAGTGTATCCCATGGTTCCGCTTTGTCCAGAGCATAAAATACTGCCTCAAAAAAGTAGCTTATCAGCAGGAACTACAAACAGCAGAAGAAAAATACCTATACAGCATATTCAGGAAGAATGGGTACTCAATAAACACAATCCACCCATTCTTAAATAGCAAACCCAAACAAGTAGACACAACACACCCAGAAAGTCTAGCCACATTACCATACATCAAAGACATCTCAGCGATGACTATCAGACTACTCCATCCCTTTGGTATCATGCTATCCCACAAACCTACCAACATACTGAAACAGCTACTGATGAACCTTAAGGATCCTATAACAACAACCAGCAAATTGAACATCATTTACAAAATACCCTGCAATGACTGTAACAAACACTACATCAGACAGGCAGGCAGAAAAATAGCCACCAGGATACATGAACATCAACTAGCCACCTAAAGACCTGACCCACTATCACTAGTATCCTTACATACAGATGAAGAAGAACACCACTTTGACTGGGACAACACATCCATCTGAGGAAAGGCTAAACAGAAACACATGGGAATTCCTAGAGGCCTGGATTCAAACTAGAACTCCATCAATAAACACATCAAGTTAGACCCCATTTACAGGCTGTGTTTAAAAACAACCGGAAATGATATCACCCAATTTAAGAGACCAAGACACATTAATAAAAAGAGGGACAGAACACTAGCGCTTCACCGGAGGCTCACTGATGATGCGACCTAGCATGGTGATGAGGTGTCTGAAAACAAGCCTTCCAGCTCAGCGATCAAACTTACAAGCTCAACCTCAACCTGAGCTACAAATTTTCTCGAAAATTCAAATGACTATCTATCATAATGAATAGCTGTTACACTTCAAATTCTGCATCATGAATGTGCAGTCTCTACCACTTTCCTGTTGGCCTTTTCCATGATTGCAAAGATACCAGTGAAGGACATTTTTTTTAATAGTTTGGCATGCTCCAAGTTGTTTCACTGGGCGAAGTTTGAACTTCTTAGAGCAATTGGGAAATGGCAAGAAAGTTGAGAAACTTGTAATTTTGATGTTGAAATTTTTCTTTTCTCCCTAAGCTTTAACCAACGTTTTCAGACATAGCTTTCTGGAGCAAGAGGATGGTTACATGCCTTTAACATGTTTGCAAGATACTCACACTTTTCTGGGTAAGCACCTCAATATTGTGTTAGTGGATTTCTGCTTCAGGACACATCTAGAATGTTGCTTTTCTTTGAAGAGGGCTATTATGTTGACTTAAGATGTTTTGTGGACTTGGAGAGCATTAGTCAATATTTGGTCATTGGATTGATGACATTAGGCATAATTCCTGAATTAGCTGAGTGGCCGTGTGAAGGGTGCCATCTTCTAATATATAAATTTATTGAGATTTAACAAATTCTTTGCAGAAGGATGTGTGATAATTTTTATTGCTAATATCAGCACAAATGGAAGTCCAATTGTATTGTTATTCTTGTAGAAGGTGATAGACAAGTTAATTGTAATAGCTAAAGCAAAGTGATATGTTCTTTTCATCCGGGAATAGAAGATATAAGAAGAAACCCCATTCCTAGTTTTATAAATCTTAACATAATAATTCCAGTGTACCTTTTTGACATTATGGTACTTGGAATGTTTTCATTTTGTAGTTACTGTGTTTTGCAAAATATAGGTTAAATTAATCATGTAGTTACTCTGTAATAATTAATGACTTGATCATCAAAGATTATACAGCATTTTTCGATGTATGAAAGCAATTTTAAAACATTTGTTGACATCAAACAGATTTGGGAAGATTGAACCACTTACCTATGCAGGATAAATTGACAGTACCATCTTAATCTGAATGTTGACTGTTTGTCATGGCTAAGTTAGTCACACATTTGCCTCTGAATTATGGGGCTTGGGCCCAAATGTCAAGGCTGATTCTCCACTGTAATGTTGGTGGACCACTGCACTATTGGAGCTGCCATCTTTCAGATAAGACAAAAAAAAAGGTCTCATCTACCTAGTCAGGTGCATATAGAATATCCTAAGACACTATTTCAAAGAAGAGCAAAGAATTTATCACTGGTGTGTTCGCTATTATTTATTCCTTCAATCAAAATCACACAAAAAAAACCTGGCATTATCACATTTCTGTCTATGGAATTTTGTTGAATGCAAATTTGTGCTGCATTTTCCACACCATAATGATGACTGCATTATTATTTGAAGTGCTTTGAGACATCTGATGGTTGCGAAAAGCTCTATATAAATGCAAGTCTTTATTTTCCATCTTGAATATTATTTCTGTGCTGATTTGGATTTTAAGTTCAATATGTTGAAGACATTGGAATTTTACAGCAGTTAGTTTGATTTCGTCATATATCTTATTGTGCTAACTGCATGCTTGGCATACTTTTTTTTAGTGGGACTTGGCCAGGCTTGCTGTCAGATTTGCTATAATGTGGTTAATATAGAGCCTGTGTAATTGGTACCATGCCCTTGAATGCGAAAGATGGAAGTGCTTATAGTAATTAATGTGTTCATAACTGCATATAATCACATTAATAAGATGTCACTGCCTTCAAAACAATGTTGCTTTCTTAGATTGGCTAAATGGAAATAGTTACTGTGCATGTGAAATACATTAAATTATTCATTTTAGAAGATTTATATTGAAATGTCAGTGTGTGGGTAGTTGATTACATTTCACATCTATGGTGTTCAATCTTCTATTCATAAAATAAAGTACATAAAATGTATTGTTTTAAAAACAGATCCATCCAACAACATGTAACCAATCGTCAGGCTATAATGAAAAGAAACATGTTAAGACCTTGATGTGGATTTTTGACAGAAAAAAAACATTGTTTTAATTGAAATGTGCAAGAGGAAGACAAAGATTGGAATGCACACAAAAGCCAATGTCAGCAAAATTAACGTAGCATTTTTAAATTGAAATGTGCAAGGGTAAGAAAAAGATCGGAATGCATACAAAAGCTGATATCTGCTAAAGTAGTCTAAAAATATTGGAATTGAAATTAGAGGAAATGAAAAGATATTTTCAATGCATTTTAAAAACATACTTGCTTAGATTTTTCAGTCACCAGTGAATGAAGAGTGCTTGATGTTCACAGCATGTACACTTATGCACAAACATTTTGCGGGATTTTAATGTAACATTTTGTGGTAATTAGGGGGATTAAACAGCATAGTGCCCTCTACAGAAACATTTGTGCAAACTGAACGAACAATGATGTGCTTTCCTAACCAATCAAGGTTCAAGAATCCTCACCAAGATATGTACAGTCATTAAATTTTGGCCCCTTCCTGCAGTTGTCGGCAGGGGGACTTGAAAATATTGATGTTGACCAATATTAGTTTTGGGACGCTGTTCCTGGCGCCAGCCCAGTGGTCTCCCAACTAAGGTCAAGTCAAGCACTTATCAGGAGCTTGGTAAAGGGACAGGTTAAAATTTTGAAAGGGGTCAAAAGATATATGAGCTTTCAGTTTCTGATGAGCTGAAAGGAGGTGGCTTGAGTATGGACACAGTTATGGTTATACTTGGGGGTTAACTTAGCCCTGTGAGAGGGTATTAGGAGACTTGGCATTTGAAAAATATAGTGTCCTTGGTACTACATAGGTAGAGTGGTTGGTCTGGGCTCAGGCATTGAATCCAGTTGCTCATCCCAGGTATTACGAGGGCAGAATAGCAGGGACAAAATAATAGTATGACCATCTGTTGAAAGGAAGGCTGCAGCTGGCAAATAGGAAGATGACTGTTGGACTTTGGGGAGTTGTGGTAATGAGGGGCAATAAGCTCAGTAGGACAGGCAGACCCCCAAGCAGCTTGTTGGCAGAGGAGAGGCAAGAAGATCATAAAATCAATACCCTCAACACAGATTCGGTCACCAAAAGGGATTGACAAGAGAATCAATGGCAGGATATACTGAAAGGTCTTGCCAAAGACCTCATGCATCACAGAACTCCTTGCTTTACTATGTCAGTAACTGCCAAATTTACAGTGATATCTGACTGCTTGCAAGGATCAGCTGAGGACATTGATGGCATTTCATTAATGGATATCACAGCTCATTGATGGCTTCTGAGCTAGATAGCACATCCATTTAATATTGGATGTGGCCATACAGGAACACAGGACATTGGGCTTTGCTCCCTTTGCCAAAATTCCCCAGATGGAAGGCAATTTCTCCTATGTTACAATTAAGGCACCCAGTGATTGCTTACTGAATTTCAGCAAAAGGAAGGCCTTTCTTTACCTCAATGACCAACCAGCCTGCAACCATAAAGAGAGCTTCTTCACTGTAAGCGCCTGCTCTGCCAGCAACTGCGATGATTTTTCATCTTCCACCAGTCCAGCCATTTGAGATATTCACTCCAATTCTAAAGTGCATGGATGAATCCTAGAGGACAGGGATATTCTTTGAAGAGCTTCATACACAGTGTAAACAAACTACCCTTCCCAGCAGGACAACTATTTGTCAGGCTTTCTGGCTTTTGAAGATGGGATTCCGGTACATGAACTGTCACTTGATGTCCTTCATTATCCTCCTGCAGAGTCTCGATGACTATGATGATCTTTTGCATTCTCCACAATAAGACTATCTACAAGGAAGTGAACTTCAGTGAGCCCATGACAGTTCATCAGAGGAGAATCAGTTGCAGAAGGTGAGGGAGGAGAAAGAAGTGGAAGCAGAGGGAAATGGCACTGAACAAAGATATTCCCAAGCTGCACAATGAGATGGCAAGGCATAACTTTGGATGGGAGGAGCATGTGAGGGTGCCATGAGATACAGGAATATCCTGATTCTGACACATTTCAGTGTGGATTAAAATGTTGGAGAATCCTGCTATCTCTTTCACTTTATACCACTTTCCCTTTCACAGTGCCAACATAAGGAATCTCAGGCAACTTGCTTAAAGTCTCATCATTTATACAGTTCAAAGAGAGGAAAATAATATTCAGAAACCACTCTTGTTACACATGAATGTACTATGTTACCAAGTAACCTCCTCCTGTCTCCTCGAGGAAGAAGATCTCTCTCGCAATGTCCAATATAGATCCAGATCAGCATTAAGAAGAATGAGACAATTCTATCCATGGTATCAGGCCTCTGGCTCTTCCAAGATATGTCACTTCCCAGTGTTATGGAAGGCTTTGAAACAATCAGCAGATTTGTTTCTCTATGGAGCAAGTAACAAAGAAGGCTTAAATCAGTTTCCAACTTCATCTGACCCATCCATTTTTAATGGAAAGCAAATCTGGCTCCATTAGTTCAGGACTGAATACTATTAAAACCTGACCTTTAGGCAATTTCCCAATGGAGGCAGGTTCCTGATCTGAAAACCAGTATAACTCCTCTTTTTCATCCCTGTGCCAAAAATGGAGGTCACAGAGTAACTAGAAAGTAAAAGGCATGGACAGGTTAGGCCAAATGGATGGTTTCTGGCCATACTGTATATGCTATCTAAGTTAGAATATTTAATACTATATTATCTCAAAGACAAAAAGTGAAATGAAGAGAAGCAAAGAACATGATAAAGATTTTTAAAGTGTCCTGTTTTGCTTCTGCTTGAATTCGATATTGTGCTGCAGCCTCAGGGGAATGCAGTAATGCACCCATGTCTACAAGCAAGTCTATTATGCAGAAGTCTTGAAGTCAGGACGAAGTCCTTCATCAGATTCCACAGCATTTCCTGTGTGCTTTACTAACTTTAGACATCTGTGCAAACCACTTCATATTCACACATTTGCAACAGTAGTCAGTAGGAAGAAATTGGGAACTAGCCAAAAGGTGTTTAATGATTCCTTTAAATAACACTAATGAATTTCTTTGTCCTGTTTGTCAACTGCACAAGGTGACTAGTGGGAACACTGTATCCCTTTTGCCAATTGAGGGAGTTAATGCTCTGATCAATGGTGTCTAGTGTAGCTGACACCAGAAGTGCAGCTGACATGATTTTGGAGACAAAGTGGCACTTGATAGCACTGAAAAAGCTGGTACTAAGGAGCCAAATTAAACCACAAAGCATAGACCAGGAAGTTTAAATCAGATACGGAAAGTAAACTGAAGAGAGATAAAAAAGGGATGAAGGGAGAGCAATAAAGGGCACATGGAATTATTCTTTATGACATCTTTATTGTTCTTTTCAATATCTCAAATATTAATTAAACTGAAAAGAAATTAAGATTCATAGTTGTAATCTTGATCTTGGGCACCCCATGTCGGAGCACAACAACTCAAACAGCAGCATCTCAATTTCTGCATTTAACTGTATCTGCTTGTGCTGTGGAAGTTGCTATCTGATTTACTCCAATGAGCATGTAAGCTGCACCATTATTCTACATGCAAAACGGCAACAATTGTGCTTAAGCAAACTACTGTGGATGCTGGAAATCTAAGCTAAAACCAAAAATGCTGGAACAACTCTGATGGGTCAAGCAACATCTTTAGAGATTAATTGAATTAAAAGGTGGAATTTTGTTGAAGCACTAGAGAGCTGACAAGAGACCGATCTTGCCAGAAGGTCAACACTGGGGTTCCAGGATAGCAGAGTGACCCAGGTTTGATGGAGGTTTGCAAACACCCTCTCTGAGGTGAGAAGCTGGAATGCATAATCTTCATGTGGGTTAATAAAGCTGATGGTGGGGTGAGGACCTTAAATGCTCATCAATTGCCACAAAAAGGCCTCAATAGGTGGTGGGGTGGGAAGGTCATCCAATCCTGACAGAGTAGGAAGACAATGGGATTCACTTACACCACTATCCCAACTATTAAGTAGCCTTCCTGCTTCTAACTCTCCATCGGAGAGAGCAGAAGATTCTTCAGCCCTTCAGAAAGTAATGCTTTACAGAGTTAAATTCCACTTTTTATTTGCTAATAGAAATTAATTCTGTTCAAATCAAACTGAGGAATGATCATGGAACGTTATTTGATGAATGGAGATAACTGCATGACAAATAACCAAAATGCATTTTATTCCCTTACATTTTCTATAAACGATGTTACTGCTTGTTTTTTTTCATTTGATAAAATGATGCTGCATCCAAAAAATTGTACACCACACAGACTTCATACTATGGACAACTAGAATGATAGTCTTGTCTTCAATAGATGATTTGAAAAAATATCTTTTGATTTATACCTTTTATGTCCACAAAACCTTGTACTCGCTTGTAATGTTGTAAAGTATCCGAAAGTTCTTTATCAGAGTGTTGTCAAACAAAATTTGGCACAAAGTCACATAACTGAAAATGTGTTGCTGGAAAAGCGGAGCAGGTCAGGCAGCATCCAAGGAGCAGGAGAATCGACGTTTCGGGCATGAGCCCTTCTTCAGGAATGAGGAGAGTTTGCCAAGCAGGCTAAGCTAACAGGTAGGGAGGAGGGACTTGGGGGAGGGGTGTTGGAAATACGATAGGTGGAAGGAAGTTAAGGTGAGGGTGATAGGCCGGAGTGGGGGTGGGACGGAGCGGTCAGGAAGAAGATTGCAGGTCAAGAAGGCTGTGCTGAGTTCGAGGGTTGGGACTGAGACAAGGTGGGGGGAGGGGAAATGAGGAAACTGGAGAAACCTGAGTTCATCCCTTGTGTTGGAGGGTTTAGATTAGATTAGATTACATTACATTACAGCGTGGAAACAGGCCCTTCGGCCCAACAGGTCCACACTGACCCGCCGAAGCACAACCCACATGCCCCTACATTTACCCCTTACCTAACACTACAGGCAATTTAGCATGGCCACTTTACCTGACCTGCACATCTTTGGACTGTGGGAGGAAACCGGAGCACCCGGAGGAAACCCACGCAGACACGGGGAGAACGTGCAAACTCCACACAGTCAGTCGCCTGAGGCGGGAATTGAACCCGGATCTCAGGCGCTGTGAGGCAGCAGTGCTAACCACTGTGCCACCGTGCCGCCCAAGGATTAATTCTGTAGGAGTGTTGTTTTATTGGACCAGCATTCCCAACTTCCACCTCATGTACAAAGTCACATAAAGCAATATTGTGCAGACAATCTGTAACTTAATTGAAGAATGAGTACTTAATGAGAGTTAAAAACAAGAAAAGATCAGCAGAGATGCAGAGTATTAAAGATGGAACTCCAGAGCATATGGGCTTGGCAGCTGAAGGCTTATTGGGGAAGCTCACAAGGTCAAAATTGCAGTATTTTATGACTGAAGGAGATTATAGAGATAAAGAACAGTGAATTCATGGGGGATTTGAAAATAAACAAAATCAAGCAATCTTAAGAGAAGATGCTCTAATTTGATTATTTTTATATGATAATTTTTAATACTCTGTGTTCTGTCTTATAATTTTCGTGATTGCTTTCTATATAAGAATTTTTTGACAGCTGTCCTCAAATCAAAATTATAATATTAGTTATGGTTCCCTCTGTATCATGAGCTTGCTGTGAACAAGGATTTTTACTTGACAGTAAAAACATCATTAACAATTTTCAGGGAATTGAATTATTGTATATACAAAAACCAGGCTTCTATCTCAAAATATTTGCAAGCTTCATTTTATCGATCAGCTTATACCTCTGTTCATCAAGGTGAACATTTTTGATCCAAATATCTTGAGCTCATACTTAATGTAGCTTCCAATTTTGTTGCTTAACTTGTTAAAGGTTCAGGATCAAATTATATTTGATAGATATTTTTCTTGTGTTTCAAACTGGGACAGTCTTGTCCAATTTGACATGTATAAAACTGATGTTCTTCACAAATGGAATTAGACAGCTTTGACAGCTGCTCTAAGGTTCTTTGGCAGGAGGCAGTGCAAGGCAAAATGTTTACTGTTGAGACCAGTCAAGGTCAAGTAATTCACATCAGCATAGGAAAAACAGCAAAGTTCAAAATTCAATCTTGAAGGAAAATAAAACACTTTATATTGCAGATACTGCCAAGGCAATGAAAATGGGAATATTTGAATTTAATTTTTAATTTAAGAGCATTGCAACATTTTATACTGCTTGCTTCTTATCAACTGATCATTCTAATGATTAGAAATTTGTTTCAAATGTTAACTATCATAGAGACACTTTTCCTCTAATCAATTGGATGGAATAGAGCAGTAAAATCTCCATTTGGAGGAAAATTATGGAACATCTTCCAACTATAGTTAGCTTAGAACTCTTAAAACACTGTTTTTAACCAGCTTAATTGATCCTGGAGCAACAGCAGAACCAAGTTTAGTCAAATAATTGCTGAGAAACCCATTTTTATATTACACAAAAAGCTTCACCAACAGTGAAAGAATGTAAGAACAACTTCTATTCAGTAGATCACAGGTTCTTTACACAGTTGATGCTGTGAGGATTGCTGAATTAAAGGAAATTACTGACAAGTACATTAAGAAATATATTGAAAATGGAAAAAATACAGCTAGGCCAAAGGGGTAATGTGGAGCAGTCCATAGAACATGAAGAAGTAACTAATGATTCTGCTGGCTTTGAATTGCTGAAGACATGGGAATGTGTTAAAAAACAGATTCTCTGTAAACTTGATGAACTGAATGAATGCACTTTGGATCTCTCAGTCCCACAGAAGGTTGGAAGCTGCAATTTCCACAAATGACCCCTCTCCGCCTGTCTGTCTGTCTCAAACTTCTGTTACTTGTTGCTCATCTAGGGAGGGCTCAATCCTTGATTGCAAGTGATGACCACCCCTTGAGATGTTGTTACGGTGCAGATATTTTACAATATCGAGTAATTTCAGTCATTTGCTTGATGCTGTGAATCCAACAGGTTGAAGACTAGCATCTGTGATGTTGAAGACCTCAGAAGGAGGAAATTGCACTTCCATTTGCACTTCTGGGTGAAGGTGAATGCAAATGTTTTCATCCTGTCTTTGCACTAATATGTTGGGATCCTCCATTGTTGAGCATGGAAATATTCGTGAACCTTCACCTCCTCTAGTACCTTGTTGTTCAATTGAAATGTCTAACCACAGATAGTGGCCATGATAACATCATTTTATCTATTTCGTCAATTTAAGTAGAAAGTGCTTTATGTACTATTTTGTGTAGATTTACATAACAAATACATACCACTATTCAGTAGCAAGGAATCAAGCATTTCAATTTCTTTAAAATAAAACATATACATTGCTTTTCTATTTTACCAATTTATCAACAAGTTCACAAAATGTTAAAGTAAGCACACATATGCCTGGCAAATACAAATAGTGACAGCATATACTTAAGGATAGCGCTCAATACTCATATTAAATTACTAATTAGAAACATGGTTAGCCAGAGCTGGGTTGCAAATAGCCATATATGGGTAGTGATTAATATATTGGACAATACTGCCCTAATGCAATTACAAACACTTTTCTGATCTTGATGATGTGATACATTGTTTGCATAGTCAATAGGTAGCTCTAAATTGCACATAATCTGTGAACTAAATCTGTACTGTTGACACTCCATCAGGTCCTATTTACACAAATTCTGTATTGGTTGCTGAATTTGTTTTTCTTTGTGACTTTATCTTAATTGCGTATTCAACACCATAGCATTACTTTATTTTTAAAGTGTTGACAACACATTACGTTGATCCAAAGTGTATTTGAATTGGAAACAGCAGTAAATGTACACTTGATGTGCTCCCTATGATCTGTGGTGTATATTCATAATTTTTTAAGGATGTTGTTTGTCTTTTCATTGTCCTCAAAAAGGGAGAACTTGTTCTCTTTCTTCCAACATTAAGAATGAAAAAAATATTATTTTACCAATGATATTCTGTGCTAATCCTGCTGGACATAAAATTATAATTTTGTTGCTTTTCTCGTGGAAAATTGCAAAGTTAACACTGTGCATGTGGACAAAAAAAATATTTTTGTGGAGCATAAGACCTCTTCTTCATATAACATTATTCTTAGTGTTTTCCGCTATTTGACTGAATAGGGTGTAGGTTTGCTCGCTATTTGACTGAATAGGGTGTAGGTTTGCTCGCTGAGCTATAGGTTTGATATCCAGATATTTCATTACCTGGCTAGGTAACATCATCAGTGGCGACCTCTAAGTGAAGCGAAGCTGTTGTCTCCTGATTTCTATTTATATCTTTCTCCTGGATGGGGTTCCTGGGGTTTATGGTGATGTCATTTCCTGTTCGTTTTCTGAGGGGTTGATAGATGGCATCTAGATCTATGTGTTTGTCTATGGCGTTGTGGTTAGACTGCCAGGACTCTAGGAATTTTCTGCCATGTCTTTGCTCAGCCCATCCCAGAATAGATGTGTTGTCCCAGTCGAAATGGTGGTTTTTTTCAACCGTGTGTAGGGCTACGAGGGAGAGAGGGTCATGTCTTTTTGAGGCTAGCTGGTGTTCGTGTATCCTGGTGGCTAACTTTCTTCCTGTTTGTCCTACGTAGTGTTTGTGCAGTCCTTGCATGGAATTTTATAGATGACATTGGTTTTGTTCATGGGTTCTACTGGGTCTTTTAAGTCTGTTAGTTTTTGTTTGAGAGTGTTGGTGGGTTTGTGTGCTACTAGGATTCCGAGGGGTCTTAGTAGTCTGGCTGTCATTTCTGACTGAATCTTTGACAGAATTGGATTAAATATGTTTAAAGGCATCTCCATTTGGTTCAGTACTCTAAAGTGTAACTGTATTTTCCAGATTGCCTTAAACAAAGGTTGTGTTTAGCTATTAAGTGGCCTGCTGTTAGATGCATTTTGAAGGTGGTGTTATGACCATTTTTAAATTTAGTGATAAAGACTTCGACCAATTTGGATGAAGTTGACTGAATGCTATGCTCAGTTTTTCTACAAATTTGTCTTCTTCTGATATCTCTTGCCAACTCTTTCATGAACACATTCTTCCCATTTTTGTTTCTTAAAAGTTACAATATTTGATCAGTAAATCTCCAGTTTTAAATTTCAATCGGGCATTTTTGTTGTTCATGCTTATATTCTGATTATTATGGTGTTGCCATCAATCAGGTTATGTACAAATGTTTGCAACTCCCCTTAAACTAATATTGCCAGAAGGGTCTTGACAAAATTGCACAAGTGACTGATGGTAATTTTTTTCAAAGTGTTTTTTTTGGAGAAACCTATATTACGTTGGAAATAAACCACATTATTGGTACTGTATTTACTTTTCTCGACAAAATAAATTTTATTCAAGTTCTAGCAATCAATAAACTTAAACTGAGTAGAATAGCATACAAAAATGCCATCCAGATATTTTAAACGTGCTTATATTGGAAGATAGCATACCACACTTAAACCCTGGTTATAAAACGTTTGTCCCATTGTACTTTAAGTTACATGAATATTAGGAACAAAAACAAATAAGTACTGGAAATATTCAGATCAGAAGAAAAAGATAGCTAACAAATCAGATTGATGATCCTATTGTAGAAACTCGAAAAATTTGAGTGTGTCGGTATTTATAACCAAGCACAGAGCATAGAAGTGGGGTGAGAGAGAAGTACAATGAAAAGGGAATGACAAGGTCTTGGAAATAGAAATTGCTGGAGCAACTGTGGTTGGGCAACATCTGTGGAGAGAAAGCAGAGTTAAAGTTTTGAGTTCAGTGAGTCTTCAGAAATGATAGTAGCGAGGATAAGGTGGTATGTTTGGTGAAAGAGTGAGCGGATAGGTAGAGTTGGAGCCCAGAGATAATGAAAAAGACAAAGGGATGGATTATGGTATGCCAGGAGGAAAGAAAATGTGAAAATGGAAATCATTGTTGATGAAAATGGGTTGGCCGTGTTGTGCCCAAACATGTGATGATTGAGCCTGATGATTTTGGGGTAGGAAAGGACAGAGAAGAAAGTGTTCAGGTTCTAAAATTATCAAACTTGATGTTGTGTCCTGAAGGTTGCAGGGCCCCTAAAACAGAAAATGAAATGCTGTTCTTTCATTAAGCCTTGCTGGAGCACTGCAGCAGGAGCAAGACATAAATGTTAGTGTGGGAACACGATGGTGTGTTGAAGTGACAGGCAACTGGAAGGTTGGGGTTATTTCTGCAGACAGAATAGAGGTGCTCTACGAAGCAGTCACCCAGTCTGCGTTTTGACTCCCCAATGTAGATTTTTATCGTCTGCAGTTCTTTGTTTTGTATTAATGTCTGTGAAAAGATGGCAAGTAGGATTGAGGAGAGCTATAGCTTGACTAAAGGAAGCGGATGAGTATAATGTGAAGGAAATGTGAGAGTCGGAAGCAGTGATTGGAGCGGGGTTGGAGGGCAAATCTGGAGGTCAGTTATGTAGCTGTTTGACGAGGTTGTAATCTGTCCAAAGTTTCTGACTCAGTCAGAAACAGTTACAGAATGACTTAGGAAATAGTGGAATTACCTATTAGAAGTTGAAACTTCCAGGCAATTCCCATGAGGATCTCCGAATCCGAACTTCCACAGGGTTCCAACATATATCTTTAAACCTGTATGGTCTCTGATAATCCAGAGACTGGATGATTTGACATAATAATAGTAGCCTTTGGGGTACTTTCAGCAAACTGCTTTTGTAATTGCTCGTACAGTTTTTTTTCAACTCTCTTAGCCATAGACAGTCTTTTTAAAAAAATGTACTGGGGCTTTAACTCTACTGTGTATAATTTTGGAACACATATTAAAAAAAGGTAATTTGGCATTGAAGACATTTCAAAAGTGTTTCACTAGGCTAATTATTGGGCTGAAGGAGTTAACTTATCAAGAATGGCTGAAGAGTGTAGGTCTTTGTTCAGTAGAGATTACAAGAATAGAGGAGTCTTAATAGGAAAGATGTTGAGAAAATTATTCCACTGGGTGGGGGACATTTCAAAGTGGGGGACGTAGTCACAGAATAAGGGGATAATTATTTATTTAATTATTTAAAACTGAGGTTAGTGGATGTTTGGAATTTTCTACCACAGAGAGTTAAAGGCAAGATCACTTATAAGTATTTGAAGAGGAGGTAGATGTATTTTTGAAATACTGATGAGTTGAAGGTTATGAAGAACTGGCACGAAAGAGGAGTTGAGACTTGGGGCACATCAACCATGCCCTTATGGAATGGTGGTTGAGTGGCTAAATGGCCTACTCCTACTTACTATGTTCTTAAATAACTTCACATATGACAGTTCTAAAGACCACATCCATCCTTTTGCATTTCCAAATACTTTAAAAAATTTGGAGCTGCTACACTGCAGATTAAGACTCTTACAGCAAAGAAAGGGGCTTATTTTAACTCAACATTTAATACAATGCTCGCTGAACGATTCACACTCCACCCTTCTCCTACCAGCAAAAATGGAATCGGTCAGAAATGGGGTGAAATTCCTAAATTTGTCCACTTTCGGAGCTGCGTGGAATCTCCACAACTCAGCAAAAATCTGATGAAGGGTTCCAGCCCGAAACGTCAATTTTCCTGCTTCTTGGATGCTGCCTGACCAACTGTGCTTTTCCAGCAACACACTCTCAGCTCTGATCTCCAGCGTCTGCAGACTCACTGTCTCCTCAGCAAAAACCTACCCTAACTCTGTTTATCTAACAGCAGTTTAACTTCAATTTTGCTTTTTGTTTACTATGGGTTTAGACAACCGATTGTGCATCCTTAACAAATCCATTCCTGAGTCTTAATATATAGGCAAAGTACTGTGATGCTGGAAATCTGAAAGAAACACTGGAGAAACTCAGCAAGTCTGCTATCATCTGTGGAGAGAGAAACAGAGTTAAAGTCTGATATGACTTTTCTTCAGAACAATATGTCCTCCGTCAGGACTGATCACTGCTGTCAAATATGACAAACTGCTTGGTTCTGTGTCTACTAAGAGGCAAGGCAAGACCTTTTAGAGACGTTATGAGCTAAGTAAGCATGGATTGAGTGAGTGAGTGCCAAGAGAGCAAGGTACAGAGTCCTGAGGTGCATCCTGCTGCAATTCATGAAGTCAGTGACCATGCATGAAAAGTGGCCTGGCAGCAGTATTATAATGCAAGTTGTTGGTACATTCCAAGCACAACATTGTTGTTGATGATTATCTTCCAACTGAGTTAGAGATGTGTCTTGCTGTGGTGAAGCTGCTACGTGCCCAGTGCCAACTTCCATCCATGGAGGTCTGCAAGTAGTTGCCATAAATGAAACTTGGCCTGAAATGTGGTGGACCGCTAGCCACATTGAGACCTGGAGGAGAAAGTCATGAGCTGGAGCCACCACCACTAACTCTGATGTTGATATGGTAATTGTCACCAACAACTTATCTCTACAAGTGGGAGAAATGCTAACGACAAATAAATGAGGCAGGAAAAGGTAATAATGAAATATAATAATGAAATATGCAAATTGGCCTTTTTGCCTCTCGATAATGAGAATCACACCTCGCAGTCAAACCCTTGGTGCAAAATCAGACTTGTCTTCTTGATGTTGAAAATCTCTTCTTGCCGATCTTGCTGTTCTCAAACATAGGATGCATTTGTAGTAATATCTCTTAAATTTATGGACAACTTCATTATGGGTTTGTGCTGCCAGAGTTAGCATTCTTAAATAATTAGAAGTCAAATTAATGCCCTGTCATGGTAAAATATTGGACCACTTCCCAGTCATTCAAGGTCTGGACAATTTTAGCCTGTTGAAATCGCACTTGTGCCCCAATAGGTGAGCTACCCAACATCTTTGTTAATTTGTGGCGTTTGTTAACTAGACTAATTAACTAGTCATCTCCATGAAATAAGAAAACTATTTCCTAAATATGGCATGTTTATGGCACTCACAAAATTAAATACCTTAATTTCTAGGATGTGTCATCAATCCATTTGTACCTCAATGTCTGGTGACAACTACATTGCAAAAGATGATCAGGGCACAGCTGCACACCAACTACTTATGAGACCAGAATGAAACTATATATTACAATTATATTATTATCCTGTCAAAAGATTAGGTAAGTCTTGCAAAAAAGTGATTAGTTTTATCTAATGTGTGAATTATTAAAATTAACCTGTATAGGAAGATGAATGTTGAGAGTGTGGCACTGGAAAGGCACAGCCGGTCAGGCAGCATCCGCTGTGCAGGAGAATCGGCGTTTCGAACATTATTCCTTCATTAGGAATGAGGCTTGTGGCCCAAAGAGGCTGAGAGATAAACAACCCCACTGCCTAGTGGCCATACACTTTAACTCCCCTTCCCACTCCACCAAGGACATGCAAGTCCTTGGCCTCCTCCACACTCAAACCCTAACCTCCTGATTCCTGGAGGAAGAACTCCTCACCTTCCACCTTGGCACCTTCCAACCACACAAAATCAAGTGGATTTTGCCAGTTTCCTCATTTCCCTTCCCCCCCACCTTATCCCAGATCCAACCTTCCCACTCGGCACCACCCTCTTGAACTGTCTTACCTCTCCATCTTCCTTCCCACTTATCTGCTCCACCATGCTCTCTGACCTATCACCTTCCCCTATCACATTCCCAGTGACCTGCCACCCAGCCCCACCCCTCTCCCTTTTATTTCTCAGCCCACTTGAGCCACAAGCCTCATTCCTGATGAAGGGCTTACACTCGAAACGTCGATTCTCCTGCTCCTCGGATGCTGCCTAACCGGCTGTGCTTTTCCAACGCCACACTGTTCGAACCTGATCTCCAGCATCTGCAGTCCTCACTTTCCCCTCGAAAGATGAATGTGCAACAAAAAAAAATTGCACAAATCGTTATTTTGACAAAGATAATAAGATATCATTGTGATATAACTTAATGTGTTTGTGGTCAGTTTAGATCTTTTAAGTTTGTCCTCCGGAACAGCAAAGGATTTTTCTTGAGACCTATTGTGATCTGGTGTCCTGAGTTAAAATCAGGACGTATGTGGCCTTTTTTTCAGAGCAAGTGATGTGAAAGTACCTTTAACATGGTCTAGCGTCATGCTAGTAGAGAGATTCTGGTTTAAAATTTGTGATTCTGTATTTCTGACACAGAAGCCTGTAAAAATATCTGATAGATTTGTTCATATTTAACATGAAACTTGGCTAGTAGTAACAAGTAGACTTGTGATGCTTCTGGGATCCATTATGGGATGAAATGTTCTTAACAGACAATTAGTCAGTACTGTTAATCAAGTTTAACAGGTGGTGTGTAATGAACTAAGACAGGGCCTCTGCTGTGGCTAGCCTGACAGTAATCTGGTTAGGGAGGTTTATGAGGACTGAAGCCCAAAATGCTTTGGGAAGTGATCCAACACCTTATCATGATGGCGCATTCATTAGTTTTCTGATTGTTCAAGGATGCTGACACTGGCAGTAGAAACCCAGAAGGAAATTGTCCACAAATCCCATTCTTAGAATTATTGCTACAAATGAAGCTTATTATACAGCAACTGACTTGCAGGAGCTAGTCTTGTATTAATTAGGCAAAGCTTGGTGTGGATTTTTCACTGAGGGAATAAAAGAATTGCCCTGAATTGAAAAATGTTTGCATAATTTTTTTATTTAACTTGACAAAAATGACAGAAAGTTTTGAGGTTTGCAATGTGGACATGCATCAAAATGTGCAACATCCCACACGTCACTCGTCAGTTTTAAATTAAAATTCATGTCACAATCTCAAAATGAACTGGCAAAGCTTTCTCTGCATTTAGACTGAAGAATAGAACTGTTAACTGCATTACTGCAATAAATTTATGGCTTAGATCATTTGTGAAATGGTTGCAGATCTATCTTCAGTTTCTCTTCAAATTGCAACTAATTGAGAGTCACCTTCAATTGCTAACTGTTGCTGCACGATGAATAATGGACAAGAGCTGATGTAAGGATGATGTTTTTATCTTCACAACCTGGCCAGTAATCTGGAAGAGCTGGTTGTCCACCTGTGGTAGAAACTGCTTAATTTTCATTCTGTTTCTCCTCAGTGACATGGCAATTTACCAATGTCTATAAATAGGCCACGATTCACTTCCTGTCTGATGATAGTTGAGACCATAAAAATGTATTCCTTAAAATAAAAATAGTTGTGATTTGGCTAAATTTTATTTTGGAAACTTTAGCATCCATCCTTAAAATTGATTTATGCATCTTCTTTTGAGAAAAGTGGTTGTGTCTAAAAATTGCTTGAGGCTCGTATTGACATGATAGATTATGAAATGTAAAAGTTAATGAGGATATCTGCTCTTTTCTGGTGGATATCTGGGCACTCAAATTCAAACGTCTCCGCACCCAACCATCAAAATGGCGGCATTTATATAATGACCAATTTTTAAAAGATTTTGGTATTTTTGATTGTACACTGGAATAGGAAAAGGAGTGTTTTACAAAACCAAGGAATGTTAAAGGAGTTCTGCAGTTTTTAAAAGCAAGTAACTTGACAGTCATCGTAAGGAATGTTTACACAGTTGCTGTTCAAGCAGTGATAAAAGTCTGGCTATGTGTGAATAAAGACTTGGATGGTACCTGTTTGGTTAATGAACTTGTGACCAATAATCAATTATATAGATCTTCTGGCTGCAGGCAACTATGTGCTTGGCTCCCATGGTATGAATAAGGAGAAGACATTGGATCTCCACAAGAGAAGGAGCCATTTATTTTCTCAGAAGGAGAAAAAACCTTAAGCCTGAAGAAAGCTAAGTTATTTTCTCCCCCAGCAATTGCTATGAGCTGTGGTTTCTAACCAGTAAGCGAGATACTTTATAAGTGTGAACCAGCGACTCTGTATCTTCTGCAAGCGAGTGAAAGCATTTGGAGATGCCTGACAAGCCCAGGGGATATTCTCAGCAAACCATGTAGACAGAAACCATTGACCTAGCTTCGCAGTCCTTCTGGCCACAATCATACACATTTTTAAATTCTGTTTATGTCAGTGTGAATATGTATACATGTATATTTATAGGAGTTTATAAGTGGGTTAAAGTTTGAACTGGTAAAATTAATGTCTGTTAATAGTTTGAATGTATTCATTTGTAATAAATTGTAATTCTTGTTCAGTGCAGAAACTTGTGTCTGTGACTTCTGTCAACGTGGGTTTGAAATATAGAGAATTGGAGTTTTTTGTGTACTTCTGACAAATCTTTAATTGTGGTGATAACTTATGGAATTTTGGGGCCTTGGTTTCCAGTATTGTATTGCAGTGATGCATAGCGCTCTGATTTTCGCATGTTACTACTTTGTTTCCACCTAATAAGCAAGACTAATGGAGCTGAATGTCTGTAGGCAGGACCGGATAGTGGACAGATGGGGAAGAGGTAGCTGTTGGCAAATGGATAATGTCACTAGATTGGTAATCCAGGACCTTACTCTAATATTCAGAGAACATATCTTCAAAACAAACTATAGCAAGTGGTGAGATTTGAATTTGATATAATCTGGAATTAAAAGGAAGCCTTGAGGGTAACCATTGTTCATTGCTGAATCATGATTCACTTATGTCCTTGAGGTAAGGAAATCTGTCATTCTTACTTGCTCTGGCACACTTGTGACTCCACACCACATCAATGTACTTGACTCTTAATTGTCTCTGAAATGGCCCAGAGAGCCATTGGCTTCAAGGGTAAATTAGAATGGGAAAAGAATGCCAGCCTTGCTAGCAATAACCACATCCCACACAGAATAAAAAAAGACAGATAAACCTTCTTTAATACAGAGCACGTCAATATTTCAGTCAATTAAAATTATCATAACACTGCCTATCTTTCTTTACTATGCAAAAATTCAATCTAATTTCAGATGCAAATGTTCTCTTTGGTCTCATAATTGCATTGAAAATAATAAAAAATATGATTATGAAAATATGAACAAGAATAATAATTTAAAAAAAATTCAGTTGATAAACTTATCGAGTTTCATCCTGGGCCACATTGAGTACTACATAGTGATCAAATGTTGTAAGACTGCAAAATAAATATGATACATTGCTTCTGCAGTCACATTATATAGTGCACGTACACCAGTGTAGAGATTGGAGATGTACCAGGGTAGTCCCTTCCCTGAGTATACTTTCTTCAATGGCAGTGTCTGCTGACACCTGGCATCACTCAAGAGCACCAATCCACAAACACACATGCACACAGTTCCAGAGTCTCTACATCATTATGTAAAATTCCAATGAAGCCATACGCAAAGGAATTGTGCTCGCACAGAAAAGAAGCAGTTTATTGAAATAGACTTCAACAGAAGGAAGTGCAGAAGTGAGAACGGTATGACAGGGAAGTGGGGACAGCAGGAAGGTGCCGTGCCCCCTCCCCCAATCCCTTCTATCCACTCTCCATCTTTCTCCCCTCTTTCTCCACTGCACAGTGCTTGAATCAGTCATTTATATTCATATTCGGAGCACAAGAAACAGCATCTGCAATCCTGCTTTCGGCATTAGTCTAGTGATTGCCATTCAAATATTCTTTCTGCACTGAACTCCATGCTTTATACACATATATTCAAATGCATAGTTTACTATCAGTGATAAATTGGCACTCGTAGAATGTGAGTGTAATTTCTGCTTTGCCTGCTAGATAGCTTGATATTATTTCTCGAGGAGTAGGTTTAATAAGCAAACTATCTGTCTTCATACTAAATATTTTTGGAAATATCCGATTGTTTGATTTGAAATAGAAAATAATGCTCTCTGAAGACTAGGGCAGTTTACACTGGAAAAGAGAATGTTAAGAATCAAATTTTGAAATATTTTGGAAGGTTTCAATAAGGTTGGAAATGGATAAATCTCTTAACATACCCCTTTATGGTATGGATGCCAATTCAGAATTTGTGATTTCTTATTAAACAGATGAGCATAAACTGAATGAAGTACTAAATGCATTCAGTTAGTTAGTTATTTTTATGCTGGATTACTGGAATGCAATGTAAAAAGTAACAATCGGAGCTAAGAAAATCACAATGTTTAAGCGAAGCAAGCAAACAGTTATAAATACAAAACATTAAAATAAAGAATAGGGAAGTGGTAATAAAGTGGACTTTTTTTGAACAGTGCTGAAATGAATTGTTTTGGGTTATTAGCAAGTCCCAGAAATGGGCCAAATTTCAGATGATCACAAAAGAAACTGAGTTCATTAATACCTTTAAGAGGGACATGGAGAATTGAAAAAAGTCAAAACTAAGTCAACTAAACAAGAGTAGGTTAATAGTTGAGACAGAAACCATATGCACTCGTAAATGGAGACAAAGGATGTCCTACTTGTTGGCTTGAGAACCAATGAGAACCCTATCTCCGATGTTTTAGCAAAGACATGCTGAATTGAGTGCCATTTTATTGGCACTTAACTGGGTAATGTGAACTGGGGTGGGGATTTGGAGTGGTCATGGAAGTGCTGCCCAATCAGATGCCAGTAGCTCTATTAAATAGCAGGGCCACTGAGGACGAGTGACTGTGTGCGATAGTATTCAACTGAGACTTGGCATTGTCGCTGAATTTCAGGCCACGGGTGAGTGGTGACCATGTAGGAGGAGGAGGTTTGTAGAAACATAGAAGATAGGAGCAGAAATAAGCCATCTGACCCCTTGATCCTGCTCTGCCATTCAATATGATCATGGCTGATCAATAAGCTGAAAACCTAACCCTTACTCCCCTATTCCCTTGAAAGTTTTAGCCTTAAAGGCTATATTTAACTCCTTCTTGAAAACACATAGAAATTTGGACTCAACCACATTCTGGATGAAAAAAATTTCTTCTCATGTCAGTCTTAAAGGTTTTTTTTCCCTTTATTCTTAAACTATGACCCCTGGTTCTGGATTCCCCACCATTAGAAGTATCTTTCCTGCACCAAAACTGTCTATTCCTGTTAGAATTTTATAGGTTTTTTTCATGAGATTCTTTTCATTCTTTTAAACTCCAGTGAATACAATCCTAACCACTCAATCTCTCCTCATTTGTCAGACCTATCATCTCAAGAATCAATTTGGTAAACTTTTGCTGAGCTATATCAAGAGCAAGAACATTCTTCCTCAGATAAGGAGACTAAAACTGCACACAATGTGACCTCACCAATGCCCTGTACTATTGCAGAAAGACATCCATGTTCTTCTACTTGAATCCTTTTGCTATGAAGGGCAACACACAGTTAGCTTTACTGCCTGCTGCACCTGTGTGCTTACTTCCAGTGATTGGTGTTTGAGGACACTCAGATCTCATTGAGCATTGCCCTCTCTCAACTTATCGCCTTTCAAAAAATAATCTGCCATCCTATTTTTACTACCAAAGTGGGTAACCTCACATTTATCCACATTCTATGTCTTTGAGCTTCTCAGTGCTTTTTCCAGGTGGTGTTCAACATGAGTATTGATTTACCAGCTGAGGGACTGCGATGGTGGTCATAGAGACATACAGTACGGAAACAGACTGAAAACCTTATTTGCTCATACCAACCAAGTTTTCTAAACTGAACTAGTCCCTTTTGCCTGTGTTTGGCCCAAATCCCTCTAAACCTTTCCTATCCATATACCTGCCCAAATGTCTTTTAAATGTTGCAATTGTACCAACCTCTACCACTTCTCTGACAGCTCATACCACATACAAGCCAACCTCTGTGTGAAAAAATTGCCCTTCAGGTCCCTTTTAAATCTTTCCCCTCTCAACTTTATTCTCTAGTTTTGGACTCCCACACCTGAGGGAAAAAACCTTGGATATTCAACTCATTTATGCCCCTGATGATTTTATAAACCTCGATAAGGTCACCCCACAGCCTCCTGTGCTCCAGGTAAAGTAGTCTCAGCCTACCCAGCCTCTCTTTATAACTCAAACTCCCCCAGTATCAGTAACATCCTTGTAAATCTTTTTTGCATTTTTTTTTCATTTTAGTAACTTAGTTTCTATAGCAGAGTGGCCAAACTTGTACACAGTACTCCAAACGAGGCCTTAGCAATGTCTTGTGCAACATAATATGATTTCCCAACCCGTGTACTCAGTGCTGTGACTGATGAAGGCAAGCATGCCAAACGCCGCCTTTACGGCTCTGTTTCGCCACTTTCAAGGAACTATGTAGCTGCATCTGTACGTGTGTGTGTGTGTGTGTGTGTGCATGCGTGCGTGTGTGTGTGTAGATTCACCCCCCAAAGGCAGCAGCAGTCTTGGTGTTGATATCCAGTCCAGCTACCCGGGGGTGGGTAGATGGGCGTTGGCTGACAGGAGGCAGGGGCGTGGAGGGGGTAGCAGGGTCAGAGAGGGGATGGGGTTGGAGGGGTACAGGCAGGGGAGGAGTTGGGAAGGGCAGTCGGGGTCTTGTGTGCAGTGTGCTACTGCCTAGTCTCCCAAATGGGGAGCGGACTTAGGAAGTGCACCATGTGTCAATCCCATTGAACTGATTGGGGGTGGGAGGGGGGAAGCCTTCAGCAATGCTGCAGGCCCCTTACACACAAGTGTGTGTCTGATCAGGAACAAACCCTGAGACAGAGAAAGGGAGCAAAGCAAGCAGAGCAAGGAAAAAGGAAACTTATGAAAACTCCGAGCCCCAGAGGAGATGTATTGAATCTATTAAATGAATAATCAATTATCCAAACAAAATACTGCCCGCCCATCTCATTTGGATAATCGAGGTTCCTCGATTCTGTACATGGACACCAAGATCCCACTATTGCTCCACACTGCCAAGAATCCTGTCTTTAACCCTGTATTCAGTATTCAAATTCAACCTTCCAAAATGAATCACTTCACATTTATGCAGGTTGAACTCCATATGTTACTTCTCAGCCCAGCTCTTCATCCTGTCAATGTCTTCTGGTAGCCTGCAACAGCCCTCAACAATATCTATCACATTGCCGACATTTGTATCATTGGCAAACTTACTTCTTACCCTGTCACTTCTTCATTCAAGTCATTTATAAAAACTGCAAAGAGCAGAGGCCAAAAACAGATCCCTGCAGGACACCACTGGTCACCGGCCTCCATACGAATTACTTTCCATCCACTACCTCTCACTGTCTTCTTTCGACCAGCCAATTCTGTATTCAGACAGCCAAATTTCCCTGTATCCCAGACCTACTAATTTTCTAAATGAGCCGACTGAGGGGAATCTTATCAAATGCTTTGCGAAAATCCATATACACCACATCCACTGCTCGACCTTCGTCAACTTGTTTTGTCACATCCTCAAAAAATTCAAGGCTTGTGAGGCATAACCTGCTCCTCAAAAAGCCATGTTGACTATCTTTAATCAAACAATGTTTTTCCAAATAGTCATAAATCCTATCTCTCAGAATCCTTTCCAGTTTCTTGTTTACCACAGACATAAGATTGACTGGTCAGTAATCCCCTGGGATTTCCGTATTCCCTTTCTTGTACAGAGGAACAACCACCTCCCTCCAATCATCTGGTACTACTCCCGTGGAGAGTGAGGCTGCAAAGATCACTGCCAGAGCTGCAGTAATCTCATTCCTTGCTTCCCGCAGTAATCTTGGATATATCAGATCCGGCCCTGGAGACTGATCCATCTTGATGCTTCTCAGAATTTCCAGCACATCGACTTCCTTAATATCAATCTGGTCAAGCCTATTAACCTGGTCCACGGTGTTCTCTCTATCAACAAGGTCCCGCTTTCTCGTGAATACTGAAGCAAAAAATTCATTTAGGCCCTCCCGTACCTCTCCAGACTCCAGGCACAAGTTCTCTCCACAATCCCGGATTGGCCCCTACTCTCTGATTATTCTGTTATTCCTCGCGTATGTGTAGAATGCCTTTGGGTATTCTCTAATCCTTCCCGCCAAGGCTTTTTTGTGTCCTCTCCTAGCTCTCCTCAGTCTATTTTTGAGCTCTTTCCTAGCTACCCTGTAGTTGTTCTAAAGCTGTGCCATATCCTTGCTTCCTCAACCTTAAGTAAGCTTCCTTTTTCCTTTTGATGAGAAGCTCCTCTACTCTTGTCATACAAGGCTCCTTCACCTTACTATTCCTTGCCTGTCTCAGTGGGACAAAGTTATCCAACACTCGCAACAAGTGCTCCTTAACCAGCCTCCACATTTCTGTTGTGCATTTCCTGTAGAGCAATTATTCCCAATTTAAACTCTACAGTTCCTGTCTAATGGCAGTATAATTTACCTTCCCCCAATTAAATGCCTTCGCTTCCCAGAATACTGTCTGTTCCTATCCCTCTCCATGGCTATGGTAAAGGCAAGGCAGTTGTGGTCACTGTCACCAAAATGCTCTCCCATTGAGAGATCTGACACCTGACATGGCTCGTTGCCTAGCACCAAATCCAATATGGCCTCCCCCCTAGTCGGCCTATTTACATATTGAGACAGGAATCCCTCCTGGTTACACCTGGCAAAGTCGGCTGTATCCAGACCACTCAGCAGGTTCCAATCAATATTGGGGATGTTGTAGTCACCCATAAAAACAACTCTGTTATATCTGCACCTTCCCAAGGTCTGCTGTCCAATCTGTTCTTCCATCTGTCTGCTGCTACTGGGGGGGTCTACAGAAAACATCCAATAAAGTGACTGCTCCTTTCCTGTTACTGACTTCCATCCATTCTGACTCAGTAGACAAACCCTCCTCAATAACCTTCTTTTCTGTAGCTGTGATGCACTCTCTAATTAACAATGTTACTCCCCCTCCGCTTTTACCCCCTCCTGTTCTTTTTAAAAGATCTAAACCCTCGAATGTCCAGCAACCATTCCTGTCCCTGTGAAATCCATTATGGCCACAACATATAGGCCTCTCTAGTCATCTAGGAATGGCAGATCATGACTGATTAATCACCAAAGATTATTGTGATTTTTAAAAATAAGTATTAATTGAGAACATATTATTTTCAGAATATATAACTGAATGAATGTCTAATCAGTGTGAATGTTGAAAGGACTTTGCAATTTTTTTGTTCCAGACATTGGATTGATTGTTTCTTCTGAATTGGTTTATTGCTATTTTAATAAATGAACAAATTTTGCCGAGTTAATGGAGGTGAAATTGAAGTTTGGTGAGTATGTGAAATTGATGGCAACAGATCAGTTAGAATGCAACGATCCAATTTACTTCAAAAATATTTGGAATCAACCTGTTCCGCTGTATTATAACACCTCCGAAGCAGATGGGATTCTGCCACTATGTCCCAAGAGCATCTACAATTTTATTTTAACTTTGGCATAGGAACTAAATACAAAGTTTAACTCATGAGTGGAAATAGTATGCTATTAATTAGTGGTTTTGATTTGTTCATTTTGCAAATCATTGCTTTTCATTGGGCGTTTTTAACAGATGAAATATTTGCACCAGTTAAAATGATACGTGCTTCACAACCATATTGGACGCTGCTGAATTTTAAAAATTAATTTTGTAGTATTTTTATTTCACACTGCAATTGCTTTCAAATATTCTGTAGCACCTGGTAGTTATTTTGAATGATGCATACAGTGCAGATTGAATGAAAGGCTTAGCAGCTCTTCCTATAAGGCTGATTGCTTCTTTATAGTTAAATCAATTACCTTGTTAAAAGTAACGTCTGCTATTGGAAATAACGTGTAGTTCCAATTATTTTGTTTTGCCACCATAAGCTGCTTTTGTAATGACAATATTGGTAAGATATCCTATTTTCATCACATCCAGCTTCACTGTGACCTAATTGCAATTAACAGATGTGAGGGATGACACATCCTGAAATTGTTATCTTAAGAACAGTAGATCGAATTTTAAAAGCTTATTACACAAACATCCTTGTACCTGCAACCAATTCAACGTCGTCTTAGATATGAATGCTAGAGTAATTTAAAGTCCAATTAAGATTTCAAAACTACTGGTTAAAAATATCATCTCCTTTTTAGGGCATTACCATGGCTGCTTTTTTAAAACCTAATCCAAGTTTTAGACTACCCATTTGAATAAAGTGATGCTGATGAAAAAGCAAGGCTAGGTTCTTCAGAATTTTGTGCATCCAGTTCCACTTATAGATCATCTCGCCAAATATCCAGAACGAATTAACTTCAGGAAGTGAATTTGAATATTGTTCAATTGTTGACTCTTATTGTGCATAAGGAATTCAGCAATCTCAATCTTGTCCAATGACATCTCTTGCAAGTGATCCATGTGAAATTAAATCAACCAAAGGTGGTCACTGGCAGGTAACCAGATCCTATGACATCTTCACAGAAATGGATGCAATACAGTAGGCGTTCAGACACTATTTTTGGGTTTTCTCCACACCCCTTTCCAACTGCTTGTATGGATCTAATCAAACAATACCAAACCCCTGGCATGTCAAAAACCAAAACTGATCTTCCATACACATTTGATTCAACACCTGAACAATTAATCCCCAGCAATGTAATATTAAATTTCTCTAACTTTGCTCCCGTTGCTGCAGCTATTATCCATGCTTCTGTTTTGCACATTATTTTCCCCAGTGCCCGCGTTTACAAGCATATATTAACATAACTCAGTACATAAGAATTAGGCGTATATGCTGTGCAATATTACAAAAGGTAAAGTTCACAGCATGCACATAATCATTAATGGAGAGAGAGGTAGCATGCAGGCTAAATATTCTTCATTTATTCTGTGTTACCTTTGGTCCTGCAGATGAGTCTAGAAGCTACAACCATTTAATAACTTTGTTACACCTAGACCCTGGGTGGAGTTCCTTAATTGCTACAGTTTCTGATGGGTTATCCCAAATGGTTAAACTGAGGAGAAGTGAACTGACTCCGTGTCTTTATTCAACTGCCTCCTTGATTAGTTGCAACACAATCAATTTAAAAATGATCCCATTCTGGTAACTTTCTCCCAGAAACCAAATAAAATTAGATTTTAAACAAGCCAATTTAAATGGGGTGTCTTAGAGTCAAAGGGTCATTGAGGTGGACAGCATGGAAACAGACCCTTCGGTCCAACCCGTCCATGCCGACCAGATATCCCAACCCAATTTAGTCTCACCTGCCAGCACCCGCCCCATATCCTTCCAAACCCTTCCTATTCATATACCCATCCAAATGCCTCTTAAATGTTGCAATTGTACCAGCCTCCACCACTTCCTCTGGCAGTACCATACACGTACCATACATGTACCATACACGTACATGTGTGAAAAAGTTGCCCCTTAGGTCTTTTTTATATTTTTCCCCTCTCACCCTAAACCTATGCCCTCTAGTTCTGGACTCCCCGACCCCAGGGAAAAGACTTTGCCTATTTTTCCTATCCATGCCCCTCATAATTTTGTAAACCTCTGTAAGGTCACCCCTCAGCCTCCGACACTCCAGGGAAAACAGCCCCAGCCTTTTCAGCCTCTCCCTATTGCTCAAGTCCTCCAACCCTGGCAACATCCTTATTAATATTTTCTGAACCCTTTCAAGTTTCACAACATCTTCCTGATAGGAAGGAGATCAGAATTGCACGCAATATTACAACAGTGGCCTAGCCAATGTCCTGTACAGCCGCAACATGACCTCCCAACTCCCGTACTCAATATTCTGACCAACAAAGGAAAACATACAAAATGCCTTCTTCACTATCCTAACTACCAGCAGCTCCACTTTCAAGGAACTATGAACCTGCACTCCAAGGTCTCTTTGTTCAGCAACACTCCCAGAACATTACCATTAAGTGTATAAGTCCTGCTAAGATTTGCTTTCCTAAAATGCAGCATCTCGCATTTATCTGAATTAAACTCCATCTGCCACTTCTCAGCCCATTGGCCCATCTGGTCAAGATCCTGTTGTAATCTGAAGTAACCTTCTTCGCTGTCCACTGCACCTCCAATTTTGGTGTCATCTGCAAACTTACTAACTGTACCTCTTATGCTCGCATCCAAATAATTTATGTAAATGACAAAAAGTAGAGGACCCAGCACCGATCCTTGTGGCACTGCACTGGTCACAGGCCTCCGGTCTGAAAAACAACCCTCCGTCACCACCCTCTATCTTCTACCTTTGAGCCAGTTCTGTATCCAAATGGCTAGTTCTCCCGGTATTCTGTGAGATCTAACCTTGCTAACCAGTCTCCCATGGGGAACCTTGTCGAACGCTTTACTGAAGCAGTTGTTGAACATTGCAGCGATTGCAACAGCAGTCACTGGTAACATTGCTCTTGGTAGTTGAGCAGTCAAGTTTTGAAGTTTTGAATTCACATGGATATCACTGGCTGACCAGCATTTATTGCCCATTCCTAGATGAAGGTAGTGGTGAGCTGCCTTCTTGAACTGCTGCAGTCCATGTGCTGTAGTATGACCCACAACACCGTTAGGGATGGAATTTCAGGATTTTGATCCAATGATGGTGAAGGAATGGCGATATATTTCCAAGGCAGGATGGTGAGTGTCTCGAAAGGAACTTGGAGGTGGTAGAGTTCCATGTATCTGCTGCCCTTGTCCTTCTAGATGGAAGTGGTTGTGCATTTGGAAGGTGCTGTTTCAGGAATTTGGTGATTTTCTGCAGTGCCTCTTGCAGATAGTACATAGTCCTGCGACTGAACATCTGCAGTGGAGGGAATGAATGCTTGTGGATGTGGTACCAATCGAGTGCGCTGCTTTGTCCTGCTTGGTGTTAAGCTTCTTGAGTATGGTTGGAGCTGTGCCCATCCTGGCATGTGGGCGTATTCCATTACACTCCTGATTTGTGCCTTGTAGGCAGTGGACACGTTTTGGAGATACAGAAAGTGAGTTACTAGCTGCAGTATCCCTGGCCTTTGACACCTTCCTATAGCTACTGTATTTATATGATGAGTCCTGTTGAATTTCTGGTCAATGGTAACACACAGAATGTTGGTAGTGGGGGATTCAGTGATGGTAACACCATTGAATATCAAGGGGCAGATTGTCAATAATGATCATTGCCTGGCATTTGTGTAGCGCTAATCTTACTTACTACCTGTTAGCCCAAGAATCGAGAATGTGGTGCTGGAAAAGCACAGTAGGTTAGGCAGCATCCGAGGAGTAGGAGAATCAATGTTTCGGGCGAGAGCCTACTTGTTAGCCCAAACCTGGACATTGCCCAGATCTTATTGTATATCAACATGGACTGCTTCAGTATTTGAGGAGTCACGAATCATGTTGAATATTGTACAATCACTGACATGCATCTCGACCCTGACCTTATGATAGAAGCAGCTGAAGATGGGCCAAAGACACTGTCCTGAGGAGCTCTTACAAAGATGTTCTGAAGCTAACATGACCAACTTCCAACAACCAGAACCATCTTCCTATGTGTTAAGTATGACTCCAATGACTGGTGAATTTGACCTCAAATAGCTATTGATTCCAGTTTTGGTTGGGCTCCTTGATGCCAAGGGCTGTCACTCTCACCTTACCTCTGGAATTCAGCTCTTTTGTCCATCTTTGCATCAAGACTCTCATGAGGTCAGAAGCTGAGTGACCCAGGCAATACCCAAACTTGGTGGCAGTGAGCAGATTTATGAGGCCCACGGTGCCTCATAAATGCCCAGTCTTGAGTTGCTAGGTCTATTCAAAGTCTGTCCGATTTAGTTTAGTGACAGTGCTGCACAACGTGATGGAGGGTGTTCTCAAAGTGAAGATGGGACTTCATCTCCACAAGGACTGTGCGGTGGTCACGTTTACTGATGCTGTCAAGGACAAATGCTCTGCATCTGGCAGATTGGTAAGGATGAGGTCAAGTATGTTTATACTTGTTGATTCCATCACCATTTGCTGCAGCCCCTGTTTAGTAGCTATCTCTTTATGACCTGACCAGCTTGATCAATAGTGCTGCTACTGAGCTACTCTTGGTGATGGACGATGAAATTCCCAACCCACACAACATTTTGCCCCCTTGCCGCACTCAGTGCTTCTTCCAAAGGTTGCTCAACATGGAGGAGTACAGATTCCTCAGCTGAGGGAGGACAGTAATTGATAATCAGCAAAAGGCTTTTTTACCCATGTTTGACCTGTTGTAATGAGATTTAATAGGGTCCAGAGTCAATGCTGAGAATTCTGAGGGCAAC
The DNA here is from genome assembly GCF_004010195.1 of Chiloscyllium plagiosum. Classification (NCBI taxonomy): domain Eukaryota; kingdom Metazoa; phylum Chordata; class Chondrichthyes; order Orectolobiformes; family Hemiscylliidae; genus Chiloscyllium; species Chiloscyllium plagiosum. The sequence continues at coordinate 35,864,620 of NC_057727.1, read as the reverse complement.
TCCTTCCTGACTATATATCACTATGCTGCCACCTCTACTGGTTCTCTCCTGTTGGTGGTACAGGACATATCCAGGACTGATGATGTTGTTGTTTAGGATATTGTCTGTTATGATTATGATCATTTCAGGCAGTTGCTTGATTAGTCTGAGACAGCTTTGCCAATTTTGGCCCAACCCACCCCACCCCCCAGATGTTAGTATGGAGGACTTTGCGAGATTGATAGGGCTGTTTCTCCAGTAATTCTTTGTTTGCTCGATGGATTGAAGTTCCTTTGACCTGATTCCTTTAATTAAAACTGGTTTGCAGCACTCTAAGTGAGAGTTTGTCTTTACAGAACGCTAAAGCTTAAACCCAGGCTGATATATGACAGAATTCAGTCCCACTAGCCCTCTCCAGTAAGGTTTGTGAAGGCTTTTTAATCTCTTTCCATGTGTATTCGTCAAAGGAGTAAAACACAATGTGTCTGCAGTTTGGGATATAATCCACAAGAACTTCTTCCTCCTGGGGAGGGAGGTGGTCTTCAGCCACTTATTATTGATGTTGTCACAAGATATCAGAGGTCAGTCTGTTTTGACTTGCTACTACCTCCACCGCCTCTCAACCCCAAGGGACTGTTGCTTGAAATTCACTTCACATTCATTAGTGTAAAATTCCATGGGGGGGTCTCACTTCATGCGATCATGTAATTTACATCCACAGCCAGTTTTGGTTGTATCAGCCTTCTTTTTAAAGAACACATTTGGAATTGCAAGAACAAATTGTCCTCAGAAATTGGAGTTCTGAACTATCTATGGTCATGGCATTTTCACAAAGACAGAAATCAAATACTGCACTTGCGTTGATACCGTCAAAATGTCATCCTTGAAAGTTAATGGAATGGATTTTAATAATAGAGGTTCAGATGCCCATGTTATAGTTGCACTTTATCAATTTTTAGAAATCAGTTTATTAATACACATAAGTGTAGTCCTGTGGGCGGGGTGTGGGTGGTGGAGAAGAGAGGCTGACTGGAATAGTGGACTGTAAACCATTTTGAACTGTATGTGAAGAGAGAGAGTAAAAGATAAGCTATATTTATCAGCTATATGAAAGTAGTCATTTTATCAGTATTATTCACATAATTACAAGGAGGCTGCTATTTTGGACAATTCCATGGTCATCTTGCACCTTGTTGTGCAATTAATCATATTACCTGAGCACCCAAGTAGCTGAAAGCCTCTAAGTACTATTCAACACTTAGTTTAAAAAAAAAACAAAGAAGTGTGGATGCTAGAAATCTGAAAGGAAAAATAGAAATTACAGAGAAAACTCAGCAGGTCTGGCAGCATCTGTGGAGAGAAAACAGAGTTAATGTATCAGGTCCAGTGACCTTTCTTCAGAGCTAGAATTACTCTCTACTTTCTCTCCACAGATACTGCCAGGCCTGCTGAGCTTTTCTCATAATTTCTGCTTTTTTTTCAACACTTTATCGGTTTTAGAGCCTCAAAAGACAGAACCACAAAAGTTGAAAAAAAATGCACAGCACAATTGATAGTGTGTATTCTCTATCACCAGAGGCTGTGGCCGAATGATGTGAGGAGGAGGGAATCAAGCTTTTTCATTCTCTTCATTCAGCATGGCCACTTCCACTTCAACTTTATCAATGTTAGCCACCGTCCCTTAACTTGCCATCCCTTCCAGTTGGGTTTCAGATGGATTTGACTTCTGTCACATTTACAAATATAAACCACCATAAGTAGTCAAGATCTCATTGGAATTTACATATTTTGAGTTTCACTTGTCAAGGAAGTATGACTCATTTTGCTTAAAAGAACTGCGTTATTCATCCCGTTTCTCTGCTGAGGGCAAGACAATGATGCAAAACATTTCCCATTCAAATGCTTAACCTGTTCTCTAACTGCTTCTTCATTATTTCAAGGATATGGATCTCATTGGCAAAGCCAGCATTTGTCTCCCATCCCTAATGGTTTTGAATTGAATGGTTTGCTGGGCCATATCAGAGGGCCTCTGATTCAGAGAGTCATAGTGATGTACAGCATGGAAACAGACCCTTCAGTCCAACTCGTCCATGGTGATCAGATACCCCAACCTAATCTAGTTCCATTTGCCAGAACTTGCTCCATATCCCTCTAAACCTTCCTATTCATATACCCATCCAGATGTCTTTTAAAAGTTGTAATTTTACCAGCCTCCACCACTTCCTCTGGCAGCTCATTCCATACATGCACCACACATCTGTGTGAAAACATTGCCCCTTAAGTCCCTTTTAAATTTTTCCTCTCCCACCCGAAACCTATGCCCTCTAGTTCTGGACTCCCCCATCCAAGGGAAAATACCTTGTCTACTTATCTTATCAATGCCCCTCATGATTTTATAAACCTCTTTCAGGTCACCCCTCAGCCTCTGATGCTCCAGGGAAAACAGCCCCAGCCTACTCAGCCTCTTCATGTAGCTCAAAGAAATCCTCCAAACCTGGCAACATCCTTGTAAATCTTTTCTGAACCCTTTCAAGTTTCACAACATCCTTCCAATAGGAACGATATCAAAATTGCATGCAATATTCCAAAAGTGGTCTAACCAATGTCCTTTACAGCTGGAACATGACCTCCCGACTCCTATACTCAATACTCTGACCGATAAAGGAAAGCATACCAAATGCCTTCTTCACTATCCTATCCATCTGTGACTCCACTTTCAAGGAACTGTGAACCTGCATTGCAAGGTTTCTTTGTTCAGCAACACTCTCCAGGAGCTTACCATTAAGTGTATAACTCCTGCTCTGATTTGCTTTCCCAAAATGCAGCACCCACATGTATCTAAATTAAACTCCATCTGCCACTCCTCAGCCCATTGGCCCATCTGATCAAGATCCCACTGTAATCTAAAGTAACCTTCTTCGCTGTCCACTATACCTCCAATTTTGGCGTCAACTATACCTCCTATGTTCACATCTAAATTATTTATATAAGTGACGAAAAGCAGTGGACCCAGCACCAGTCCTCAACCAATTTTTCTTGTAGATCTGGAGTTACAGAAAGGTCAGACTGGGTAAGGATGACAGATTTCCTTTCCTAAAGATCAGTAGTAAACAAGATGGGTTCTTATGACATTTGATAGTAGTTTCATGGTCACCATCAATGTTCTTTTTAAGATATCTACCATACATCCACGTGGAGGGTCGCTGCACACCAATCATCATGTGATCGTATAGACTGCTGCTGCTGATTTTCACACAGCTGGAGGGACATTTAGATGGAATGAAAGCAATTCCCACTAATTTCTTTGCCTTTTACATGGATCTCCGAGGTTTCTGCACATCCATGACTTCCAGAACTGGAACTCAATGCTGCGAATGGTGTTTCCTGTGCACTGACCCTCAGCGTGTACACAGCTTCGAGGGAATGTTGACATAGGTCACCATTATTGGGCAGTGCCAGATTTTAAGAGTTTGAATTCCACCAGCTATCTTGGATTTGAACTCATTTCCCATAAAATTACGCGGAGCACATGTATTACAGGTCCAATGATATTACCACAATGTCACGATTTCCCATCAATCTAAATATTAGCATGTCAATGTCTATCATCTGCCTTCAATATCAATTTGAACAGTGCTTTCTAAATCAGAATAACTCACTATTAATTTATTCCAAAAAACTACCTTCACCCATGCTTGCCAACAGGAACTTGTGTGAAAATTTCTTGTGTAACTCGTTTGTTTCTGCTGGAAATGAAAACTTTCATAAAATAAGTGCCAGTGTCAATGGAATGCCAGCAATAATGTGCTGCTGTTTTCTGCATGATCTTTGAACTGTCAGAATCTGCCCATGTTGCTGTTTATCCATTTTTTTGCCCTTCTGAATGCTTTGGGTTGGGATAACAGGGTTCGAAAAATTTTGCTCGCTAAGACTGGATAGGAACTTAGTGAATTATAGTGCAGATTTCAATAACAGAAAAAAAATTGTGACCAAATTCTCTTCTCAACGATCTTCTAGTCAGCTTCCATGTATCACGGCCTCTCTTGACTCTTTGAAATTGTCAGATTACTTGTTCAATGTTGAGTACTAGATGAGCAGAAATTCTCTTCAACTGAGGTACCACTGAGAATTAGTGACCCCGTTGTCACACTGTCAACTGTGGGTTGAATCCCAATTGGTTTCTGGGTGAGAAAGCCATCCTTAACTTGCCTCCGCTCCCTTCTAAAATTTAATTGAGGGGAGATGAGAAGATAACAGGGTCTTCTTCCTGCTGTTTTTTTTTTGTCCAGTTGCAGAGGTGGCTCTCCTGCTGTGTCTCTGGGGATCATTCAGTTCAGTCCTGCATTTTGATCTTCTAAACCAAGATAATTTCTCATTACTGTTCTGATCTCATCCTTGATTAATGCTTTCCCAGAGGTGGGATTTGTACAATAACAGTACCTCATGCTAATTAACTCAATTTAAATCTTATTAAGGCCTTTCCGTTTTATCTCCAGAGTCCTGCAAGTGATGCGACAGTTTAGTTGCCGAAAGGTCGCTTTCAGTCAGAGTGTGGGGACGGTGCAGTGCACCAGACAGGCTTAGTCTTTCCTGCTTTCCTTGAAACATTCGTAACAAGCTGTGCAACACCTCTCACAATAAAAAGTACAGGTGGCACAATTGGAAAAGCCATTTTTTATTTAAAATTTGAAAAATTCAGGCGAGGGTGTCTCCAATTTGGGGCTACCATTCCCTTGCTTTCCTGCCATAGCATCTTGTTGCTGCTTTAGAGCTGATAACCTCTGGCTGCCCTTTCACTTTCAAGAACCTATCTGGGATCTTTCATTGGGTTGCCTGTCCTGTGACCATTAGGTGGCCACTTTGATGGAAGCCATGATGAGTGACTGTTTTCCACATAGTGCGTGCTTTTGGATTTACATTGGAGACTGATGGGAGCTTTCAGAGCCTGCTAGGCCTTTCTCTGACTGTCACCAATGCAGTACATCCCTCATTTAAATAAGGAGTCAAAACTTTACACAATATGGTTTTGTGTTTTATGCAACTTCCTGAGCAATTATGATAAGACTTCCCTGTTTTAATGCACCAATTCCGCTTGCAAAGAAGGACACTATTCCATTTGTCTTTGTTACTAGACAATGACCTCGTGGTACTATCGCTGGCCTGCTAATTCAGAGACTCAGGTATTGTTCTGGGGACCTGGGTTCAAATCCTGCTGTACCAGTTGGTGAATTCCATAAAGAATTTGGAATTAAGAACATAGAACTTAGAGAAATACAGTGCAGTTCAGGCCCTTTGGCCCTCGATGTTGCACCGATCCAAGCCCACCTAACCTACACTAGCCCACTATCCTCCATATGCCCATCCAATGCCCGTTTAAATGCCCATAAAGAGGGAGAGTCCACCACTGCTACTGGCAGGGCAACGATGAACTCACGACTCGCTGAGTAAAGAATCTACCCCTAACATCTGTCCTATACCTACCACCCCTTAATTTACTATGCCCCCCCCTTGTAATAGCTGACTCCATACGTGGAAAAAGGTTCTCATGGTCAACCCTATCTAAACCCCTAATCATCTTGTACACCTCTATCAAGTCACCCCTAAACCTTCTTTTCTCCAATGAAAACAGCCCCAAGTGCCTCAGCCTTTCCTCATACGATCTTCCTACCGTACCAGGCAACATCCTGGTAAACCTCCTCTGCACCCGTTCCAGTGCCTCCACATCCTTCCTATAATATG